>NC_084562.2:46138254-46738254 GCF_033978685.3 Nerophis lumbriciformis
AGTTAAGACAGAATTATTTGGGAATTTGGGGGGATCTCTGTAACATTTGCTACGCCAACTCGTAACCTGAATTTTTGCTAACTAAAGCATACTAATTAGACGAGAGACAGCTCATGGTTTGAAAACTCCTATGATAGGGCACTCGTATACCGAGGTACCACTGTATATTAAACATATAGAATTGTATCCTGTTCGGAAAATACGGTAAAGATAGTCATAATTCATACATGGTCGCAAAAAGTAATTAAATATGATTAATTAATTTAAAAATGGGGATTAATCTGAAATGTATTCAATATGACATCCCTAATGTATACATATGTTCAACTTTGTTACGAATATGACTGATGGATAACTGATTTAATAACCCTGATACTAATGTCGTGTTTGATACCCATGTGACTAAAGCATGATATGAAGGAGTTTGTTGTGCAGAGAGCGACGGTACATTTACTGTAGTAGAAAAAGACATAACCAGAATGACTGTAACTCGAGACGACCAGAGAGAGCACTGGTACATAATCATGTGTTTGCTAAGTTTTTCTGTTGGATGGAAATACTGTTGGAACTTTGAAAACATTTTTTTGACTGAGTGTTAATTTCATGCTATCTAAGGTTATGAAAACTAACTAAACTGAGGCGTGACATAAACTCAAGGAAATCTTGTGGAGTTTAGTTGATTGAGCGTCTGATCCTCTCAGTCTTTTGAAGTTTAGGCAGCTTTAAGTACTGAAGAACTGACAGTAACAATCTCAATCTAAAGAGGGCCAATACCAATTTCCAGGTTTTTCCTGTCCTGTCTCTTACGTTTCAATGTTTTTAAATACATGTCTACACCCTTTTATCATGTAACTTTACAGGGTTATCTTCCTCCAACCAAAAACGGTGTTGAGCCTAAGCGGCCCAGCCGGCCCATCAACATTACCTCACTGGTCAGACTGTCCACCACAGTCCCTAATACCATTGTGGTGTCCTGGACCGCTGAGATTGGAAGGGTAAGAGTCCAAACTCTCTTGCGCTTTTGATTCTCTCTCTCTCTCTCTCTCTCTCTCTCTCTCTCTCTCTCTCTCTCTCTCTCTCTCTCTCTCTCTCTCTCTCTCTCTCTCTCTCTCTCTCTCTCTCTCTCCCCCACACACCCACACACACATATATATATATATATATATATATATATATATATATATATATATATATATATATATATATATATATATATATATATATATATATATAATTTCACTGGGAATAAATGCTTTCTGAGCCTTGTTGTGTGCCTGTTCAGGATTCATCTATAATATGTGACTATTGGGGAATTATTCTTAGAGCAGCAATAGCTTTGCTTTTAAGGACCAAAGGTTCTACTTCAAGACCTGCTGCGGACAGATAATATGTTCAGTCTATTCCTCAAAGAGGTAGTCAAAAGTTGTTGTAGTTCCACAGAAACACGAAAGATGGCAATGTCGTCCCTCACACTGTCCTCATAAAAGTGTGTTGTTTCACACTCTGTAGAGCCTATATTAGCCTCAGACAAGGATGCACACTTTGTACTATAGCATGTTGCCTGCCTTGTCCTTCATATAGAGAGTCATTGGTCCATTGAAAAACGCTAAATGTGGCTCTATGGGTTTCTATATCCACAGAATTACTCCATGGCAGTTTACTTGGTGAAGCAGCAGTCGTCCACAGTGCTTTTGCAGAGGCTACGGGCCAAAGGCATACGGAATCCAGACCACTCCAGAGCACTCAGTAAGAATTCTTTCAGCCTCTTTTTAGAAAAGCGCTATACAAGTATAACCCATTTACCATTTAATTTTTGTTATTGACGTCTGGGTCAAACTGTACTTTTCAACATTTGTAAGGTGTATAACAGGGCTATTCAACTACATAATGAAAAGGGCCGCAGTTTCAGGAGTCCAAGGACTCAGGGGCCGGACATCAAAATGTGAATGCTTCTGCAGGTTATATTTATTTGAGACTGCGTTTACTTAAATGCAAAGTAAACACATCGGCTTTCACACTGCATTGTCAATAAAATAAAAATTGTTGAGGATTTAGGTTCCTTCTTTTTAATTATTTTCCTTCCTTGGTTTTATTTCTTTACACATCTTCCTTCATTTACATTTGCAAGACTGTAAATATAAACATATAATAAACAGAACAAAATTATACCTTACATTGTGTATTTTACATGAATATTGCTCATTGTGCATTTTACATAAATAAAATAGGTTTAGTATTAATATATTCACCCAAACAACAAATGTTTACACATATAGAAATTTCACAACATTCACACACACCAAACATTGTATGTGACATTACTATAAGCGTTGTCGCCCTCTACTGGTCAAATTCAGCACTACATGTATTAAACAAGGATTGATCATTACTCCCAGACAAAAAATAACAAGACCACGAATACAAAAGACATCACAAAATCATCAATTTCAATACAAAACAGACTAAATATATTTATGCACAAATTATGTCTACTCACAAATGTTTGACCAAGTTTTGGGATTTCTACTATTATTGCTTGCTTGTCTGGATCAATGTGTCCGCCGCTTAAATGGTCCACCAGAAAACAATGACTCGAGCAGTTGCTCGGGGTAACCCATTCATACTTTGTTGTCCAGTCGTTGTTAAAAGTCAGATTTTTGCAAATCATTTGGATTTTTTTTCTAGGGTTTAATGAGTAGTCTTCTTCTACTCATCCCACTGCTGCTTCACTGTGACACATATGCTTCAGTGTTGCCCCCTGTGGAGTGGCAGGAGTGCTGTATA
Source organism: Nerophis lumbriciformis (assembly GCF_033978685.3). Lineage (NCBI taxonomy): Eukaryota > Metazoa > Chordata > Actinopteri > Syngnathiformes > Syngnathidae > Nerophis > Nerophis lumbriciformis. The sequence goes on from NC_084562.2 coordinate 46,141,039, forward strand.
CATGATCAACCCTAGTTTTAATGGTTTCATCAAACCTATATGGGCGATGTCTGACGGGCCGGATGAAAAGCTTTGGCCGGCCACCAGTGAAAAGACTTGGTGTATAATTACCCAATTAATACGTGTAGTTATTTGTCAATTACAACTAAAGGCTTCATTCGCTGTTTTGCAAAAAATTATGAAGCAGCAAATATGTATCTGTATAACATTGTGATCGGTAATTAGAAGGGGTTTGTGAACAATGACAGTCTCTAGTTTGCACTAACATCAGCCTTGATGTGTCTAAAGCAATAAAATGACTTACAAGAAATTAAACTGCAAACATGCATTTATTTTTCTCTACCTCATCTGTGTGTTTGTTTCTTTTCCTTTTCCCGCCAGTCAAGGAGAAGCTAACAGCAGACCCAGACAGTGAAATAGCCACAACTAGCCTCCGTGTGTCATTGCTGTGTCCGGTAAGCACATAGCTTTCATTTTAATACAGCAAAAGAGCCCAATCCTTCTCATTTCAGAGACTTTTAAAGTGATATTGGATCCTTGTGGGAGACTCCAGTACCGTCATTTTCGGGCTTTATAGCACACCTAATTATAAACCGCACCCACCAGATTTTTGGACAAATATTATTTTGTACACATATAGGCCGCACAAATCTATAAGTCGCAAGAGGTCATTGAGCACAGTCTTCGTGCTCCTATGCACTGAAACCGCTGAAGTTGTTTTCTTCGGCGTGTGGCGGTCTGGACGTTCGGGACCCATTAGTGGGGGTGGATTTCCAATTCAATCGTCTATGGCAGGGGTGTCAAACTCATTTTAGCTCAGTGGCCGCATGGAGGAAAATCTATTCCCACGCGGGCTGGACTGATAAAATCATGACATAATAATTAAAAAAATAAAGACAACTTCAAAAAATTTTTTTTTTGTTTTACTTTGGGCAAAAATAGAACAAGGACGTTCTTAAAAATTATATGTTACAACTAATCCTGTTGGCAAAACAACTTCAAGTTAGTTGAAAATTATGAGGTAAAAAAATTGGTGCAGTTTCAAAAATACCTTGAAGAACACAATGAACATAGACGTTGTCTCAGTGTTTTTACAAAGCCATTCCACTTAAAACACTTCCTGTTCAGCATTTTCACGTTGGCAGTTCAGCATTAAAGACGTGTTTGGAAAAGCAACCGAGTGTTTCCTCAAACTGCTACAATGGTGAAATCCACAGCTGCCACAATACATTCATTTATCATAATTTAAATATTACAAATATAACATAATCAAAAACAACATTTTCAAAAAAATGACACCATAATAGCTTAATTAAAGGTAACATAACTACAAACTTAACCAATGTGTGAACATGGTAGATTTAAGCATAAAATTAAATATAACAAACAACAGATGTAGAAGCACACATTTTTTTACAATGGATTTCAGTGTGCACATCATGCTGTCAACAAATTGTGAGCGCTGCACGAGACTCTTAACTACAAAGATGATGGTCAAGTTGACTTAAGTCTTTGCATCTTACCGTTTTGTTATTTTATCCGTTGAGTGGATAATTTACAATGAAATAACTTGGTATTGTGTGTCGCCACAGCATTAGTCTGCTGCCAGCCACAACAGCTAATTGCTTGCACTTGCGCCGATTGAAACAGTGGCAGCCAATCCAGAGGGTGCTTAAAGTCAGCTGACACTTCATCTTAAACAGTGTGATGTGTGACTTGAGTTAGACTTGAATTGCTATTGCGACATCTCGTGGACACATTAAGTACAGCAGTTTATTTCATTAAAAAAATTGCAGCTCATTGTTATACTTAGCAAACTCATCTTGCAGGGGGTGGGCCAGATTAAACCCGTCCACTGGCCGTAGGTTTGACACCCCTGGTCTATGGCTTTGTGTGCATTTTGTCATGTCTTTTCTACGTGATGAGGGTGAGTGCATAACACGTTGAATGGCAGATTAAATAGTTGTGTAACTGCATTTGATTTAAAGGGTACCTGTTACGCAAACCAACTTTCATACCTATTGGTACCTGTTTTGTGTATTTGGGACTTGCATAAGTCCCAACAATTTTAAATAATACCATGGAGGCATTACAGAGATGTTTATAAAACAATCTTGCCTTCCTTCATACTTTCTCGAAATGAGTCGTTTGGAATGTGCCCAATTTGTGACGTTTTTCCCATTGGTTACGTCAGCGGATATCTCCATATATGGTTATCTTTAACCTGAAAAGCTTTGCGCGCGTCCGCCATGAGTTTAATGCTGTAGTCAATAAGTCTCTTATTTTTCTCTATCCTTTCGTTGTGGGGCAGCCTGTCTCGTACATGCACATGCATCCATTGCTGTTGCCGTTTCCAATAGAAAGTTGTGTGCAGTTCGAACTTATATCTGTCAGTAGACTTGATATAGAAGCGCTAAAAACGACGACGTGGCTGGCGGGGAGAAAACACAGACTAAGTAAAGGCACATAAATAGGACCGCCCACAAAACGGCGTATCCTGAAGAAAGACAGTCAGAAAGCAAACTTGAAAACAGTCTGTAAAGCATAATCTATGCAAAATTTTGACCAATTTCATGTTATGTAAACCATAAGGAAGTGTTTTAAATGTAGAAAAAAAATCAAAATATTTTAATGTGAACAGTTTCATTGGTATACCATGACCCATCCGGAAATTTTATTGGTTTGATGTGACACACTTATTAGTAGCTTGGGAACCCGGAACAATTCACAAATTAGCCGCAGCATTGTATAAAGCCCAGGGTTCAAAGTGTAGGAAAAAAAAAAGTTGCGGCTTATAGTCTGAAGATTACGCTGTTATTTTAAATAGAATACTAAATTCATGTTGTGAACTGGGTACCGGTAAATCTATGTTCTGCAGCCACCTCCCCCAACTACTCCTACTCCGTTGAAATTGGTCGAGGTTCAACCCCCAACCGATGATAATGCTAACAGTTATCAGCAATCAATAAAAAATTTGATATTGGACAATGTTTGCTGAATATTGGAGATTCTGCCATCGAACTGTTAATTGTAAACTGGCGAGAGCAGAAGAGCAGTGAAATTTAAAGGGGAACTGCTTTTTTGTGGAATTTTTCCTAGCATTCTCGATCCCTCTGTAAGACAAGATCCCATATATATACATTTTTAATGCATTCTAACTCGTGAATAAACGCTAGTAAGTGTCAGCTAACAATGAAGGTAATCGAAGTCATCTATTGCGCTCATAGAGCCTTCTAAAAACATCCAAAAACCGCCATTTACCTGTCGTGACCTGATATTGTTATTATAAGTGCTAACGTAGAGGAACTATTTTTAGCGACGCCTTGATCATAAAGAGGTAATTAGCTCATGCAACTATTGATATACTGAGCCGGTGAGCTGCTGCATCGCCTCTGAGTTAATGTAAATATAAACATCTCATCAGTCGGCATCCAAGTGAGAGAAGACATTTTACAGTAGGTGATTGTTTTCTTATGTTTATAGTTTGTGTTTCACGTTTAGTACTCAGCAATAGTGCTACTTGCTGGATCTGTTTATCACACAGCTTCTAAAACTTGTAGATCATCATCTGTATATTCAGGCACAAAAATGTAAGGTTCTGGATCATCATTTGTTCCAAAGTTGTTGTTGGCTCTCTTGAAGTCTGCCATGATTAGTAGTAGTTGTTGTTGAAGGAAATTGGGAACATTGTGATGCACTGCCATATGCTTAAAATGAGCAAAATATGTAAGTATTACATATTATTATGAATGTGCCTGTAAACCATTACATATATACATACAGCGTGTACCGTATTTTCCGCACTATAAGGCGCACCGGATTATTAGCCGCACCTTCAATGAATTACATATTTCATAACTTTGTCCACCAATAAGCCGCCCCGGATTATAAGCCGCGCCTACGCTGCGCTAAAGGGAATGTCAAAAAAACAGTCAGATAGTTCAGTCAAACTTTAATAATATATTGAAAACCAGCGTTCTAACAACTCTGTCCCAAAATGTACGCAAATGTGCAATCACAAACATAGTAAAATTCAAAATGGTGTAGAGCAATAGCAACATAATGTTGCTCGAACGTTAATGTCACAACACACAAAATAAACATAGCGCTCACCTTCTGAAGTTATTCTTCATTCGTAAATCCTTCGAATTCTTCGTCTTCGGTGTCCGAATTGAAAAGTTGCGCAAGCGTGGGATCCAAAATGGCCGGTTCCGTCTCGTCGAAGTCATCGGAGTCAGTGTCGCTGTTGTCCAGTAGTTCTGTGAATCCTGCCTTCCGGAAAGCTCGGACCACAGTTGTGACCGAAATATCTGCCCAGGCATTTACGATCCACTGGCAAATGTTGGCGTATGTCGTCCGGCGCTGTCTGCCCGTCTTAGTGAAGGTGTGTTCGCCTTCGGAGCTGTGTGAAAAAAGCCACCCGGCCTCTTCGCGTAAACTTCCCTTAACCACTCGCTCATCTTTTCTTCATCCATCCATCCCTTCGAGTTAGCTTTTATGATGACGCCGGCTGGAAAGGTCTCTTTTGGCAAGGTCTTCCTTTTGAATATCACCATGGGTGGAAGTTAGCATGGCAAGCTAGAACCACAGTGAAGGATGACTTCTCATTCCCTGTGGTGCGAATATTCACCGTACGTGCTCCCGTTCCACAGTGCGGTTCACAGGAATATCAGTTGCTGTGAAATACGGTAGTAATCCGTGTGCGGATGGAGAGATTGCGTCTTTTTATGAACCGGATCCTTTTCGCTTAGTAGGAGCCATTTTGTGGTCTTTACAGATGTAAACAGGAAATGAAACGTACGGTGATATCCGCGCGTTTTTTCTTCTTCTTCCGGGGGCGGGCGGTAGCTTACAGTAGAAGAAGAAGCGCTTCCTGTTCTATGGGGGCGGGTGCTTACCTTGGCGGTTGCTTGCGTAGAAGAAGAAGCGCTTCCTGTTCTACCGGGAAAAAGATGGCGGCTGTTTACCGAAGTTGCGAGATCGAAACTTTATGAAAATGAATCGTAATAAAGCGCACCGGGTTATAAGGCGCACTGTTAGCTTTTGAGAAAATTTGTGGTTTTTAGGTGCGCCTTATAGTGCGGAAAATACGGTAACTGAAACGTTGATGAAGGTTTTTTGATGTTTTTCGAGCGCTTTATACGCAGAAAAGATCAAATCCCCATTAGCTCAATTGTTAGCTGACTCTTTATAGCGATTGAGTTAGATTGCATAAAAAAGAAAACATGTTTGTTCTTGTCTCACATAGGGATTGTGAATGATAGACAAAATATTTTAAAAAATGCAATTCCCCTTTTAGCTCCCAGGTAAATCAAACATTTTTTTCTGTTAATTTACTCCTGTTTGAATACACAATTCTTACATGCAAAAAAACAACTCTTTGGCTGCCATTTTAAAGAGAAAGGGTAGTAAATGTATTAAACAGCGGCTGTGGGTTACTGCTGGGCACTTAGCAAGTTTCCATATACAGTATGGACTTCCTAAAGTTTTGACTTGAGATCCCCTAAAATTCTCATATCTGATCGAACACAAGATTTAGGAGTGGCACGCATACAAATGAAAGCAGGGATAATTTAACCAACCTCATCATATGGTACTTTTACATCATGTAAAACAAGAGTACAACATGTTAAACATATACGTACGTCTGAAAAGTTGCAATTGTAGGATAAGAGCCCTTTAAGATTCTAAGACATTTTCCCAACTCTCAAGGTGCACCTTTTCCATATGCTCGTGTTCATGACATGTATGCCACCCGTATACTTGCTACGGGCCCTGCTGTGGGAGTGTCCTCTTTATTGCCTGACTACATATTTATGCACCACTGCGCAGCTTGGAAAGATGCGGCTGATGATTCCATGCCGGGCGCTGACATGCTCTCACCTGCAGTGCTTTGACGCCACACTGTACATCCAAATGAACGAGAAGAAGCCCACCTGGGTGTGTCCTGTCTGTGACAAGAAGGCCCCCTATGAACATCTTATCATCGACGGGTAAATAATCCAACCCCACCATCACATCCTGTAGTAAAACTATGCACAGATTATTTCACATAAACCATCTAGTTCATTTGTAAACACTTCAGTGGTTGGATTCTCTTAGAAGTCCTCATTTCATAACAAACAGCAATAATGATCTGCTCCTTTGCTTTCCGACATGTTTATCCATGTTATTTTTGTCATACCCATATTTTATACTTTACATCAGGGGTGTCCAAACATTTTCCACTGAGGGCCGCACACTGAAAAAACAAGCAGAGCCAGTTTCATATTTTTTATTTTCAAAACCAATACAATATGTAGATTTCTTTTATTTTTTTATCTTTAGGGCTCCCCTCAAGTTTGTTTCCAGAAGGGTCATATTTTTTTAATTCAACGCTTGAATTACTAGATCAACATCAGGCCTACCTGTCAATATACATTTTTGTTTGTTTATTTGTTTTGTTTTGTTTTGTTTTATGCCCTTTTTGTCAAAACCCAGTTTTTATGGCAAAAAAACAAAATGTGCAATATTTCCCCCCAAAATAAATTTCTGAGTGGATTATTTGATGTGAAATAATTGGAGCCTTAAATAGGTCAATATTCATAACAACATTTATTTTGATTCATTGTTATTTTTTGAACAACGATAGTTTTTTTTAAAATCCCACTAAAATTTTGGGGGATCCAATAGGGCCCCACTAATAAAAGTGTTAAAAATAAGTCACACAATTTTTTTATATATATTTTTTTACTTTCAACGCTTAAATCTCTAGATCAATTTCAGATCCATCCGTCGATTGTAAGTTTTAATTTTTGTTTGTTTGTTTGTTTGTTTGTTTTATGTCCTTATGTCAAATACAATGTTGTTTTATATGAGGTGGCGACTTGTCCAGGGTGTACCCCGGTTTCTGCCCGAATGCAGCTGAGCTAGGCTCCAGCACCCCACGCGTCCCCGAAAGGGACAAGCAGTAGAAAATGGATGGATGGATGGATGGCAAAAACAAAATATGCAATATTTATCTTTAGAATTTTGGGATGTGAAGTAATTGGAGCCTTAAATGGGTCAATAATTCATAGCAACATTGGTCTTGATTTATTATTATTTTTTTGAGACAGCTTCAAAGAAAAAAACTGCTTTAGAGTCTAAATTGAATGTGCCACGGGCCGTTAAAAATTCACTGTAGGCCGCAAATGGCACTTGGGTCTTACTTCGGACACCCCTGCTTTACATCTATTCAGATATAATGAAGAAGAATCCATTGTTTTATTGTATTTATATCTCATTTGCTATAACTGTCGTAGTCGCCAGCTCTTATGCCCTGTGCTCCTGCATTGGGTAACCTTACATATTTTATACACAACTCTGATCTGTGGAAGTTAGCACGATTACTGGTTAATGGTGCTCCGGATTTGCCAATAAACCCATGATTAGGGATGCAACGATTATACATTTTGACTGTAAGATTATAGTCTGAGTAATAATCATGGTTTCCCCTACATCACAATAACTATGAATCAATGAATTTTAAACAAAAAAATCATAAAATTGCATATTAATTAGAGTTTGATGTTTTATTTATTACTTTTGGAAATAACATAGATCAATAACTTTTTTAATAACAATACAAAATAATAAATATAAACACAAATTGTAATAATCTTTATTAATCCCTAAGGGGAACATGTTACCCATGTGGGTTATAAACTCAAGTTGCATTGTCATCAACTGTCATCCATGCCTATTTTTGTATTTGTAATTTATTTTACTTAAGGGTGTAACAATTTGTTTTAACAACGATTCGATATTTGTGGTTGCCGATACGATTCAGGAACAATCTCTTTTTTGTATTTTTTTTTTTTTTAATGATTCAGTCCAAAACGTTTCAGTGATTTGAAATCGATTCAGTTACTTGTTAGCAAACAATTCAACCAATGTGACTGTGAAATAAATAGTAGACAATGGACACTGCAGTTGAAGTTTTCTATATTCATGTTATTTCTTGTAAGGGAACTAGGTATAAATAAAATATTTTCCGGACTATAGAGCACACCGGGATATAAGCCGCACCCACAAAATCTTTAAAGGAAAAAATATTTTTCCATATATTAGCCGCACCGGACTATAAGCCGTAGATATATACGTTATGGAAAAAGTTATTTACACAGAAATATTTTGTAAATGTTTATTTACATACCTTAATTGTTTCCAAACGAGATGTGTAACACGACAGTTAAATGGCTGATCAAACAAAACAGAAGTCATCGTCATGGACCCACTAGCTATGGAAGCTAGCTCTCCAATCAGCTAAACAGACTCAATAAGTCCACGGTGATGTTTTGGCAAATTTATTAAGGGATTTGTGAAACTGAAACAATACAAAAAGAATGCCATTGTGATTTAATAATACTAAGACAGACACTCGTAAACGTGTTAGCATACTAGCTAATGCTAACGACGCTAGCTTCATTACACAATATATTATGATAGCACGTACAAATATGCATGAAAACTACAAATATTACACATGGGACGGTTTAATTAGTCAGATATATTTCAGTTAAACTGTGAAACTTGCAAACATTGCTTAAATGAAGAATCATTTCGAGTAAAAACACTTTGGATGCTTATTTCCGGTTTACGGCATCAAAACAGGAAGTACATTTTCAACCCGCAATACCTGCAGTGAGCGAACCCGTCCAAAAGATGGCACCATAGCACAAACAATAACACACCATTGCAGTCCTCTGCTTGGGTTGAACACAAACTGTGAAACACAAAACATTATAAGCATCAGCAAAAACAAGCCAAAAATTAGCCGCTGCGTCTTATAAGCCACAAGATTCAAAATCTAAGAAAAAATGAGCGACTTATAGTCCAGAATTTACAGTAATGGCCAATGCATTTACATCTTATTTGAATCAAGTGTAACCAACACTATAGGTTGAATGAACAAGAGGAAGCCTTTTCTGCTCACATTTTCAACATTTACGCAATTTTCAATAATAAAAGTACAGTAACCAACACTTTAACAGTAGATTTACCTGCTAAATAAAGTTCCCCGACCAGGCAATAAAGTTTTCCGCCTTGTCTTGGCCGATGCAGGACAGCGTCCCAGGTGTGCAGAGGCATGTATGCCCCCTCATCCCTATCGATGGTGTTGGCCCCTTGCTTCCTAATTTCCATAGCCTCCTTCATTCATCTCTTGTATTCATTTGTTTCTTATCAAATTATTTCTCCTTGGCTATGTTGTGGTGTTCCAAAAGTTGGCGTGTCGCCGTAACTTGCTCCGCTGTCGGTTGCGTCTTTTGTGGTTTAAAGTTGTGTTGCGGCTGAAAGTTATTGTGTTGTATCGTTAGTATTTGTTGTGGCTTTTGCAATCGTGCTGTAGCTGAAAGTTTTTATGTTGTAATTAATAATATTGTCTTGTGGCGTTTGTTGTGACCTTTCTCAGCCACCTTACCTCTCCACCATTTTTGTTTTGATGTATTCACAGACGGGCAAAATAGACTTGCCTTTAACATCCTTATTATTAAAAGTGCTAAACTTTATATAAAGTTTGCCGGTCTTAAATACAATGTTTTCATTTTTGTAGTATCGATAAAATGTATGGATTTATTTTTAACACTATCTTGGATCGATACCGATCTTTCGTAAGGCAACTTGCCGAGCACAGATCGATGGACGTGAAATTTAGGAATAAAAATCGATCGATTGATGCATCGATTAATCGTTACACCCCTAATTATTATGCTGTGTTAATAATAACTGGAATGCAATGTTATGTTAGTGTTTTACACTTGCTATAAGAGCTTACAATGCCTATAGTTTATTTAACACCGGCAGGAAGAATCGATATGCTTTAAATAGTCACCGAATGAAGCCCTTGAGGAGTACCTGTTTGTTTACACTCAAATAACTCAATGCTAAGCTATTGTTACCTTTTTCAAGTACCCAAAACGGGTACTGTTTTGCTGTTTTGGGGTGTGGGAGAAGATGACTGCTTTGTCCTGCTGCCATTTTTAAGGTAATGTAACATACCAGCGTGTCTCTCGATAGGCGCATACAGTTTTTGTGCGTGCACCGTTGGTATAGGTTTGTTTTCGTTCCGTGCAGGAAACAAGGTAGCAGCATAACACCCGTATATAGTGAGTGAGGAGGACTGATGCACACAGTGTAGTGGAGCCTTTGCAATTAAACAGGGAGGTTTTTAATCACGGTTAATATTAAAACCGGTCTATCATATCGTATATAATAGTTGCATCCATTCCTTACCCATGATGGCATAGCCCTCCTTCCATTGATATGTTTTGTTTAAACCCTACACCAAGACAATGAGCCCACTTTGTTTCCATTTCAATATGCGTGTGTAAATAGGATTCATTATAATGTGAAAGGGTTACACATTTTGTTTCATTGTTGGGTGATGTGATTCTCACTGCTCTTTCAGGCTTTTTGTGGAGATCCTGAACAACTGTATGGATTGTGATGAGATCCAGTTCAAGGAAGATGGAAACTGGTCCCCCATGAGGGCAAAAAAGGAAGTGCAAGAAGTCTCCTCTGCCTCGTTAACCAGCCTAAATGGTAAGATAAAATATCTTGAGGATTGAATGAGGTTGGGGGTTAATAAGTAAGGAGAGCGAATAATAAAGTAATTGAGAAAAGAGGTTATGTGCACTAAATATTAGGGATGTCCCGATACAACTTTTTCACTTCCGATACGATACCGATATTGTAGCCTTGAGTATTGGCCGATACCGATATCAATACGATACGATATAGGCACGAATCATACATATATTTATTCCTTATTTTGTTGTGTGGAATGTTAGAAAAGGCTTGATAAAGTGATGTTACTGTTACTAATGTTGTAGTGTTAAAACAGAAAACAATAGTCAGCAAGAGTAGGTATAGGAAAATCTGACCCATTTATTATTAACCAATTGGTTACATACATTTTAACCTTCAACATAAGAGTATTACCTCAAAAAATCCAATAAAAACAAAATGTTATATTTAAAGTGCAAAATAACCACTAATACCAACATAATTATACAATTGAATAGAATAAATTAAAAATAAATTAGAAGACCCTGAAAAATCTCGCGAAAATCCTAATGTTCTTTTTTGTGGTGTTTTTTCAAATGTGCGATGAGGTTGCTGGTATTGAACCTTCCTGGTTCTGTCCCTCCACAGGACACTTGCGCCTGACAAATGTTGATTTTAGCGGCAACGTCTTTGTCCGAGTTTAGGTTAAAATACTTCCACACAGCCGACATCACTACACTTTGCTGCAAGCACACGCGTTGTCGTTGTTGTGATCACGTGGGCTGTGCATGCTGGATCAGAGATGCTCTTCTTCCGCGGCCGGCACCAACGTTAATTAAGGGGCATAGGTGGCGGCAATGCCAACACAGTAGTACTGTGTTGGAGTGTGATCAAACCAGAGTCACCTATTATAGACGTGCTGCAGCGGTAAATGGACAGCTTATATCGGAGCGCTTATATCGGAGTTTTTAGATTCAGTCCGATAAAATCCGATATTCACTTTTTCGGCTAATATCGGACTGATTTCCGATATCAATATCGGATCGGGACATCCCTACTAAATATTCAATCTTTACATCACAGTTTTGGTGGAGCAATGGGGATTTCAAAGACAAACACAGCTCAGCATTGAATTAATCTGTTTGCGTGGTATTCACTTTTATTGTTGTATGCTTTCTGCTTAAAGAATAAACACACTCACAAACCAGTCTTTCAATGTTGCTGTGCAGGGCCGAGTCAGACATCTGTGAGCTCCGATCAGCAGAGCTACCTGTCAGCTAACCACAGCTACAGCAGTAACAGCAAGAAAATGACCGTCATAGACTTGACATTAGACAGCTCCTCAGAAGACGAAGGACGGGATACTCTGTCGCCACAGCCTCCTCCAGCCAAACGAGCCTGTCCCCCCATGTCCCCAGCGTCACCGCCCGTCCTCAACAAAGGGTCAGACACTTAGCAAATGTTGTGATTTTGTCTGCCCATATTGTCAAGATATTACGCAATGTGCTGCTCACTCGGGAATTGATGCATTGATTCGAGGCGCTTAATGATTTGTGAGATTTTCACTTGAATGCATGGATAGGCATTTACTTTGTGCATGACTTGCCACACAGTTAGCAAAGAGGCAGCTGAGTTAGAAATATTTGTATCTTATATTCTTTATGCCATTCAGTCAATACAGGCAGAATGCTTACTAAAGACTTTCTCGTGTGAATAAATAATTAATTGATATGGTGCGTTATGTTTTGTTGCAAACATGCTTATCAACAAGTTACATTAAGGGGAACTGCACTTTTTTGGAATTTTGCCTATTATTTACAATCCTTATGTGAAACAACATAACATATTTTTTTGTGCATTCTAAATAGTAAAAAACTGCTAACAATGCCGGTAATGGACATAAGATCTATTTCGCCAATAAAGTCGTCTAAAAAGCATCCAAAAATCTCCAATGGCTCTTGCTTGCAGTTTTTTTAAACAATTTAGAACGCACAGAAAAGAGAAAGACGTGTGTCTTTAAAGTGATGATAAGTAAAGTTTTTCTCCCTCAGTGTGTTGAACCTGCACCACCAGGCCTCCCCGGTGAGTCGTGCTCCCAGCATGCCAGCCGTGGACACCAGCTACATGCCTCCTGTACCTCCACTCATCCAGGACTATAGACCTTATTACCACACCACTGGGGACTTGCCAGGTAATGACAAACACACACAGACTAATACAACAATAGCATGTTTTGGTGTGTTACACTTCTTGAGTGAGTTACAAAATTAAATGGTCAACAGCAAGCCTTGCCAAGACCAATGTTTGTTGGTTGAAGTTTATTTCAAACATGTATACAGTTTCAATATGATACATCACATATTTTCCATTTCTCTCTACAAAGTGCCCTAAAAGCAGAAGAAAGAAGCAAAGCTCATTTAATCATACCCCTATAACCACTTAATAGCAAATATTGACACATATGTTCACTTTTTGTTCTCAATTTGTAACATACTTTAAATCAAAGATTTCTAAATACAACAGTTAAGTCAGTTATGATTCACTTAATGAGCTAATAATGTTATATTTTAAGTTCAATACATTTGTCACAATTCTTCTTCTTGTACTTTGTAGACACTTGTAGTTGGAATAGCCTCTTAAACTGAATCTACATTGTTTGATTTATTTGCTTAACCCATTCCATACTTTAATTTCACATACTGATATGCTAAAGGTCAGTGTTGTACATGCATACAAATGTTTAAGTTAGATTTTTCTCTCAGGTTATATTTCTCCTTTTTAGTTGAGAAGAATTGTTGTACATTCTTGGGTAGCAGGTTATAGTTTGCTTTGTGGATGTTGTTAGTGTTAACTAGGGATGTCCCGATCCGATATTTGGTTCGGATCGGCCGCCGATATTTGCCAAAAAACGCGTATCGGCAAGGCATGGGAAAATGCCGATCCAGATCCAGTTTTTAAAAAAACTCTGGTCCGTGTTTTCCAACGCACCGATTTAAATAATACATTCCACTTTTTTGCTGCTCCCTAATTTCCATTTTCCAGCACACCTTCAACACATCCACAGGTCTATGGATTCTCACGCAGTTGCTTTTAGCTGCGGACATTACACGACAGGCTCTTCTCACTCTTTCCTGTGTCTCCCTCTCACAGACAGCAAGCGCACCTTCTTACACACGTCACATACTGTCACGTCATACGTCACATACGTATACGTCCTCCCCGAGCAGAGAGGTAGCAGCATGGCTAACGTTTGCTGTGATGCTAGCGCACGGCAAATCTATGCCACGCACAAAATCAAATAAAAAAATAAGCGCATAACAATTTTCGACACACGGACACGACAGAGAAAACAGTTTTCGTCATCATTGTTCAAATATCGTAACGTCTGTCGAGACGCTTATCTCCATTCGGTGCCACACGCCCACACCATCAAAATGCTGAGGCAAACATTTCCAGATCAACACCGTATGAAAAAAATAGTGATTTTTTGTAGTTGTGATTTCCCTCTCTGCATGAAAGTTTAAAAGTAGCATATATTAATGCAGTATGAAGAAGAATGTTTTAATGTAGACACATAGAATCATCATACTGCTGTGATTATATGCATCAAGTGTTCATTCAAGGCTAAGGCAAAATATCCACATATATATTGTGTATCGCGATATGGCCTTAAAATATCGCAATATTAAAAAAAGGCCATATCGCCCAGCCCTAGTTCAATGATGCCATTTCTGTTTGTCATGTATAATTTTGTCTATTTTGTGTTTATCCTTGAATAAACAGGTCAGTTTCTTGTTACCAACCATTGTGTATTATTCAAACTCACCTAATTCAGCTGGCTAGTTGTTATCAAGAGTACTAAAACCCTTTTCAACATGATTCTGACAACTAAGTAGGCTAAATAACTTTAAACTTTAATACATGCTCGGATAGGCCAGTATCGGTCAGTATCGGATCGGAAGTGCAAAAACAATATCGGTATCGGATTGGAAGTGCAAAAACCTGGATCGGGACATCCCTAGTGTTAACCAACCTCTACGTCTGCTTTATTTCCAGATTTGAACTTCTTCTCTTTCCTGCAGGGTGACAATCATCAGGTACGTGTCACAGGCCACCACACTTGCAAGCGACTTCTGGATACTTTATGAGAAAGGCATAAATATACAATTGTTTACAATTAGAGGTGTCCGATAATATCGGCAGGCCGATATTATCAGCCGATAAATGCTTTAAAATGTAATATCGGAAATTATCGGTATCGTTTTTTTTATTATCAGTATTGTTTTTTATTTATTTTTTTATTTTTATTAAATCAACATAAAAAACACAAGATACACTTACAATTAGTGCACCAACCCAAAAACCTCCCTCCCCCATTTACACTCATTCACACTCATTCACACAAAAGGGTTGTTTCTTTCTGTTATTAATATTCTGGTTCCTACATTATATATCAATATATATCAATACAGTCTGCAAGGGATACAGTCCGTAAGCACACATGATTGTGCGTGCTGCTGGTCCACTAATAGTACTAACCTTTAACAGTTAATTTTACTCATTTTCATTAATTACAAGTTTCTATGTTTTTATGTTGTTTTACTTTCTTTTTTATTCAAGAAAATGTTTTTAATTTATTTATTTTATTTTATTTTATTAATTTTTAAAAAAAGGACCTTATCTTTACCATACCTGGTTGTCCAAATTAGGCATAATATTGTGGTAATTCCACGACTGTATGTATCGATATCGGTTGATATCGGTATCGGTAAGTAAGAGTTGGGTCAATATCGGAATATCGGATATCGGCAAAAAAGCCATTATCGGACATCCCTATTTACAATAACAGCTCGTCTGTTAGAGCTTTTAAACCAGAAGGTTGAGTTAGCATATTAGCTAATGCTAACGACACTAGCTTCATTACATTACGATAGTAAATACAAATATGCATGAAAACATTCCTACAGACATCACGCCCAATTTAGTATGTATGAATAGTTTTAGGTATATTGTAAAACTTACAATCGTTGCTTGGAGTGATGAATGAAGAGTCCATACGAGTAGAAACACTATGGACGAACAAGACCGAACGACTCTTGTACTTCCGGTTTAAAGCACTAAACGGAAGGAATTCCTGTAGATGTTCACCCCGCAGCACATGCAGTTAGCAAACTCATCTAAAAGATGGCGCCATAGCAAAAACAATAACACACCTTTGTCCTGTCATATTGTTGATGTAGATGCCCATAGCTGCTGTACAGAATCGCTTTACAAAAAGAAGTGTGGAATACTTCTCTTGTTACCTTATTTGTATTGGACTTTATTAAATGGGTGTATTTAGTGTTTGGCGCAGCCGGACCACAGCAGAAAGGAATAGAAAGAAGAAGAAAAAATAAGTCAGAAGGGGGAATTGCGAGGACCAGACAGAGAGAGACAACAACAAAAAACAAAAAGAGAACAACATCAGAAAATATGATATATACAAATATGATACCAAAACCTATAACAAAGAACCAGTTAATGAAGTGAAGTTTAAAGTGAATTATATTTATATAGCGCTTTTCTCTAGTGACTCAAAGCGCTTTTACATAGTGAAACCCAATATCTAAGTTACATTTAAACCAGTGTGGGTGGCACTGGGAGAAGATGTGTAAAGTGTCTTGCCCAAGGACACAACGGTAGTGACTATGATGGCGGAAGCGGGGATCGAACCTGGAACCCTCAAGTTGCTGGCACGGCCACTCTACCAACCGAGCTATACCGCCCCAATGAAGTAGATAGTAAGAACACAGAAATGACAACGACCATTTTGCACTACAAATAAAGCAATAATAGTAACACTATTGATAATAGATAATATTAATAATAATAATTATATTATCAACATTACAAATGCAACAATACATAAATGTAATGAATACCTGTATTACAAAAGGAAGCAGATAAAGGGGGGGAATAAAGAGGAGCAGATGATATTAACCTTATAGATTGTTATGCTAAAAAAATATGTTAAGCTTTAGCAGTGTGCCGTGTTTCTAAAGTTAAAGTTAAAGTTAAAGTACCAATGATTGTCACACACACACTAGGTGTGGCGAAATTATTTTCTGCATTTGACCCATCACCCTTGATCACCCCCTGGGAGGTGAGGGGAGCAGTGGGCAGCAGCGGTGGCTGCGCCCGGGAATCATTTTACCCAATTTACCCTGAGAATGGGGGAACACTGTTAATATATATGTTTGATGAAACGTGATCAAATGCATGATTGAATGTATGTATATGTATGCTTGTACAGTTAATGTGTGGATGCATGTAATGACCGTGTGTATGTATGTACCTGTGTATGCGCGTGCAAATGTACCTATGTACGCTCGTATGATTGTATGAATATATGTCTGTATGTGCAAATGTATGTTTGCGCGTGTCTCCCAGTGTGTGCGGGAGCCAAAGTACGGCACCAGCCACCCAAAAAGCCCAACCCCAGCAGACGGCCGCCATGCAACACCGCAGCATGCCACACAGCACTCTGAGGCGCCACAACAGACCATGCACAGGGACTAGACCCAGCAGGCTCCCACCAAGGAGGGGAGGGGCGGGCTTTGGGACCCAGAAGCCCCAGACACGCAGCTCGGCGGCTGCTGCCCAGGACGCCGAACCCTGCAGGGAAAGCAGGCTCCAAGGGCAACACCAGTCCCCAACGCCCCTCTTCCCCCAAAAAAACAATAATTAAATAATTAATAATAAAAACCAGGGTGTAAACGGCCTTCCTCCCAAATGCAGCTGAGATAGGCTCCAGCACCCCCCGCGACCCCGAAAGGGACAAGCGGTAAAAAAATGGATGGATGGAATTACATACATACACACACATGTGGTAACGGTACCGGGCCGCACAAGAAAGAAAAAAAAAAAAAGTTATTATTTTATTTTTTTATTAAATCTACATAAAAACAAAATATATACACTATATATATCAATGTATATCAATACAGTCTGCAGGGATACAATCCGTAAGCACACATGATTGTATTTCTTTATAAAAAAAAAAAATCACCCCCCCCCGGTCCGCGGGACAAATTTTCAAGCGTTGACCGGTCCGCAGCTACAAAAAGGTTGGGGACCACTGGGTTAAAGGACCTATAGCCTTCAGATAACTTAAATTCAACAAGTTCTTTATGTATTTTTTGCTCTTGAAATTGAATTTGGCTGTCGTTTCCCATAATTTTAATTAGTTTTTGAGTAATCGGTAGATAAGCTAACTGTAATTGTAATGCTCCCTTTCAATCGGCAGACTCGATATGCCGCCTCCTCTTAGTCTGAGGTCATCTACAGAACTGGAGCCTATTTCCCTGCATAGACTGTGGATAAAGGCATAAAAACAATTATTTGGTCACTTAATTTGTGTCTTTCAGGTCCATGATTACTTCAAAACTGACATTGTTAACATTATGAGCAAAAAATAGATATCAAATAATTGCCAGATCCGAACACCATAGCCTGTGTGGGGAGCGGCCAGGTAATTTGTCCACAATTCAACTGTGTATGTTAGGTGACGAACATATGAGTGTGTTTGAGAGAAGAGCTGTTTGTGTTGTTTGTTGTGCTTTAAGTTGCACACAAAAATTGGAGTTACGAGCATCCCCGCCATTAGTTGGTGCAGCAAATATCACAGTGAACACTGTAAGAGCTGACCAAAACATCCGGTCTTACTCGCTAGCATTAGCTTGTACCTAGAAATAAGCATAACTTGTTTTCCAACAATGCGAAGGAGGAAAGCGAGTTAAGCGCTATGTCACATTAATAATTATTTTATTCTTAGGATATGCCGAGGGTCATTAGAAAACTGTGGGCAAAAATATCCCAGTGCCACACTTTGAACACTACTCATCAGTTCCACTTTTGACTGGAAATGTGTTTTTTTAATTAAAATCTCAGAAAACTCACAATCCTGGTAGTCAAGTATGGTGGCGCCTCGGTTTTCATTAGTAATCTGTTCCAAAAGGTTATAGGAAGACCAGACTGTATTAAAAACTAAAGCAATTATTCTCATATGAAATAATCCAAATCCAAATATTCATTACAAGAGAGACAGAAATATGAACATATTTTACAGGGTGTCAAACAAATTTTCACTGAGGGCCACATCACAGTTATGGCTACAGTTATGGCTACCCTTAGGGGGCTGCTTGCTACATTGAGTAATACATTAATAAAAAAGATATATAAGGAGTGACCTCATGATATTATTACACAATTCCCTATGCATTTGATCATTATTTTTTATGTAGTGTGTAAAAAAAAAAAATCTAATGACTGGCAGCTCAGTTGCCAGAATTTTATTGTAGAATTTGTGTTCTTTTACCGCATACTATAAATGGAAAAATGGTACTACTGTTTTTGTACGGTAATATTCTGGCGGCTAGGCGGCTATTTTTTAATCGTAAAATCTATGAATGTTGTTGTTTATGCGGTGTATTACTGTAAATGGAAAAACGGTCCCATGTTTATTTTAACAGTAGAATTTTGGCGACTTAGCAGCCAGTTTTAAAATCATAAGTCAGTCTGAGTTTTATTTTTATTTTAACAGAAAAAAAATTATAATGTATGATATTATAATATTTCTCAATTTCTTAAGAAACACAATACTAATAGTTTATTATTACAGATTTTAACTATTTTCCAACCTAAGTTCATACAATATTACATTACAATATTACAATACATAAGTCGATCAGATATTTGAGTATTTATTTTAATTTTAAGAAAAAACATGGAGTGAATGCTAATATAATATTTGTTACATTATTAGATAATATTGAATAAAAATATATGCAGTTGCATACAGTACTTTTTTTTTTTTCTACTAAAACGGAAAGAACGAATATATCTAATAAGAAAAGATCAAGGACTTTATTGACGTATTATTTCCAGGCTGTTGCGGGCCACATTAAATGATGTGGCGGACCAACCCTGGCCCCCGGGCCTTGATTTTGACACTGGTGTTATAGAACATTAAAGTTTTACATGCAAAGAACTAAGTGAAATAAATACAAATGACAAAAATAACCGACATATCCTTTCTCCCAGCATTACAACATGGTTATGGCAGCAGCGGCGGCGGCCTCCACCTCAGACGACCACGAGATGCTCCTCAACCGCTTCCTGCCCTACAGCGCCACAGGTTCTCCGGCCTCATCGCAGCTGTTCCTAGAGCAATCGGGAACCTCTTCGGCATCTTCACTGACTGTGCCAACAAACGGGGCTATCAACTCAGGCAGTAGCAGCAACTTAGTGTCATCCAGCGGCCTCCATGACACACACTCCTTGTCTTCGCACACGCCACACTCACACATGTTGGCCGGTCGGGGTAGTGCGGAGGCAGCTGTGGCAGCTATTTACGGAGGAATACCTGACATTATTTCACTGGACTGACTGCAATCTCGCCAGAAAATACATTATTTGGCTGCAGGAGAACTGACTTGCCCAAATCATTAAACTCCTGTGTGGAGTTTTTTCTCAGTCGACAGACCTGACAGCACCAGTGTCGTCCACAACGGTCCTACTGGTCAGCTGAGCACATTGTTGGAGACTTTATCAGTGGCACTGCCTTACTGGTATCAACAGGGCACAAACAGCGAGAAAACAAAATGATTTTTTTTTGTACGAATACGTGGAAAAGGCACTGTGCAGAGAGAACAAAATCTATTTTCTACTTTTACTTTTCTATGTTCCATTGGGACACGTCCAAGCTGGTGAGCTGCTTCCAGTGCTGTCCTGTGACCACATCACATGCTCCCCTTGCCTTGTAGAACAACATTCACCTTCTTGTTGACCTGCTGGTGAAATTCCTCATCAATCTCAAGCTCATTTTCTGGTTCCTTACTACAGTTAATTAAGGTAATGCTCTGTTCTTATTGCTTTTACGCAATCCGTGACATGTTCGGGTTATGCAGATTTAATGATGTGGAGGGTGCAGGTGGAGCAGCCATAACTGGGTCACTTTCACTCCTTTTCAAGACTCAGTCAGTATATAGCATTTATACTTTTTAGGAGCTTCACACTATTTATATTTGTAAATTAAGAGATGGAAGTCATCTTTTGTGTTGTTGTTGCTCAATGCCAAAAATTACAAGGTACCTTCATGGTGATCAGAGTGTTATCCAAAAGCTTGTCTCATACATAGTTTCCCCACAAAAAGGGATATAATAATTACTATTATATTTGTGTCTCAGGCGAAGTTTCAGGATGAAGTTAAAATGCACTTTGCATATGAACTTAATGAATTGTGAATGGTCAGTTCTTTTTTACAGAACATCAGGTTATGCAAACAGTTGTCATCATCGGGTGACTCTGGGTGTTCGGGGCGCACTCAATTACACGCCGCTACACTTTGCTGTTCGCCATGGCAATGGGGAGGTCCTGTTTCTCGAGCCCTGCATCCCTTGATAATACATCTGGGAAGGTGAGGCCTCTGTAGTGGACTGAGCTGCCTGTTTTCCAAAGCAATAGTGGCTGAATGATTTCCCCAGTGGATAGCGGTGCCCAGCAAACAAGAGCCTCTGCTTAGAGACCTTCTGAGATAGTGGCATAATATCTCTGTATATACACTCTGAGGTAGCATGCTCGGACCAGTAGATGTTTTGGGCGTGTCTGAGCAAGTTGGTGTAGGCTCCGTCCAGGCGCTTCTGTTGTAGTGTGATGAGAGTCCACGTTTAGGCTCTAACATAGTTCGAAAGATGTACATTTTTGTTTCAAGACCTATGGTCGAGTGCCACAGCTAATTGCAGGCTGTCCATGCTGAGGCTTTGCGGGACTTCATATATTTTGCGGCATCCATTATGTAAGATCCAAGATGCTTGAAGTCGGTTACTTGGTTTATACTGTTCCAAGAAGATGACAAAAGACAGCAATTTGGAACTGATGAGATTACTTCAGTCTTGCTTTCATTGCAATGGAGTACTATTAGGCAAGCAGCATTTTCCAGTGAGTGGAGAAGGGATTCAGAATTTGGGACAAGATCAGAGATCAGAGCAATGTCATCTGCAAAATCAAGGTCAGTAACGTGTGTGGATGTTTGCATTCTGCTGTGTCTCGGGTGGAGCTGTAGGCCTTTGTGGTTAATTGTGTCCAGAGAGAGGCGCAGAACATAGTCCAATATAATGATAAACAAGAATGGAGCTATTGTGTCCCCTTGATTCCTGCCTCGATTTGGAAAAACACAGTTTCATCATCAGCTGTAATAACTGTAGCCTGTGTGTTGGCATAGGGTGCTTTAATGGCGTCAATGATAGGTTGTGTAGAGGGGAGGATGTTGAACATGGCTTCTCGTTTGATTGCGTCGAATGCTTTCCGAAAGTCCACAAAGCAGATTGTGAAGTGCTTGTCGAGCCTTTTTTATTTCTTCAATAATACGACGCAGGGTGAACATTTGTGAGATGGTAGATGGGCCCCTTCTAAAGCCATTCTGGTTGTTGATCAACTGCAGGCACAAGCCGATTCAGCAGGAGCTTGTTGTAGATTTTGGCTGCGATCGGTGTTAGAGCGATGCCTCTGTAATTGGAGGCCAATGCCAGGTCACCTTTTTTGGGAATTGGCACAATACCAGACTTTGTCCAGGCAGATGGTGGCGATAAAACAGAAAAGGTGTGGTTACAGAACTTGAGCAGTAGGTCAGATCTATCCAGATGAGACTCGTTGGCTCTCAGAGACTCTACTGCCTCGCACAGCTCCTGTATGGTGAGTGGAGACTTGCTAATGTCGAGCAGCTCGGCAATCTGGATAAGAGGTAAGGGTCTGTTCTCTTGGGTGTTAGCTGGTTGCCCCCCCAAACAGATTTTAAGGGTTGGATAACCAGTTATCTTTCCATTTTTCAGGGGATACTCCTTTGATCAGAATCGATGGTTAACTTGTTTTGGCCAGCAAGATCATTAATGATAGGCCAGGCTGCTGCTTCTTGGTTTGAAAAGCTGAGTTATCCGATTCGATCAAGTTTCTTCCCTATACATGCTGCTACCGCCTTGGCGTAGGCTTCGTCAAGTTGGGCCTGGGCATTAGTCAGTCTTCTGAGAGATGTTCATGTAGGCTTTTGTTCATGTCTAGTAGTGGCTTCGCGATTAGCCAATCGAGCTTTGTTGACTAGGAGATGGCTGCTGAGAGGCTTTCGTGTGGTGCCCAAATATTCACAGCCCTAGTTTTTACATCTAATAGTGCTACATGATGCTTATAGTGTTTCACCAAATTTGCATCTGTTTAGCACATGTTGCTCATCCCCTTTTTATGCAGCTAAAAAATATGATAATTTGTCCCAAAGTAGTCTTTGTTGTCTCTCACGAAGTCTGCTGTGAGTAGTAGTTGAAGGGGAAAGCGAACATTGTGAAATTAATGAGCAAAATACGTACATATTATTACCTTATTATTAATATTACTTATTATGATTGTACCTGATACTACATTGCTTACAGCATGTGTATAAAGGTTGATGGCGGAATAGAGCGACTCCCCTTGCTTCCATTGTTAGCTGACTTTTGCTAATGTTTATTTACGATTTAGAGTGCAATAAAAAGGAAAACATATGGTTCTGTGTTATATAAGGATTGTTACTGATACACAAAATTAAAAAATATGTGGTTCCTCTTTAATTTCACATGCAAAGTGCATTTTAGTTTCATCCTGAAATTTCACCCGAAAACCGAAAATCACATACCTTTTGTGGAAACTACGTTCATTGAGAAGTCGCATGACTGTTTAGCATAAATTACCAATACTTTTTGAAGTTTCATTTGCCTCAGAAGACATAGGGGCATTGACCAAGTTTCAACTACTGCCTGGCATGGTGCTCCAAAATAATCTCCTAGTAGGGTCACCTCGAACATTTGTCCTATATTTGGAAACATAATTCGTTTCCATATTGAAGCATTTAAGAAGGAATTACCTTGAATGGGCAAGAACACGTTTCTATCTCAATTATTCCCTTTTTGGTCCACAGGTTATTGGTTCTATTCGTAGTTAGAATACATTTTCCCAGAATTTTAAGTCAAGTTTAGGGGGCCCGTTGTTCAATGCATGTATAGATTAGCGCCCACGAGCTGGTCTTTTTGTGGAGTGTCCTGTCAAAGCCGCCATTCCACTGGAACTATCAGTTTTGCTGACGGATGTATCGCATGTTTTCTGGGGTTGCAGAGTGGACACATAAGGTTAAATTGAGTGTGTCCACTCAGGTTGACGTGACTTGTCAACCATTTCCACTCCCGGCACATTCCAAAGCACAACAGGTCCCATGTTTTGATGAGCATGGTCCTCCCTTTCAGGAAAATGACCACACCTTTAGTTTCTTTTCAGGCCCTTTTCAGCGGTCACTGGCTGTCACTCAAGTGTAAACTAGCAGAGTACCAAACCAAAATCACTGAATTGATCCCTATTCGGTCCAGGGGGCAGTTTTCTAGCTCCCATCTGATATGAAGAAGTGGACCAGAAAGTCATATTTGTCTTATTTCCAAAAATCAAAAAGTCTGTCCCAACTTTTTGTTGGTTTGCTTTTCGCTAAGAAGAAGTCATGCTCTTAGGAACTCAACAAGCGCATTGCACGCCTCATCCTTTATAGAAATAAGCTCTCATGTATTTCTTGTGTTGTGCAGTATTTTATTTATTGAGTATTATAGATTATATTTTTACAGACTGATTTCAGTGGGAAAGTGTAAATGAGTCACTGTCTTTTAATATTTTTGTTTCCTGTGGCGCTTTCTCACTCGGTACCATTAAGCTATTAACAAAACATGCTCATGTGTTTGACGGCAGCTTTAATAATGAATGCTCGCTAGCTAATGCAAATGTTATGAGTCAGTGAAAGTTTCATGTCTTTCGTCGTTAAGTCACTGCAGTGAGTCATCTCTTAATGGGTTCATGATTCATTAGAGGGAATTTGGGGTCGTTAGTGCGTATCATCTTGTTTTCTAACAAGGAGCTAAACGGTGAAAATTGCTACAGCAGTGTGATTCAGGTTTAAGTAGAATTTATTTGTATTTATTATTCAAACAGTCATATCATCACGCAGTTCACATTTGAAAGACGACGCCTAACAATTGATCAACAGGGCCTCGGAAGTGGCCACTGAGCTTAGAGTGTCACAGTTCTACAGAAAGTGCGTCACCCAGCTGTTGGGAATGTTGCTCTTCCGTTGTTTGTTAGAGAGACAGCAAGTTGTGTAAAAAATAGTGAAACATTGAACAGCACACTCAAAATTCATGACGTTCAACAATAAAGTTGTTTCCGCGTTTGACCTCAATGCGGAAATTTCACCCGCTTTTTCATGCAAATATTGAAGATAAGCAATGACGAGCTTCCTGGCGACAAAAACTCAGCCTGACTTTTGTGGCATCAAAACAGTACCAAAATCCTTGCGTGTAAAAAAATAAAAATAAAAGGCTAAAGTGTCTAAAACTATTGCTATTTTACACAAAGTGAAGGAATTTCTAAGTTAAAGGGGAACATTATCACCAGACCTATGTAAGCGTCAATATATACCTTGATGTTGCAGAAAAAAGACCATATATTTTTTTAACCGATTTCCGAACTCTAAATGGGTGAATTTTGGCGAATTAAACGCCTTTCTATTATTCGCTCTCGGAGCGATGACGTCACGTTGTGACGTCACATCGGGAAGCAATCCGCCATTTTCTCAAGCACATTACAAACACCGAGTCGAATCAGCTCTGTTATTTTCCGTTTTTTCGACTGTTTTCCGTACCTTGGAGACATTATGCCTCGTCGGTGTGTTGTCGGAGGGTGTAACAACACGAACAGGGACGGATTCAAGTTGCACCAGTGGCCCAAAGATGCGAAAGTGGCAAGAAATTGTACGTTTGTTCCGCACACTTTACCGACGAAAGCTATGCTACGACAGAGATGGCAAGAATGTGTGGATATCCTGCGACACTCAAAGCAGATGCATTTCCAACTGGACTGGACAGATCAGCTTTCAGGAAAAGAGAGCGGATGAGGGTATGTCTACAGAATATATTAATTGATGAAAACAGGCCTGTCTGCACTCTCAAAGTGCATGTTGTTGCCAAATGTATTTCATATGCTGTAAACCTAGTTCATAGTTTTTAGTTTCCTTTAATGCCAAACAAACACAACAATCGTTGGTTAGAAGGCGATCGCCGAATTCGTCCTCGCTTTCTCCCGTGTCGCTGGCTGTCGTGTCGTTTTCGTCGGTTTCGCTTGCATACGGTTCAAACCGGTATGGCTCAATAGCTTCAGTTTCTTCTTCAATTTCGTTTTCGCTACCTGCCTCCACACTACAACCATCCGTTTCAATACATGCATAATCTGTTGAATCGCTTAAGCCGCTGAAATCCGAGTCTGAATCCGAGCTAATGTCGCTATACCTTGCTGTTCTATGCGCCATGTTTGTTTGTATCGGCATCACTGTGTGATGTCACAGGAAAATGGACGGGTGTATATAACAATGGTTAAAATCAGGCACTTTGAAGCTTTTTTTAGGGATATTGCGTGATGGGTAAAATTTTGAAAAAAACTTCGAAAAATAAAATAAGCCACTGGGAACTGATTTTTAATGGTTTTAACCCTTCTGAAATTGTGATAATGTTCCCCTTTAAAAAGCATTGTATATTTTGTGTAACTCCCTGATTGTTCCATATCTAACATTCTGTATTGAAGTGTGTGGTAGTGCCTGTAAAACTTAAATTATATATACATATAAATTAGGGATGTCCGATAATGGCTTTTTGCCGATATCCGATATTCCAATATTGTCCAACTCTTTAATTACGATACCGATATCAACCAATACCGATATCAACAGATATATGCAGTCGTGGAATTAACACATTATTACGCATAATTTGGACAACCAGGTATGGTGAAGATAAGGTACTTTTAAAAAAAATTAATAAAATAAGATAAATAAATTAAAAACCTTTTTTTTCAATAAAAAAGAAAGTAAAACAATACAAAAACAGTTACATAGAAACTAGTAATTAATGAAAATTAGTTCAATTAACTGTTAAAGGTAAGTACTATAAGTGGACCAGCAGCACGCACAATCATGTGTGCTTACGGACTGTATCCCTTGCAGACTGTATTGATATATATTGATATATAATGTAGGAACCAGAATATTAATAACAGAAAGAAACAACCCTTTTGTGTAGATGAGTGTAAATGGGGGAGGGAGGTTTTTTGGGTTGGTGCACTAATTATAAGTGTATCTTGTGTTTTTTATGTTGATTTAATTTAAAAAAAAACCCAAAAAAAACGATACCGATAATAATAAAAAAACGATACCGATAATTTCCGATATTACATTTTAACGCATTTATCGGTTATTATTGTCATGTCCGATAATATCGGCCTGCCGATATTATCGGACATCCCTAATTCAAATATCTTAATAATCTTCCGACTGCAGTAAAGATCGGTAAGAATCATAAGTGGAAATGCTTACAGGGAACCTACGAACCCAATATTCAAACAGTTAGACATATTGACATTTCATGAATTGGTAGAGTACCGGTATAATATCCTAAAAATCATGTTCAAAGCACATCAGAATCAGAATACCTTTATTGTCATTGTATGGAAACAACAAAATTGGACAGCAATCCAGCTCAGTGCTTTTAAAATAACCTACATAAAATAGTCTTAAGACAACAAACAATAATAAAAAAAATAAAATTTAAAAACATAATAAAATGTTAAAAACATATTGCACAGCAGATCTATATCAGAGGTAATTAGGTTAATAAAGTGGTGAGTGTTCAGGTACGTGCAGAGTTTAGGGCAATAACAGCTCTAGGATAGAAACTGTTTTTCAATCTATTTGTCCTTGCTTTGATGGTCTTATTGCGCCTCCCTGAGGGCAAGAATTCAAGCCAGTAATGACCTGGGTGGGATGAGTCCCTGAGGATGCTGTTTGCTCTCCTGTTGCAGTGTCTCTCATACAGCTCTTCTAGAGATGTAAAAGGACATGCAGTGATCCTCTGGGCCGCGTTTATGACCCCCTGTAATTTCTTTCTCTATGCCATCGTGCAGCTAGAAAACCACACGGAGATACCGTAGGTCAGTATTGACTCAACGGAGCAGCGATAGAAGGACAGGAGCAGGTTATCAGCCAGATCTATTTTCCTCAGCCTTCTCAGAAAATACAGTCTTTGCTGACCTTTTTTCAATTCTACCAAACAACATTCAAAACAGATTTGTAAAAAGAGGAAGTCATTATAATCTGAAAGGAACTGAGATCTTTAATTCATCTACATTTAGATTAGTGATAATGGAATTAAGTATTTCAATCAAAGGTGTTAGTTTATGGAACAATCTTGACAATGAAATCTACTGTAGTCAAAATATATTTAAAAATCATGATGATGAAAATATTTGACTTGGAGTACGTCATTGCTTAGTTATTTTGTTGTATTTTATGAAATATGTATGTTATAAATATATATATATATATATATATATATATATATATATATATATATACTGTATGTTTGAGGAACAGCTTTGAACTATTATGAACTGCTCTCTTCAGACAGGGGTCTTCCCTGCCTGTTTTAAAGCGACGGTGGTAAGGCCCCTTCTGAAGAAGAGCAGTTTACCCAAACATTTTTAATAACTACCGACCTGTATCCAACTTACAGTTTTTAAGTACAATTTTAGAAAAACAGTTTTTTAACCAAGTCAATGACTTTTTAAATATAAATAACATTTTAGGAAGACACCAGTCTGGTTTCAGAATGAACCACAGTACCGAGACAGCACTTTTAAAGATTTTTAATGGCATCAGGTGGAATTTAGATAATAAAAAACTAACAGTGTTGGTTCTGCTGGATCTAAGCACTGCTTTTGACACAGTAGACCATTTTAATAAAGACACCTGGTGGGCCGCCTCTCTGATACTGTTTTTAACTAATTCTGCTCTTATCTCACTGACAGATGTTTTATGTAAGCGTGGATGCATGTTCCTCGGGAACCCATGAGATAAGATTTGGGGTTCCTCAAGGCTCAGTTTAAGGTGCCATTCTTTTTTATCTTTATATGCTGTCTCTTGGGAATGTCATTAGGAGAAACGGCAACAGTTTCCACAGTTATGCTGATGATACACAGCTGTACATCGCCGTGTCGCCTGAAGACACAGGACCAATAGATACCCTTTTTAACGGTATTGTAGACATCAAGTCACGGATGCCAGTGACTTTCCTACAGCTCAACCAGGACAAAATAGAGGTTTTAGTTACAGGTCCTGAAGACCAGAGGGAGAAACTTTTGCCAAAATTACAAGATTTTAAACCAACCAAAATCTGGGCGTGATTTTTGACTCCGAGCTGACTTTTATCCCACATATTAAAAATTTTACAAAAATAGGTTTTTATCATCTTGAGAACGCCAGAGTCCAGAGTCCGCCCATTTCTCTCTCAGGCCAACACGGAGGTGCTTATGCATGCTTTTATTTCCTGTCGTCTAGAATATTGTAATGCCCTGCTGTCTGGCCTTCCCAAAAATAATATCAAAAGTTTACAATTATTACAAAACTCAGCTGCACGCGCGACGACGAGGACCAGAGGGCGGAGGCACATTACACCAGTTTTAAAGTCGCCGCATTGGCTCCCCGTCCGCTTCAGGGTCGATTTTAAAGTACTATTAGTTTTTAAATGTCTTAATGGCCTTGTGCCTTCTTA
Organism: Nerophis lumbriciformis; assembly: GCF_033978685.3. Lineage (NCBI taxonomy): Eukaryota > Metazoa > Chordata > Actinopteri > Syngnathiformes > Syngnathidae > Nerophis > Nerophis lumbriciformis. The sequence goes on from NC_084562.2 coordinate 46,170,258, forward strand.
TCTATCTGTCCTACTTGTACGTATCAACCCTCGCGGATCCTGAGGTCCTCTGGCACTGGTCTTTTAGCTTTACCGAATACCAGAACAAAAACAGCATTTAGCCACTATGGCCCCCACCTGTGGAACAGCTTGCCAGAGAGCCTCAGGACTGCACAGAGCGTTGAACTTTTTAAAAAAAAGGCTAAAGACACACCTTTTTAATCAGGCTTTTTACTAATCATCTGTATTTTATTATTTGATTGTGTTATTTATATTTAAATTGTATGTTTTGTAAAAAAAACACTTTGCCAGCTCGGAGTGATGTCACACTCATGCAGTGTGTGGCTTTTACGCGCAAGGATTTTGCCACCATAGACATCATTGATTGATTGATTGAAACTTTTATTAGTAGATTGCACAGTACAGTACATATTCCGTACAATTGACCACTAAAGGGTAACACCCGAATAAGTTTTTCAACTTGTTTAAGTCGGGGTCCACGTAAATCAATTCATGGTAACATCTGAACTCGCTCAGTCATCACAACTTATGCATTACTAACGCGCTTTGTTATAAAGCCCCGTCAACTGCAACCCTGTTCGAGATGTTACACCCTTTTCCAGTCTCGTGTCCTATCTATCAATGACAATACAAATATTCCAGTGCAAACTAAGTGAAGTGGGCAGGCCGTGTTGGAGTTTCGGCTGTGCAGGAAATGCACACAAATCCTCTCCAGCGCCCTCCTGTGTTTTGTTATTACAGCAGTTATAATTACTAAGATATTATTTTCTGCTTCTTGCTGACGATGTCTTGTGTCGGACAAATGGTGCAGGGACAGAAAAGCACGTCCCAAGGGATGTGTACACATTTGCACACTGGATATGTTACTTTCCCAACCTTTATTCAACCCAGGCACAGGTTTCATGAGAAAAACCTCACAACTTCACGGCCAAACACAAATGTTACACACAGTTTTAATATTCGCTGGTTATTTATGTACCTACTGCCATCTAGTTCAAAAGCATATAAGGGCCATTCCACCAAATCAATGCCAACATCTGTTTCAAGTACTCAAAATGTGTATTGGCCCATCTTAGGCATTTCTTTAGTTCTTGTACAATATTGCTAAGACACTCATTGGAGTAACAGCAGTGAGTTTTAGCATAGCACAGTATACAATAAATCTAGCCATTTATGCTGGTAGTGTGTTGACACCAAGCACATTACTGTGATTCAACCAAAGAGATTATATATATATATATATACATATATATATATATATATATATATATATATATATATATATATATATATATATATATATATATATAATCTCTATACATATATATATATATATATATATATATATATATATATATATATATATATATATATATATGTATATGTATATGTATATATATATATGTATATGTATATGTATATATATGTATATGTATATATATATATATATATGTATATGTATATATATATATATATATATATATATATATGTATATATATATATATATATATATATATATATATATATATATATTAGGGCTGCAACTAACGATTAATTTGATAATCGATTAATCTGTTGATTATTACTTCGATTAATAATCGGATAAAAGAGACAACCTACACTTCCATCCTTTCCAGTATTTTATTGAAAAAACCCACCATACTGGCACCATACTTATTTTGATTATTGTTTATCAGCTGTTTGTACATGTTGCAGTTTATAAATAAAGGTTTATTAAAAAAAATAACATTACAAAAATAAATAAAAAAAATTGCCTATGATCCAACGAATTGATGGCTAAATTAATCGCCAACTATTTTTATAATCGATTTTAATCGATTTAATCGATTAGTTGTTGCAGCCCTAATATATATGTATATACACACACACATGCTAATATTTTAACACACCCTAGTCATAGTTAAACTATAATTGGATATTTGGAAAAATAAATGAGTGAACTTATACTTTTGGCCTATGACCTGCAAAGTTTTCGAAGGGTGCAACTTCCTGTGGACGACGTGACTTGTGGAATCGTACTCATTTTTTTAAACATTTGTCCATTAAGCTTTAGACACAAATAGATAAATAAAAACAGAATCGGACACATTTTTAAATAAGTAAAACAAAAACCACGGACAGATATCAACATAAAACCACAGGCAGCTGCATTGCCGAATGGCCCCAGCGAGATGCAACGACCAACAAGTCCACATAGGGCTCATCAACCACCCACATTTCATTGGTGTTTTAATCAAATCTTACTCATTTTTAATAGTGTGGACAAAATTACTGTAAATAAATACATTCAAATAAACTATTTCATTAGGCAATGTGTCATGCACATTGATCTGACTGCATATTTAATAAATACAATTTAAAAACATTTCATTTAAACTACCTTTAACACAGGAAAAAATAGCACTTGTTGGCAAACCGTGCTTTCTAAAACTGGACTTTTTAATTGTTATATTTTTAATATTTGTGTTTATTATATTTTACGTTTATTTTCGTAACAAAACATAATTTTGAATTAATTCTCTCTTCGTTTCCCTGTGTTTTCACTCAGTCCTGTTACCCTGACACACATGGAGGGACAAATTGGACACAATAAAATTTATTTTTTAATATTTTTCTAAACATGTCATTAATTACTTATAATTGGAATTAAAGTCATAAATATATTAGAAATTATTTCATGTAAAAGTACATGTATATTTTCTTTTAGAATGTAATTATCTCAATATTTATTTAATCACTCATTATTGATTGCATTATGTCATTAAGTAATTATATCATAATTTAATTATTTCACATAAATCATGAAATAATTAAATTATTAAATAGTTATATTAATATTGAAAAAATAATTTAAATAATTTAATGTAATTCTACTTAAGATACACACATTTATGTATGAATTCATCATTAAAACATTTAAATAATTATTTAGATATTTATTTGTTAGATTTTGTGCTAGTTGAGGTAAAGGGGCTAAGTGAAAATTCAGAGACACGAATAAATTGTGAATTTTATTTAAAAAAAACATTTTTGTTAAGAAATAAACCTAAAATATAATTGTTAACACAAATATGTAAAAACTTATTTTTAAAAGTCCAATTTGAGGAATTGTAAACATGCAACAAATTATATTTTTTCCTGTGTTCAAGGTAGTTTAAATTAATATTCAAAATTGTGTTTTATTAAATCTGCACTCTGCTTAATACATTTTATTGCATTTTGATGTATTTCCTGGGGATTCGGTGGAATGGCCCCATTATTGGCTATATGGTAAACATGTTTAGTGAATATTCATTTTCCTGTCGCGGCACAGTGGTTGGGAATCACTGTATTCCAGCACGAGAGGTCATAGCTCGAATACTAGCACTGCCTACACTCTATAAAATGCAGGAAATTCTGCCATTGTGTCTCAGATGTCCTTCGGAAAGCAACACTGCTTAATTGTCACATCTCAACCACCAAAAGGGAAATATTTGTACAATATGTTCGTACGGGAACCTGAATACTCAGATCCAAAATGTGTGTTTGATGTCCGTTTGTATGCTTTTTATGTGGACGGTGCGAAGAAGTCATTTATATCTTTTGTAATAACACGCAAAAAGAAGAAAGGACTGTGGAGTCAGCACACCTGCACTCACTGCCTTAAAACATTCACGGCTCTGCAAACAGTTTGAGGCTTTTAACGAAGTGTGGAGTGATTACAGTACAGAAGTCACTTTGTACAAATATACCAAGAAGTATTTAATACCTGCATTGGAAGAAACGCTTCACTTCTTGAATGTTAATTGTTTAAAAGGTTTAGATGTATTAAAAGTGCTTTCTGATATTTAAGTCTTCGTCTTTCCTTTCAAGCAGTGAAGTCAATTTGGATTTTTAGCAGGAGATTGATGTCATGAAGCCGCGTGGCTGCGATAGTTGTGACCCAGGATGCAGGAACCAGGAGGACAAAGGGCAGGTAAGAGTTTTTATTACACTCAAAGTTGGGAGAAGCAGTCAGGCATGCAAAGGTCTAAACTTAATTCATCCTCGAGCCCTGAGGAACAGGCGAGGCAGGCATAAATAGCAGCCTGATTGGCAACTGAAACCACGTGTGCCAATCTGGGACAGGTGAGGGAAACGAGCGCTGAGGGAGAAAAGCAGGAAGGGGAACAAAAATAAGAGCGCCGACAGGAAACAAACACCAAACGTTGAACCACCACCAGAAGTGAAGTAACGGATCGTCACAATTGAGACTCAAAGTGAATTTAGTTGTGTTTGTGTGGGTTTCTTCTCGTAGCCCAAAAACATGCTTTGTATACAGCAGAGGTTCCTAAACTTTTTGACACGGGGGCCGCATTGGGTTAAAAAAATGTGGCCGGGGGCCAGGTGTATATATATATATATATATATATATATATATACACACATATACATATACATATTGTCACAGTAGGGGTTGCAGCTTGCTGCGGGATCGTTCCTCCAATGCTACACGGACTACTCCGGACGACAGCGTGAGGTAGGAGTTGGATTATTTAACTTAAATAGGACATGGATACAAACAGACAAAAAACAAACAAATGGAAAGCGTGCCGTTCGCACGAGAAGCTAAAACAAAAACTTACTTAGCACCGGAATCAGGAATCAAGACCAGGAATAAACAAACGTGACTGTTGCATACAGCAAACAACGAAGCTACAATGAGTGACCGGAAAAGGGAGAACTAAATAGAGTCTCTGATGAGCAACAGGTGCGCGAAAAGGCAGGTGAAAATCATAAGTAACCATGGTGACTAAACTCAGGAAGTGCATAACCAGGAACTAAAAAGGAGTCCAAAACAAACCGATAACACAAAACATGATCCGACCACGGATCATGACACATATACATATACTGTATACGTGTATGTGTGTATATATATATATCTATATATATATAGATATATATATATACCTACCTACCAGTCAAACGTGCCCGAAACACCTTCCTAGGGAGGCGTTATACTATATGTAACATAATATAAAAGTATTTCCCATTAATATGTTAAGTACAAAACATGCATCAAATTAAGTTCAAGTTTGATTTAAAAAACAAAAAACAAAAATATGTTCACAAAAAAAAAGTGGTAAAAGTTTTTGTAATGGGTGACTCAAAATAAATTTTTTCTTAGGACTTAACCTGCCTAAATTATTCTGTGGTTGAAACATGTCAGGAAGATTTGTAAATTCGTACTTTGATTAAATATTACACACATAATAATAATACATACACATGTTTTATTTCCCATTCATTCATTTTAGTTAAAAAAAAAATACATCAAATTACATTTCAAGTTTGTTTAAAAAAAAAAAGTTGTTTCACAAAAATAAAATAAGGTGTGATTATTTTGTAATGGGGGCTCAAAATAAAATTCTGTTTCAAGCCCCAATTTAGTCTATACTGCCAGGAAATTATGCAAGTTTATATATATATAATAATAAATAAATGGGTTGTACTTGTATAGCGCTTTTCTACCTTCAAGGTACTCAAAGCGCTTTGACACTACTTCCACATTTACCCATTCACACACACATTCACACACAGATGGAGGGAGCTGCCATGCAAGGCGCTACCAGCACCCATCAGGAGCAAGGGTGAAGTGTCTTGCTCAGGACACAACGGACATGACGAGGTTGGTACTAGGTGGGGATTGAACCAGGGACCCTCGGGTCGCGCACGGCCACTCTTCCACTGCGCCACGCCGTCCCATATACATATACATATATATATATATATATACATATATATATATATATACATATATATATATATATACATATATATATATATATACATATATATATATATATACATATATATATATATATATATATATATATATATACATATATATATATATACATATATATATATATATATATATATATATATATATATATATATATATATATATATTATTTTGCACTGAATAGAACAAATTCAAATATAAAATATTTAATGGGATTTAATATAATATGGTTGTATTTACCATAACTTTAGTGCACAAAAGTTTAACATAAAGTGTGATTATGATTATTTTTGTAATGGGGGACTCCAAATTAAAATTTGTTTCGGGCCTCAATTTAGCCTATACTGTCTGTTTTAGGAAGTTATGTAAATTCATATTTCAATTATATATTAACTTACTTGTTATTTTGCACTGAAAAGAATGAATCAAAATATAATATATTAAATCAATATATTTAATGGGATTTGTATATAATATGGATTTATTTACCATAATTTTAGTGCAAAAAAATAAATTATATATATATATATATATATATATATTTTTAAGTTTCACATAAAAAACCTAATTCTGTTTCGGGCCCCAATTTCCCTACTGACCGCTGGGTGGCAGCAAGGAGTCGTGTTGATCAAGTCACTTCAACGTTTATGTTCGTATCCAATCAGCAGACTCGTCATATTATTGACAAGTGCTGAAAAGTGCGTGATGAAGATGACCTCTGTAATGAAGATGACCTCTTGGGATGAGGATGACCTCTGTGATGGAGATGACCTCTGTGATGAAGATGACCTCTATGATGAAGACGGTGCTCCTCAGGAAGGGGAGGGCCGTGTAGAGATGCTGCGGAGTTGAGCTCCATCATCCATCACACTTCTTTCTGAGTTGGAAGCAGAAAGATGGCTGATGACAACCAAAGTCTTGGTTCCAACCGGACCGCGTCGGACCTTTTCAGGCAGTTGGAGGACGTGGACGTGTCGGCGGACGGGAGTCCTCTCCTCCGAGTCCTCATCTGCTGCGTCTACTCCGTGGTGTGCGCCGCGGGTCTGCTGGGCAACCTGCTGGTCTTCTTCCTGCTGGGCGCCCGGCAGGAGCGCAGGACGTCCAGGTTGGATTTCTTCGTGCTCAACTTGGCGCTCACCGACTTCCAGTTCGTGCTGACGCTGCCCTTCTGGGCGGTGGACACGGCGCGGGACTTCAGCTGGCCGTTCGGGGACGCCATGTGCAAGGCGGTGCTGTCCGTCACCGTCATGAACATGTACGCCAGCGTCTTCTTCCTCACCGCCATGAGCGTCATCAGGTACCTGGCGCTGGCGTCCGCGCTGCCGCACACCTGCGCACGCACCTCCTACTTCTCCGACCGATGTGCGTGCGCGGTGATCTGGACGCTCGCCACCGTGGCCACGTTACCGACGGCGGTGTTCTCCACCGTCAGCCACGTCTCCGGGGAGAACCTGTGCCTGCTCAAGTTCCCCGGCGGCCAGGACTGGCTGGCGGTCTACCACCTCCACAAGATCCTGGTGGGCTTCGTGGTGCCCGTCTGCGTGGTGTCCGTCAGCTACGTCATGCTGCTGCGCCTCATCCACACCAGGAGCATGAAGACCAGCAACCCCCGGCGGAGGTCAAGGGTCACCAAGTCCGTCACCATCGTCGTCCTGTCCTTCTTCCTGTGCTGGATGCCCAACCACGCCATCACGCTGTGGAGCGTCCTGGTCAAGCTGAACGCGGCCAACTGGGACCGGACGTACTACGTGGTGCACACCTACGTGTTCCCGCTCACCGTGTGCCTGGCGCACGCCAACAGCTGCCTCAACCCCGTCATCTACTGCCTCATGCGGCCCGAGTTCAGGACCAGGCTGAAGCGGCTCCTCCACCGGGGACACGCCAACAGTTAGCGACCGTGCGTAATGCGTAATTACGCACGGCTCGGCCGCGTTTGGCGACCGCTTGGGGGGACGGGGAGCGTGTATGGGGTCGGTCCAAATATCCCATTTGTCGTTATTAGTGTTGTCCCGATACCAATATGTTGGTACAGGTGTTGTACCGAAACCTGTTACCCATCGGAATTTGTAACTCCAGGGGGCGATGTTCCCATGACGTTTGTTTCATGGTTAAACGGCAAGCCCAAAGAGGAGGAGAAGAAGAACGCTTGCGTAAATGGCGTAAACTATCCTTAATGCTGAAACGTTAGTTGTCAGAATTTCAGCATTAATAATAACAATGGACTCATACTATAATGAAAGTAAGTCATTGATTTCCAGAATATGTGTAATTTATTAATGCTGAAATTCTGACAACTGACGTTTCAGCATTAAGGATAGTTTACGCCATTTACGCAAGCGTTCTTCTTCGCCTCCTCTTTGGGCTTGCCGTTTAACCATCAAACAAACGCCATGGGAACATCGCCCCCTGGAGTTACAAATTCCGATTTCGGTACAACACCGGTACCAGTACTAAAATTATTTCGATACTTTTCGGTACTTTTCTAAATAAAGGGGACCACAAAATATGTCATTACTGGCTTTATTTTAACAAAAAAATCTTAGGGTACTTTAAACATATGTTTATTATTGCAATTTAGTCCTTAAATAAAATAGTGAACATACAAGACAACTTGTCTTTTAGTAGTAAGTAAGCAAGCAAACAAAGACTCCTAATTTAGTCTGCTAACGTATGCAGTGACATATTGTGTCATTTATCATCCTATTATTGTGTCAAAGTTATTAGGGACAAGCTGTAAAAATGGATTGTTCATTTGCTGTTAATATCTGCTTACTTACTGTTTCAACATGTTCTATCTACACTTCTGTTCAAATGTAATAATCACTTATCCTTCTCTTGTTTGATACTGTACATTAGATTTGGATGATACCACAAATTCGGGTATCAATCCGATACCAAGTCGTTACAGGATCATACATTGGTCATATTCAAAGTCCTCGTGTGTCCAGGGACATATTACCTGAGTTTATAAACATAATATACATTTTAAAGAAGATGTTGTGATGCCAAAAAATATCGACGTTATCATAGTAGTATCGCTCCTGTGCTTGGTATCATTACAGTGGATGTCAGGTGTAGATCCACCAATGGCGTTTGTTTACATTTTGACACCGATGAGCTACGGTGTGTAGTGAAGCATGTTTAGCTATTCCTCGTCCTGGAGGGATGATACTTGTAAGAAACTTACTTTATTTGTCGCCATGGAGACGAGGATTAGTGATGGGGCTAGACTTTAGCCGCTTGTTAGCTAGCCATGTCTTAAAGCAGTGGTCCCCAACCACCGGGCCGCGGCTCGGTACCGGTCCGTGGACCGATTGGTACCGGGCTGCACAAAAAAATGTATAAATCAATACAATACAGTCTGCAGGGTTACAGTCCGTAAGCACACATGATTGTATTTCTTTATGACAAAAAAAAAAAAATAAAAAAAAAATACCATACCCCGCCCCTGGTCCGTGGGACAAATTTTCAAGCGTTGACCGGTCCGCAGCTACAAAAAGGTTGGGGACCACTCTCTTAAAGCACCTCCTCCTGAGGGCGTTTCAGTGTTATAACTTCACCTTTATCGTTAGTTTTTAAGCCAAAATGCGTCCGTTCTCCCTTTTCTGTCTACACACTGAGTCTGCTTGTAAGTACTCCGTGATTGTGCACTGCCGAACATGCTCGCCTGCTTGTAAACCAGCAATGTCATGACGTGACGACAACGTGGGTACTTTTCAGAGGCGGTATAGTACCGAATATGATTAATTAGTATCGCGGTACTATACTAATACCGGTATACCGTACAACCCTAGTCTTTATCAAAGCCGTCGATATTGTCCAGTTTGTTTTCACAAATATCCGTGTTGTTTTATTGTGCTGTTCACATGATGATACATTTTCTGTACCGCATATCCTCACGGTAAAGCTGGAGCCAATCAGAGCTGAGTAGAGCAGCCAAAAATTGTACTCAAATAAGAGTAATGTTACTTTAGAGCAGGGGTGTCAAACTCATTTTGGATCGGGGCCCACATGGAGAAAAATCTACTCCCAAGTTGGCCGGATTGGTAAAATCACGGCACGATAACTTAAAAATAAAGACAACTTCAGATTGTTTTCTTTGTTTAAAAATAGAACAAGCACATTTTGAAATATGTACAAATCATAATGTTGTTGGGTTTTTTTTTTACACTTACATGTTGCGGTTAATAGTATTCCAACTTTATTTGTCGTTATTTATACTTTCAGAACAAGTTATGTTCAAGATAAGAAAATAATATCAAAATTAAATTACAGGATTTTATTTATGTAGTTTGCCCATTTTCCTCGACTAATATCATGTGGTTTATTGTTTTTAACATATGTAGCATGATCTACAAATATAAAAATGATTGCTATTGTGACATCTAGTGGACACATTTAGAACAGCTGTTTCTTTCATTCAAAAATGACGGCTCATTTTTATACTTATCCCGTGGGCCGGATAAAACCTGCACGTTTAACACCCCTGCTTTAGAGCAACACCAAGTACCACTTCAGAAATAAAATGGCTCTCCAAGTACTACCATAAGTACCAACATTAAAATACAATAGCCTAAGTATTCATTAAAAACAAGGCAGAGATTTTATTTAACGAGTTTGTTTAATATTTTTGGCCATTGACACACAATTTGAACAGTAACACTTTGTTAAAAAAACAAAACAAAACAAAACAACTGTACTTTAATCAAGTGATTCTTTGGCGTACCACTAGATGGAGCCACAGTTTGAGAATCACAGTCTCAGTTAGGTTCTGTTACGCCTAGGGATGATGTTTGATAAGAAATTATCGAGTTCGAGCCCATTATCGAATCCTCTTATCGAACCGATTCCTTATCGATTCTCTTATCGAATCCAGATAGGTTGTTGTATATGGAAAAAACACAATATTTGGTTTAACAAAAACTCACTTTTATTTTATAAGAAAAAAATAAATAAAATAAATAAATAAATATTGACTGCTGTTACCCAAAGTATATTAAGTGGGATTTTTCAGAAAAACAAATATATACAGTAACACAAAAACAACCTGTCTCTGTGATCACTATAGGTGTATAAATAATAATATAGTGTTAAATAAAATCAGTCCCTTGGGCACAAAACTGAAAATAATACAGCCCTCCAAAAAGTGCACTTCTGCAGCTATTGGAACATACTAACTCCACACCCTATGACACTAAGAATGCCACAGTCATCAATCAACAATTCTTCTTCCAAAAAATTAGCATGTCTGCTTTTTCAGGATCAAGTCTGACCCGCGCTTTGCTAATCGCGTCGCCAACGGTGGGAAAAACACGTTCACTTGGCGTGGAACTAGCTTGGACACACAGATAGGTTTGACAACATCCTCCTCCAGTCTGTATCTAAACCTTCTGGGGTCCATCAGTGTGGCCTCCTCCAGGAATGACTGCACATCCTTGTCCTTGAGGGAAAATGAGGGACAGACACAGCATAGAATTAGGGGGGAAATTAGCTGAATGTGAAGACTAGGGTGTCTGTTATTAAGTCTTTAGCATTAGTATGTGGAATTAAATGATGGAATGGATTAAGTAATGAAGTTAAACATTGTACTGATATGATCCACTTTAAGAGGTTCAAATGAATAGTGCTTACAAAGTACAAAGAAGAATTATGAGAAATACTTTCAACCTTCTTGGAAATAAGATATTCTTCATCTCAGTATATTAATAATGACTGAATTAATTAATTACATATTACAAAACTGTTGTATATACCAATTCACAGATGTTATTTTGTTATAAAAAGGTCAGTAAATGATGTATATATTTGTAAACGCTCTGAAGTGGGAAAGGGGTAGGATTAAATAAGCTTTGCTTCTTCCTACTCCTTTTCGGACATGATGTAAAGTGAAATGATATGAAACTGTGATGTGTTATGCTGTAAGTGTGTTCATGTACGAAATAAACTATAGAAAGAATGAAAGCACTAGTTTATTAGACAGACCTGCAAACTCTGGAGTGGTGTAGGCTACAAGATAACGTTAACGTTATCAGACACATTCAAAAAGGCTAACGTTAACGTTACCGTTAGCCACTGACTATGCTTAGGTAACGTTAGTCTAGCTAACATTACTGCAGTCCTGGTTGACATAAGAGGTAACCTTATTTTAGCCTAAAGGCTACAAGTGAGCAAATATGGAAATTAACCGGCAACAGTTAACATTAGTTACTCACCGGCACTATCACTGGAACTGGGGCTGCAGGTTGAAGCAGAGGAAGAGGGGCGTGCTTTGTCATCTCTGTCGCTGCTTCTCCACGTGTTGAAGACACGACACGGTTCTCGAACGTTCAGGTTATGTGCGGCCTGAACATGTTTCAACATGCTTGTTGTACTCCCCCCCCCCCCTTACATGAGAGCGAAGCCTTTCAATGATTGCATATTGCCGTTTCCTCGTCGTATTTTTTTGTAAAATGAAGCCATGCCTTGAGGCGTTTTTTCCGGTCCATTATTTTTGCTGCTTTCTGTATCTGCCGCCTAATCATACGTCATTTCCTGTGATGTTCCACAGGGCATTTCCTGTGGGACGGGATTCGTTCCCAGGGATTCGAATGAAGAACCAACTCTTTTTTTTTTTTTTTACTATAGTGGCCTCGATAACGGGAACCAGTTCTCAAAAAAGGGATTTGAGTCCATTGAATCGGTTCTTTTCTTATCGAACAACCGGGAGAACCGGTTTCGAACATCATCCCTAATTACGCCCCTCTGGGAGGAAGACAACACACCCAACCACCTGCACCGCTGCGGCCCATTCGAAACACAGCTGAGGAACAGAGATTTTTTGCGGCTCAACAAAGATCTTGTGGTCCACTTTAAATGACTTGCCGAACCAGATCATGAGTCACATTGGATGATGTGACCGGTCATAGAGAAGTTTCATCAGCGCAAAAATGAAGACTAAAGTGGTGAACTTGTCATTTGCACTTTAATTTTTTGACAGTTTATTTTAAAATATATTTATTATTAATTTATTGTGTTTATTTTAGCACAGAATAATTGTGTGTAAATAACATTTTTGTCAGTTTTTTCTGAGTGCCTTTTTTTGCAGTATATTTGGCTAGTACTTCTTTTTCTAATCAGCATGACCTAAGCCTACGGTTTTTGTGTTAAATAAACAATAATCTTTGTGATTAAAACATAGTTTTATACCATTTTAAAAAGGTTGTAAACTGTAAGTAGCTTATGTATAATCATTGAATATGATTCAATGAAGAGTAAGATTACTAAATCACTGTTAATATTTGAGTGGGCCCCACAGTAGTGGAAAAGTTTGGCCCCGAGGTCTATAACAGTGATTCTCAAACTTTATTCATCAAGTACCACCTCAGAAAACAATTGGCTCTCCAAGTCTAAGTCTAATAATGACCAACATTAAAACACAGTGTACAAACCCCGTTTCCATATGAGTTGGGAAATTGTGTTGGATGTAAATACAAACGGAATACAATGTTTTGCAAATCATTTTCAACCCATATTCAATTGAATGCACTACAAAGACAAGATATTTGATGTTCAAACTCATAAACTTTATTTTCTTTTTGCAAATAATAATTAACTTAGAATTTCATGGCTGCAACACGTGCCAGAGTAGTTGGGAAAGGGCATGTTCACCACTGTGTTACATCACCTTTTCTTTTAACAACACTCAATAAACGATTGGGAACTGAGGAAACTAATTGTTGAAGCTTTGAAAGTGGAATTCTTTCCCATTCTTGTTTTATGTAGAGCTTCAGTCCATCAACAGTCCGGGGTCTCCGCTGTCGTATTTTACGCTTCATAATGCGCCACACATTTTTGATGGGAGACAGGTCTGGACTGCAGGCGGGCCAGGAAAGTACCCGCACTCTTTTTTTTACGAAGCCACGCTGTTGTAACACGTGCTGAATGTGGCTTGGCATTGTCTTGCTGAAATAAGCAGGGGCGTCCATGAAAAAGACGGCGCTTAGATGGCAGCATATGTTGTTCCAAAACCTGTATGTACCTTTCAGCATTAATGGTGCCTTCACAGATGTGTAAGTTACCCATGCCTTGGGCACTAATGCACCCCCATACCATCACAGATGCTGGCTTTTCAATTTTGCGTCAATAACAGTCTGGATGGTTCGCGTCCCCTTTGGTCCGGATGACACGATATCGACTATTTCCAAAAACAATTTGAAATGTGGACTCGTCAGACCACAGAACACTTTTCCACTTTGCATGAATCCATCTTAGATGATCTCGGGCCCAGAGAAGCTGGCAGGGTTTCTGTATGTTGTTGATAAATGGCTTTCGCTTTGCATAGTAGAGCTTTAACTTGCACTTACAGATGTAGCGACCAACTGTATTTAGTGACAGTGGTTTTCTGAAGTGTTCCTGAGCCCATGTGGTGATATCCTTTAGAGATTGATGTCGGTTATTGATACAGTGCCGTCAGAGGGATTGAAGGTCACGGTCATTCATTGTTGGTTTCCGGCCATGCCGCTTACGTGGAGTGATTTCTCCAGATTCTCTGAACCTTTTGATGATATTATGGACCGTAGATGTTGAAATCAATAAATTTCTTGCAATTGCACTTTGAGAAACGTTGTTCTTAAACTGTTTGACTATTTGCTCACGCAGTTGTGGACAAAAGGGTGTACCTCGCCCCATCCTTTCTTGTGAAAGACTGAGCATTTTTTAGGAAGCTGTTTTTATACCCAATCATGTCTTTGTAGCATATTCAACTGAATATGGGTTGAAAATGATTTGCAAATCATTGTATTCCGTTTATATTTACATCTAACACAATTTCCCAACTCATATGGAAACAGGGTTTGTAGTAGGTCTAAGTATTCATTAAAAACATGGCAGATATTTTATCTATCAATTATATTTAATAATGTTGGTCCCTGTAACATTACACATAGATTAAACATCTGTATGGGCTGAAATCAAATCAGAATCGTTAAGCCGGTACTGGTAGGGATGGTATATACTGTAGACCCCCCAATCAGAGTGATTTCTATGATGCTCTTGAGGAGTGCTTAGCTGGGGGTGGACAACATGGAAAAAATTTGAACCGGAGACTTGAACACAGATATGCAACGTGGCAGCAAATGCTGTAACCTCACCCAACATGACCAACAAGGGTGTGAGATTCCACTCAATAAACCATAGGTGTCATTCTCAGTTCAGACCGGCCTAACATAAAAATAGTGGGGTCACGGTCTGCCGTCTTAGCGACCACTATCTAACCTTCTGCACCCGGAAAATAGGTAAGCCCAAAGCCAACGGACACACAACAACTCAATCCAGATCCCTAAAAACATACTCAGGTGAAAATTTCAACCTCAAACTGGGTGAGTGGGCCTGGTCCACTGTGACGATGCATGGGGTTGCTTTAAAACAGGCAGGGTGAAAGCCCGCTCCGAACCATGGATGAATCCGGACCTATTAGCTGCCATCAAAGACGGAGACAAAAAAATACTCTGAATCAATCAATCAATCAATCTTTATTTATATAGCCCTAAATCACAAGTGTCTCAAAGGGCTGCACAAGCCACAACGACATCCTCGGTACAAAGCCCACATACGGGCAAGGAAAAACTCACCCCAGTGGGACGTCGATGTGAATGACTATGAGAAACCTTGGAGAGGACCGCATATGTGGGTAACCCCCCCCCCCTCTAGGGGAGACCGAAAGCAATGGATGTCGAGTGGGTCTGACATAATATTGTGAGAGTCCAGTCCATAGTGGATCCAACATAATAGTAAGAGTCCAGTCCATAGTGGGGCCAGCAGGACACCATCCCGAGCGGAGACGGGTCAGCAGCGCAGAGATGTTCCCAGCCGATGCACAGGCGAGCGGTCCACCCCGGGTCCCGACTCTGGACAGCCAGCACTTCATCCATGGCCACCGGACCTGTGCCCCCCCCCCTCAAGGAAAAGGGGAGCAGAGGAGAAAAGAAAAGAAACGGCAGATCAACTGGTCTAACAGGGGGGCTATTTAAAGGCTAGAGTATACAAATGAGTTTTAAGCTGGGACTTAAATGCTTCTACTGAGGTAGCATCTCTAATTGTTACCGGGAGGGCATTCCATAGTACTGGAGCCCGAATAGAAAACGCTCTATAGCCCGCAGACTTTTTTTGGGCTCTGGGAATCACTAATAAGCCGGAGTTCTTTGAACGCAGATTTCTTGCCGGGACATATGGTACAATACAATCGACAAGATAGGACGGAGCTAGACCGTGTAGTATTTTATACGTAAGTAGTAAAACCTTAAAGTCACATCTTAAGTGCACAGGAAGCCAGTGCAGCTGAGCCAGTATAGGCGTAATATGATCAAACTTTCTTGTTCTTGTCAAAAGTCTAGCAGCCGCATTTTGTACCAACTGTAATTTTTTAATGCTAGACATAGGGAGACCCGAAAATAATACGTTACAGTAGTCGAGACGAGACGTAACGAACGCATGAATAATGATCTCAGCGTCGCTAGTGGATAAAATAGAACGAATTTTAGCGATATTACGGAGATGAAAGAAGGCCGTAAGTGCAGAACTGAGCCCAATAATAATAACCTAACATCACATCTTGCAACACTCAAAAGGGAATACAAAAAAGAAGAAATCATTCTAAAAACCTGACTGAATCCTTAAAACGACATTAACGACCAAATTGAGGAAAACATGTGGAAAATTCTCAACAACCAGCTTCCTGGCTGCAGCCAGAAACTCAAAACCAGACTCCCGAACCTCAGCCTCAAGGCTCAAGCCTACTACCTAAAACGAGGCGTACGCAATAATGATTTCAAATTAGAAATGGTCTCAACTGACGAGGGTGCCTAATAAATTGAGCGCGCTCCACCAAAACGAGGCCACTGGCCTTGACGAGATCCCATCAAGATTTCTCAGGGACGTCACCATTGTCCCGATCATCGCCCACATAATAAACCTCTCCATTGATCAAGGCCAAGGACCAAAAGATTTTACCAGCAACCCCCCTTTTCAAAAAGGAAATTAGAACCTGGCGACTATTGGCCTGTTTCTATTCTCAGTTCCATTTCTAAAGTAATGGAAACAATTGTTTATGAACAGGTGGATAGTTCTTTTCTACAAATAAACTCATGTACCAATTCCAATCCGGCTTCAGAACCAACCAGTCCACAGACACATGCCTATCAAACATCAGGTGGAGGCGGTATGGTCATGCTGGACCTTCAGAAGGACCTTTGACACCGTAAAGCAGTCAGTAAGATGGATACGCTTAAAGCAGGGGTGTCAAACCTACGGCCCGAGGGCCGGGTCAGGCCCGCGAACAGGTTTTATCCGGCCCACAAGATGAGTTTGCTAAGTATAAAAATTAACCTGAAATTTTTTAATGAAAGAAACTGCTGTTCTAAACATGTCCACTGGATGTCGCAATAGCAATTTTTTGTATCTTTGTAGATGATGCTACATATGTACAAAATAAACCACATGATGTTAGTACACCATCGAGGAAAATGATCAAACTACATAAATAACATCCTGTAATTTGATTTTGATATATTTTTTTAATCTTGATAGTGTTATGTACATGAGGGGTGGAAGGAGACGACACCTCGAAGAAGCTCAGGTTACCAGGTTTATTGCAACCTTTGATGATTGTGTGGGAGGTGTATGCTACTCTATGTGTTGGTTGCAGGACTAAGTGTGACATTAACCATGTAAATAATACAAGAGGATGTTGTACGTGCGTGATGGATGAAATCTTTGTCAGTCCAAGAGGGCGAGGCACAAAGGAAGTCCGGGGACAGGCAGGAGGTCGAGGGCAGGAGAGAAGTGACAACGTCCGTGTCCAGGCAAGGGTCGAAGATCGAGGGAGGCAGTCCAAAATCCGGATGGAGGTCGAGGTACAGAGCTCGAGCACACGGAACAAGGCGGGTACTGCGAGGAAGACAAGGGACATGAGTCAACAAGACAAAAGGACACGGAGAACAAGGACGAGGACAACAAGAAGGAAGCCAGAGACGTAATGTTTACTACAGAGAGTTAGCGACGTTCCGGCGTATGTTCCAAAGAGTGATTGGTCTTTATGCTGTCCTCCTGATTGCTGCCAGGTGCGCGGATTGCTGACAGTCTGCAGCTGCGGCGAAGCGTGGGCTCGAAGCGCTCGGCGCGTGCGGGGGCGTGTCCTGGCATGCTGCCAGACAGAGTGTTGGATCTTGCTGCGGGAGGATTGTGGGTTCGAGGCCGCGCCGTGACAGATAGATTGAAAATTAACACCAATGAGTTGACTGATATATAATGACAAATAAAGATAGAATACTATTAACATTATGATACAAGGTTGAGAACTTGTTGAATTAGGTCCTGACGTTGAGCAACTCAAACCTAACGTTGGAACAACATGCTTTTTCACGACATTTAATCAATGTTGGGTTCAGACGTTGATTTGACCGTTGAATTTTGGTCATTTTCCAACCAATATTTTCCAACACAAATACAACGTTGAAACAACATGCTTTTAGACAATGTTGATTCAATGTCAGGCTGTGACGTCGATTTAGTTATGTTTCAATAACTGTCATACTGAGTGATACAGTTATACTATCATAGTGAGTAAAACCTAATTTTTGTATTAGCAAACCTTACAAAAACACCTGATTCTAGTAAATCTCACAAAGATATATTATTTCAGGCAAGAATTGGTAGCATTGAGTACCAGTATTGATCCCTCGATCTGAGTATGGGATTTTACTGCCATCTCTTGTTTACTTTTAATACTGTGTGGCGTAAAAAGAGTAAAACATCAACACAGTATTTGTTTTTGTTGAAATCCTGTGCTTTTAGAGGTTAAGGTGACAAAGAACATTTAAAACATTGGTAACAAATTCCGAAAATTACAGGTTGATTCAATGTCATTGAAAAAAAATAAGCCTCAAAAGATTGCAACTTTTTCCGCAACTTTCTCAAAAAGCTCATGTGAAGTCAGCCATTTTAGATTGCTACAATCACAAAAGAAGCCCGCCAAAGCCTTTCCTCTGTCGACCTTCCTCCTGAAGAACTGGAACTGAAAAATTGATTAATACCAGTGTTGAGAGTGCATCTCATTAATCATTTGTGTAATATGAACATTAATATGCATGGAAGAACAGATTGTGTTAGTCGTCCAATGACGATGACGATCCGACGGCTGTTTTTTTCTTTCATGTTTTCCAGGTGGAAGACCTCCAAACTGATGCAGAAATGAAGCGATAACGACATTTAATCAATGTTGGGTTCTGACGTTGATTTGACCATTGAATTTTGGTCATTTTCCAACCAATATTTTACTACACAAATACAACATTGAAACAACATGCTTTTTGACAACGTTAATTCGATGTCAGGTTCTGACTTTGATTTGACCATTGAATTTTGGTCATTTTCCAACCAACATTTTCCAACACAAATACAACGTTGAAACAACATACTTTTTGACAATGTTATTTCAATGTCAGGCTGTGACGTCGATTTGACCATTGAAATTTGGTAATTTTCCAACCAATATTTTACAACTCAAATACAACATTGAAACAACATACTTTTTAACGACGTTAATTCAATGTCAAGCTGTGAAATCGATTTGACCATTGAAATTTGGTCATTTTCCAACCAATATTTTCCAACACAAATATAACGTTGAAACAACATACTTTTTGACAATGTTATTTCAATGTCAGGCTGTGACGTCGATTTGACCATTGAAATTTGGTAATTTTCTAACCAATATTTTACAACACAAATACAACATTGAAACAACATACTTTTTGACAACGTCAATTCAATGTCAGGTTCTGACGTTGATTTGACCATTGAAATTTGGTTATTTTCCAACCAATATTTTACAACACAAATACAACGTTGAAACAACATGCTTTTTGACCAGATTTAATCAATGTTGGGTTCTGACATTGATTCGACCATTGAATTTTGGTTATTTTCCAACCAATATTTTCCAACACAATTACAACGTTGGAACAACATACTTTTTGACAACGTTAATTCGATGTCAGGCTGTGAAATCGATTGGACCATTGAAATGTGGTAATTTTCTAACCAACATTTTACAACTCAAATACAACATTGAAACAACATACTTTTTGACAATGTCAATTCAATGTTGGGTTCTGACGTTGATTTGACCATTGAATTTTGGTTATTTTCCAACCAATATTTTACAACTCAAATACAACGTTTAAACAACATGCTTTTTGACAACATTTAATCAATGTTGGGTTCTGACATTGATTTGACCATTGAATTTTGTTTATTTCCCAACCAATATTTTACAACTCAAATACAACGTTGAAACAACATGCTTTTTGATGACATTTAATCAATGTTGGGTTCTGACATTGATTTGACCATTGAATTTTGGTTATTTTCCAACCAATATTTTCCAACACAAATACAACGTTGAAACAACATACTTTTTGACGACGTTAATTCAATGTCAGGCTGTGAAATCGATTTGACCATTGAAATGTGGTCATTTTCTAACCAATATTTTACAACTCAAATACAACATTGAAACAACATACTTTTTGACAATGTCAATTCAATGTTGGGTTCTAACGTTGATTTGACCATTGAATTTTGGTTATTTTCCAACCAATATTTTCCAACACAAATACAACGTTGAAACAACATACTTTTTGACAATGTTAACTCGATGTCAAGCTGTGAAATCGATTTGACCATTGAAATTTGATAATTTTCCAACCAATATTTTCCAACTGAAATACAAAATTGAAACAATATACTTTTTGACAACGTCAATTCAATGTCGGGTTCTGACGTTGATTTGACCATTGAATTTTGGTTATTTTCCAACCAATATTTTACAACTCAAATACAACGTTGAAACAACATGCTTTTTGACCACATTTAATCAATGTTGGGTTCTGACATTGATTCGACCATTGAATTTTGGTTATTTTCCAACCAATATTTTCCAACACAATTACAACGTTGGAACAACATACTTTTTGACAACGTTAATTCGATGTCAGGCTGTGAAATCGATTGGACCATTGAAATGTGGTAATTTTCTAACCAACATTTTACAACTCAAATACAACATTGAAACAACATACTTTTTGACAATGTCAATTCAATGTTGGGTTCTGACGTTGATTTGACCATTGAATTTTGGTTATTTTCCAACCAATATTTTACAACTCAAATACAACGTTTAAACAACATGCTTTTTGACAACATTTAATCAATGTTGGGTTCTGACATTGATTTGACCATTGAATTTTGGTTATTTTCCAACCAATATTTTCCAACACAAATACAACGTTGAAACATGCTTTTTGACGACATTTAATCAATGTCAGGTTCTGACGTTGATTTGACCATTGAATTTTGGTTATTTTCCAACCAATATTTTACAACTCAAATACAACGTTGAAACAACATGCTTTTTGACCACTTTTAATCAATGTTGGGTTCTGACATTGATTTGACCATTGAATTTTGGTTATTTTCCAACCAATATTTTCCAACACAAATACACTGTTGAAACAACATACTTTTT
The DNA here is from genome assembly GCF_033978685.3 of Nerophis lumbriciformis. Lineage (NCBI taxonomy): Eukaryota > Metazoa > Chordata > Actinopteri > Syngnathiformes > Syngnathidae > Nerophis > Nerophis lumbriciformis. Next base: position 46,191,609 of record NC_084562.2, read on the forward strand.
GACGACGTTAATTCAATGTCAGGCTGTGAAATCGATTTGACCATTGAAATTTGGTCATTTTCTAACCAATATTTTCCAACACAAATACACTATTGAAACAATATACTTTTTGACAACGTCAATTCAATGTCAGGTTCTGACGTTGATTTGACCATTGAATTTTGGTTATTTCCCTACCAATATTTTACAACTCAAATACAACGTTGAAACAACATGCTTTTTGACATTTAATGAATGTTGGGTTCTGATGTTGATTTGACCATTTAATTTTGGTTATTTTCCAACCAATATTTTCCAACACAAATACAACGTTGAAACAACATGCTTTTTGATGACATTTAATCAATGTTGGGTTCTGACATTGATTTGACCATTGAATTTTGGTTATTTTCCAACCAATATTTTCCAACACAAATACAACGTTGAAACAACATACTTTTTGACAACGTTAATTTGATGTCATGCTGTGAAATCGAGTTGACCATTGAAATTTGGTCATTTTCCAACCAATATTTTCCAACAGGAAATACAAAATTGAAACAATACACTTTTTGACAACGTCAATTCAATGTTGGGTTCTGACGTTGATTTGACCATTGAATTTTGGTTATTTTCCAACCAATATTTTCCAACACAAATACAACGTTGAAACAACATGCTTTTTGACGACATTTAGTGAATGTCAGGTTCTGACGTTGATTTGACCATTGAATTTTGGTTATTTCCCAACCAATATTTTACAACTCAAATACAACGTTGAAACAACATGCTTTTTGACAACATTTAATCAATGTTGGGTTCTGACGTTGATTTGACCATTTAATTTTGATTATTTTCCAACCAATATTTTCCAACTCAAATACAACGTTGAAACAACATGCTTTTTGACGACATTTAATCAATGTCAGGTTTTGACGTTGCTTTGACCATTGAATTTTGGTTATTTTCGAACCAATATTTTCCAACACAAATACAACTCTGAAACAACATACTTTTTGACAACGTTAATTCAATGTCAGGCTGTGAAATTGATTGGACCATTGAAATGTGGTCATTTTCTAACCAATATTTTACAACTCAAATACAACATTGAAACAACATACTTTTTGACAATGTCAATTCAATGTTGGGTTCTGACGTCGATTTGACCATTGAAATTTGGTAATTTTCCAACCAATATTTTACAACTCAAATACAACATTGAAACAACATACTTTTTAACGACGTTAATTCAATGTCAGGCTGTGAAATCGATTTGACCATTGAAATTTGGTCATTTTCTAAGCAATATTTTACAACACAAATACACTATTGAAACAATATACTTTTTGACAACGTCAATTCAATGTTGGGTTCTGCCGTTGATTTGACCATTGAATTTTGGTTATTTTCCAACCAATATTTTACAACTCAAATACAACGTTGAAACAACATGCTTTTTGACCACTTTTAATCAATGTTGGGTTCTGACATTGATTTGACCATTGAATTTTGGTTATTTTCCAACCAATATTTTCCAACACAAATACAATGTTGAAACAACATACTTTTTGACGACGTTAATTCAATGTCAGGCTGTGAAATCGATTTGACCATTGAAATTTGGTCATTTTCTAACCAATATTTTCCAACACAAATACACTATTGAAACAATATACTTTTTGACAACGTCAATTCAATGTCAGGTTCTGACGTTGATTTGACCATTGAATTTTGGTTATTTCCCTACCAATATTTTACAACTCAAATACAACGTTGAAACAACATGCTTTTTGACATTTAATGAATGTTGGGTTCTGATGTTGATTTGACCATTTAATTTTGGTTATTTTCCAACCAATATTTTCCAACACAAATACAACGTTGAAACAACATACTTTTTGACAATGTTAACTCGATGTCAAGCTGTGAAATCGATTTGACCATTGAAATTTGATAATTTTCCAACCAATATTTTCCAACTGAAATACAAAATTGAAACAATATACTTTTTGACAACGTCAATTCAATGTCGGGTTCTGACGTTGATTTGACCATTGAATTTTGGTTATTTTCCAACCAATATTTTACAACTCAAATACAACGTTGAAACAACATGCTTTTTGACCACATTTAATCAATGTTGGGTTCTGACATTGATTCGACCATTGAATTTTGGTTATTTTCCAACCAAAATTTTCCAACACAATTACAACGTTGGAACAACATACTTTTTGACAACGTTAATTCGATGTCAGGCTGTGAAATCGATTGGACCATTGAAATGTGGTAATTTTCTAACCAACATTTTACAACTCAAATACAACATTGAAACAACATACTTTTTGACAATGTCAATTCAATGTTGGGTTCTGACGTTGATTTGACCATTGAATTTTGGTTATTTTCCAACCAATATTTTACAACTCAAATACAACGTTTAAACAACATGCTTTTTGACAACATTTAATCAATGTTGGGTTCTGACATTGATTTGACCATTGAATTTTGGTTATTTTCCAACCAATATTTTCCAACACAAATACAACGTTGAAACATGCTTTTTGACGACATTTAATCAATGTCAGGTTCTGACGTTGATTTGACCATTGAATTTTGGTTATTTTCCAACCAATATTTTACAACTCAAATACAACGTTGAAACAACATGCTTTTTGACCACTTTTAATCAATGTTGGGTTCTGACATTGATTTGACCATTGAATTTTGGTTATTTTCCAACCAATATTTTCCAACACAAATACAATGTTGAAACAACATACTTTTTGACGACGTTAATTCAATGTCAGGCTGTGAAATCGATTTGACCATTGAAATTTGGTCATTTTCTAACCAATATTTTCCAACACAAATACACTATTGAAACAATATACTTTTTGACAACGTCAATTCAATGTCAGGTTCTGACGTTGATTTGACCATTGAATTTTGGTTATTTCCCTACCAATATTTTACAACTCAAATACAACGTTGAAACAACATGCTTTTTGACATTTAATGAATGTTGGGTTCTGATGTTGATTTGACCATTTAATTTTGGTTATTTTCCAACCAATATTTTCCAACACAAATACAACGTTGAAACAACATGCTTTTTGATGACATTTAATCAATGTTGGGTTCTGACATTGATTTGACCATTGAATTTTGGTTATTTTCCAACCAATATTTTCCAACACAAATACAACGTTGAAACAACATACTTTTTGACAACGTTAATTTGATGTCATGCTGTGAAATCGATTTGACCATTGAAATTTGGTAATTTTCCAACCAATATTTTCCAACAGGAAATACAAAATTGAAACAATACACTTTTTGACAACGTCAATTCAATGTTGGGTTTTGACGTTGATTTGACCATTGAATTTTGGTTATTTTCAAACCAATATTTTCCAACACAAATACAACGTTGAAACAACATGCTTTTTGACGACATTTAGTGAATGTCAGGTTCTGACGTTGATTTGACCATTGAATTTTGGTTATTTCCCAACCAATATTTTACAACTCAAATACAACGTTGAAACAACATGCTTTTTGACAACATTTAATCAATGTTGGGTTCTGACGTTGATTTGACCATTTAATTTTGATTATTTTCCAACCAATATTTTCCAACTCAAATACAACGTTGAAACAACATACTTTTTGACAATGTTAACTCGATGTCAAGCTGTGAAATCGATTTGACCATTGAAATTTGATAATTTTCTAACCAATATTTTACAACTCAAATACAACATTGAAACAACATACTTTTTGACAATGTCAATTCAATGTTGGGTTCTGACGTCGATTTGACCATTGAAATTTGGTAATTTTCCAACCAATATTTTACAACTCAAATACAACATTGAAACAACATACTTTTTAACGACGTTAATTCAATGTCAGGCTGTGAAATCGATTTTACCATTGAAATTTGGTCATTTTCTAAGCAATATTTTACAACACAAATACACTATTGAAACAATATACTTTTTGACAACGTCAATTCAATGTTGGGTTCTGCCGTTGATTTGACCATTGAATTTTGGTTATTTTCCAACCAATATTTTACAACTCAAATACAACGTTGAAACAACATGCTTTTTGACCACTTTTAATCAATGTTGGGTTCTGACATTGATTTGACCATTGAATTTTGGTTATTTTCCAACCAATATTTTCCAACACAAATACAATGTTGAAACAACATACTTTTTGACGACGTTAATTCAATGTCAGGCTGTGAAATCGATTTGACCATTGAAATTTGGTCATTTTCTAACCAATATTTTCCAACACAAATACACTATTGAAACAATATACTTTTTGACAACGTCAATTCAATGTCAGGTTCTGACGTTGATTTGACCATTGAATTTTGGTTATTTCCCTACCAATATTTTACAACTCAAATACAACGTTGAAACAACATGCTTTTTGACATTTAATGAATGTTGGGTTCTGATGTTGATTTGACCATTTAATTTTGGTTATTTTCCAACCAATATTTTCCAACACAAATACAACGTTGAAACAACATACTTTTTGACAATGTTAACTCGATGTCAAGCTGTGAAATCGATTTGACCATTGAAATTTGATAATTTTCCAACCAATATTTTCCAACTGAAATACAAAATTGAAACAATATACTTTTTGACAACGTCAATTCAATGTCGGGTTCTGACGTTGATTTGACCATTGAATTTTGGTTATTTTCCAACCAATATTTTACAACTCAAATACAACGTTGAAACAACATGCTTTTTGACCACATTTAATCAATGTTGGGTTCTGACATTGATTCGACCATTGAATTTTGGTTATTTTCCAACCAAAATTTTCCAACACAATTACAACGTTGGAACAACATACTTTTTGACAACGTTAATTCGATGTCAGGCTGTGAAATCGATTGGACCATTGAAATGTGGTAATTTTCTAACCAACATTTTACAACTCAAATACAACATTGAAACAACATACTTTTTGACAATGTCAATTCAATGTTGGGTTCTGACGTTGATTTGACCATTGAATTTTGGTTATTTTCCAACCAATATTTTACAACTCAAATACAACGTTTAAACAACATGCTTTTTGACAACATTTAATCAATGTTGGGTTCTGACATTGATTTGACCATTGAATTTTGGTTATTTTCCAACCAATATTTTCCAACACAAATACAACGTTGAAACATGCTTTTTGACGACATTTAATCAATGTCAGGTTCTGACGTTGATTTGACCATTGAATTTTGGTTATTTTCCAACCAATATTTTACAACTCAAATACAACGTTGAAACAACATGCTTTTTGACCACTTTTAATCAATGTTGGGTTCTGACATTGATTTGACCATTGAATTTTGGTTATTTTCCAACCAATATTTTCCAACACAAATACAATGTTGAAACAACATACTTTTTGACGACGTTAATTCAATGTCAGGCTGTGAAATCGATTTGACCATTGAAATTTGGTCATTTTCTAACCAATATTTTCCAACACAAATACACTATTGAAACAATATACTTTTTGACAACGTCAATTCAATGTCAGGTTCTGACGTTGATTTGACCATTGAATTTTGGTTATTTCCCTACCAATATTTTACAACTCAAATACAACGTTGAAACAACATGCTTTTTGACATTTAATGAATGTTGGGTTCTGATGTTGATTTGACCATTTAATTTTGGTTATTTTCCAACCAATATTTTCCAACACAAATACAACGTTGAAACAACATGCTTTTTGATGACATTTAATCAATGTTGGGTTCTGACATTGATTTGACCATTGAATTTTGGTTATTTTCCAACCAATATTTTCCAACACAAATACAACGTTGAAACAACATACTTTTTGACAACGTTAATTTGATGTCATGCTGTGAAATCGATTTGACCATTGAAATTTGGTAATTTTCCAACCAATATTTTCCAACAGGAAATACAAAATTGAAACAATACACTTTTTGACAACGTCAATTCAATGTTGGGTTCTGACGTTGATTTGACCATTGAATTTTGGTTATTTTCCAACCAATATTTTCCAACACAAATACAACGTTGAAACAACATGCTTTTTGACGACATTTAGTGAATGTCAGGTTCTGACGTTGATTTGACCATTGAATTTTGGTTATTTCCCAACCAATATTTTACAACTCAAATACAACGTTGAAACAACATGCTTTTTGACAACATTTAATCAATGTTGGGTTCTGACGTTGATTTGACCATTTAATTTTGATTATTTTCCAACCAATATTTTCCAACTCAAATACAACGTTGAAACAACATGCTTTTTGACGACATTTAATCAATGTCAGGTTTTGACGTTGCTTTGACCATTGAATTTTGGTTATTTTCGAACCAATATTTTCCAACACAAATACAACTCTGAAACAACATACTTTTTGACAATGTCAATTCAATGTTGGGTTCTGACGTCGATTTGACCATTGAAATTTGGTAATTTTCCAACCAATATTTTACAACTCAAATACAACATTGAAACAACATACTTTTTAACGACGTTAATTCAATGTCAGGCTGTGAAATCGATTTGACCATTGAAATTTGGTCATTTTCTAAGCAATATTTTACAACACAAATACACTATTGAAACAATATACTTTTTGACAACGTCAATTCAATGTTGGGTTCTGCCGTTGATTTGACCATTGAATTTTGGTTATTTTCCAACCAATATTTTACAACTCAAATACAACGTTGAAACAACATGCTTTTTGACCACTTTTAATCAATGTTGGGTTCTGACATTGATTTGACCATTGAATTTTGGTTATTTTCCAACCAATATTTTCCAACACAAATACAATGTTGAAACAACATACTTTTTGACGACGTTAATTCAATGTCAGGCTGTGAAATCGATTTGACCATTGAAATTTGGTCATTTTCTAACCAATATTTTCCAACACAAATACACTATTGAAACAATATACTTTTTGACAACGTCAATTCAATGTCAGGTTCTGACGTTGATTTGACCATTGAATTTTGGTTATTTCCCTACCAATATTTTACAACTCAAATACAACGTTGAAACAACATGCTTTTTGACATTTAATGAATGTTGGGTTCTGATGTTGATTTGACCATTTAATTTTGGTTATTTTCCAACCAATATTTTCCAACACAAATACAACGTTGAAACAACATGCTTTTTGATGACATTTAATCAATGTCGGGTTCTGACATTGATTTGACCATTGAATTTTGGTTATTTTCCAACCAATATTTTCCAACACAAATACAACGTTGAAACAACATACTTTTTGACAACGTTAATTTGATGTCATGCTGTGAAATCGATTTGACCATTGAAATTTGGTAATTTTCCAACCAATATTTTCCAACAGGTAATACAAAATTGAAACAATATACTTTTTGACAACGTCAATTCAATGTTGGGTTCTGACGTTGATTTGACCATTGAATTTTGGTTATTTTCCAACCAATATTTTCTAACACAAATACAACGTTGAAACAACATGCTTTTTGACGACATTTAGTGAATGTCAGGTTCTGACGTTGATTTGACCAATGAATTTTGGTTATTTCCCAACCAATATTTTACAACTCAAATACAACGTTGAAACAACATGCTTTTTGACAACATTTAATCAATGTTGGGTTCTGACGTTGATTTGACCATTTAATTTTGATTATTTTCCAACCAATATTTTCCAACTCAAATACAACGTTGAAACAACATGCTTTTTGATGACATTTAATCAATGTCAGGTTTTGACGTTGCTTTGACCATTGAATTTTGGTTATTTTCGAACCAATATTTTCCAACACAAATACAACTCTGAAACAACATGCTTTTTGACGACCTTTAATCAATGTTGGGTTCTGACGTTGATTTGACCATTTAAAATTTGGTCATCTTCCAACCAATATTTTCCAACACAAATACAACATTGAAACAACATACCTTTTGACAACGTTGATTCAATGTCAGGCTGTGACGTCGCTTTGACCATGGAAATTTGGTCATTTCCCAACCAACAACTTGAATCCAACGTCAGCGTTGTCTCCATTTACAAATACAACTATTTTGTAACGTTTTTTCAAAAGTCAGTTTTAAAGGACATGTATGTATAATCAACGTTGTATCAATGTCTCGTGCCTGATGGGTATGTACTGTACTGTGTAAACTGTACCGATTCATATACTGTATTTACTTCTCTCAAAATCTGCTAATAAAAGCTTCAATCAATCAAAAACACAAAAAAACACCGTGTTTGAATCAAGAAAATAAAACACTAGTTTATTCAAGTGATTCTTTGACGTACCGCGAGATGGAGCCTATGTACCACAGTTTGAGAATATCTGGTTTATACTAAGCATTCATTTTCTTTGTGTCGTATCAGTAACAGCTATTTCCACAAATGACTAATATATTTTGTTTAGATAAGTCAGTATATTTCTGACCTACATTGGACTGCTTTCTATGGGTGTTGTAAACGTGTGAATGCGGCTCCAGCATAATTTCATCTTCTCATGAACAGCACAATCAATTTAACGAGGATGACGCACACCTTGACAATGGGCCAATCAATCACACACACCACCCCTGTGCAAGCAAGTCGTGTTGTGTATTGTTGCCTACACCATTTTTTTTGTTGGGGAAGGGGGGAAACATTCTCAAAACCTGTAGGTTAATATTGTTCATGAATAGAATCGGTTGTTCCAGCCATATGTCTTATAGTAGTGTAATAAATATGTAGTAGATCCTGATCACTGGTGTGATATCCTTCCTTCCTAAGACCTAATTTAATGCACATTTTTTGGACAGCTGACATTAAATACTGGAAAGGATGACAACATGAAATGTATTTGCGGCCCAGTCCATCCGGGGTCGGGTCGTAGTGGCAGCAGGCTACGAGTAGACAAACCTAGACCAACGTGTCCATGTCTTCTGTTCTGGCAAAATGAATATTTGAGTAAAAACAACAATTGTAGTCTATGTGCCTTATGTTGTATAGCTTCGCCTTAACGGCCCGAGCCCGTTCTGTGTCTAGATGAGATAAGACACTCTTTTAGCTCCCTGCTAAATTCCTCGGCCCCTTTGCACAGCATAGAACAAAGACCGTTGTGATGCTGAATATCACTAGGTTATATTGTTACTCTCCAAATGGGTTTATTTTGGGATTGATGCTGTATTACTGCCTTTCCTAATACAAAACCCAAAACCAGTGAAGTTTGTCATGTCTGTGTTGATCATGTTTTTGTTTGGCCATGTGCTGTTTGTTTTTTGGATGCTTTTTAGTTCCTGATTGTTCACTCCCTTGTTTTGTTTCCATGGTTACCCATTAGTTTCACCTGTTCCACGTTTGGACTCACACACCTGTCACCAATCATGTCACTGTTATTTAAGCCTATCTTTTTCTGTTGGTCGGCCTGGCGACATTATCTGCTGTTACCCTTGTCACTCATGCGTTAATTCCATAATTTCCATGCTTGTTCCAAGTAAGTTTTTGTTTATTCATGTCACGTTTAGCAGTTCTTTAGTTTCATGTCCTTAGTCTACGTTAAGTGTAAGTTTTTGTTTCATAGTCAAGTTTGTACCTCCGCCTTGTGCGCACCTTTAGTTTGTTCTTTTTGTTATAGTAAAAATAAATATGTCCTCACCTTCACGCCATGTCCGCTCCAACTTTTATTGCATCTCGGGAAAACAAAACCTCCATAGTCCACGTCATGACAAAGTTGGCACGTTGTGTAATTTGCAAATAAAAACAGAATACAATGATTTGCAAATCCTTTTCAACTTATATTCAATTGAATAGACTGCAAAGACAAGATATTTAATGTTCAAACTAAGAAACGTAATATTTTTTTGCAAATAATCATTAACTTAGAATTTAATGGCAGCAACACATTGCAAAAAAGTTGGCACAGGGGCATTTTTCCCACTGTGTTACATGGCCTTTCCTTTTAACAACACTCAGTAAACGTTTGGGAACTGAGGAGACCAATTTTTGAAGCTTTTCAGGTGGAAATCTTTCCCATTCTTGCTTGATGTACAGCTTAAGTTGTTCAACAGTCCGGGGTCTCCGTTGTGGTATCTTAGGCTTCATATTGCGCCACACATTTTTGATGGGAGACAAGTCTGGACTACAGGCAGGCCAGTCTACTACCCGCACTCTTTTACTATGAAGCTATGCTGTTGTAACGCGTTGCTTGGCATTGTCTTGCTGAAATAAGCAGGGGCGTCATGATACTGTTGCTTGGATGGCAACATATGTTGCTCCAAAACCTGTATGTACCTTTCAGCATTAATGGTGCCTTCACAGATGTGTAAGTTACCCATGCCTTGGGCACTAATACACCCCCATACCATCACAGATGCTGGCTTTTCAACTTTGCACCTGTAACAATCCGGATGGTTTTTTCCTCTTTGTTAAGGAGGACACGACGTCCACAGTTTCCAAAAACAATTTGAAATGTGGACTCGTCGGACCACACAACACTTTTCCACTTTGCATCAGTCCATCTTAGATGAGCTCGGGCCCAGCGAAGCTGGCAGCATTTCTGGGTGTTGTTGATAAATGGCTTTAGCTTTGCATAGTAGAGTTTTAACTTGCACTTACAGATGTAGCGACCAACTGTAGTTACTGACAGTGGTTTTATGAATTGTTCCTGAGCCCATGTGGTGATATCCTTTACCCACCGATGATGCTTTTTGATGCAGTACCGCCTGAGGGATCGAAGGTCTCTAATATCATCGCTTACGTGCAGTGATTTCTCCAGATTCTCTGAACCTTTTTATGATATTACGGACCGTAAAAGGTGAAATTCCTAAATTCCTTGCAATAGCTCGTTGAGAAATGTTGTTCTTAAACTGTTCGACAATTTTCTCAGGCATTTGTTCACAATCCAGGAGTTCCCTTTTTTTCGAACCCTTTTTTGACCCTTTTTCTGTAGACTACTCCTTCCACATTTTTCAACCCACTTTAACCGTTCCACCGTCAAAAAACTCTTCTTAATCAGGACAAAAAAATTAAGTTGTTTTTTGAACTGTAAAAATTCCCGGTTTTCCCGAAATTCCTGTAATTAATTAATACCAATTCTCAATTAAAAATGTTAATACTTTTATTTCTCAACCGATTTGAAATATTCCACCACCAACCATTTCAATTCATTCAGAACATTCAAGTCTTTTAATATTTTCCCAGAAAAATTCCCGCATTTCCCGAAATGTCAGAATTTCCATGAAATTCCCATTAAAATAAATCAAAGTTTCATCCGATTCAAACGGTTCCAACTTCAAAATATTCAACCTGTTCAAAATTGTGTGCTCTCCTTCAACAATTTAAAACAATTCCTGGATTTCCAAGAATTCCCAGTTTTCAGGGACATTTTCCCCATTCAAAATGAACTGTCCATTTTTTTAAATTTTCACATTTCCCACATTTTTCAACCAATTCAAACCATTCCAACATCAACACATTACACTCATCCTGGACATTCAAACTAACACTTTCCCAAGTTCCAAACCAAATTCCGTTTTTCCTGGAAATTCGAACTCTTCAACATTCAAACCATTCCAACATTCAAACTATTCTTACATTCATACCACATTCTGTCAGCATTTCAGTTCAACTTCAGCATTGGAGCATTCACACGCAATTCCTTCAGGAATTGCCTCATCTAGTTGCAACTTAATGTCCTACTTGCAAATGAGAAAATATGATGATAACAAAACAATATAAGAACTGGACAGCCTTTACAGTATTGTACTCAGCTCCTTTTTAAATGTTGCAATAAAAAAGAGATTCGATCATCAAAAACAATTAATATTTATTAACATACACAAAAGTACCAACAATTGGTACCATTGAGTACCAGTATTGATTCTCAGGTACCCATCCTTCGATCTGAGTATGGGATTTTACTGCCATCTTGTGTTTACTTTTTAAAACTGTGTGGCGTAAAAAGAGTAAAACATCAACACAGTATTTGTTTTTGTTGAAATCCTCTGCTTTTAGAGGTTAAGGTGACAAAGAACATTTAAAACATTGGTTACAAACTCCAAAAATTATAGGTTGATTAAATGTCATTGGAAAAAAAAATAAGCCTCAAAAGATTGCAACTTTTGCTACATTTTTCTCAAAAAGCTCATGTGAAGTCAGCCATTTTAGATTGCTACAATCACAAAAGAAGCCCGCCAAAGCCTTTCCTCTGTCGACCTTCCTCCTAAAGAAATGGAACTGAAAAATGTATTAATGCCAGTGTTAAGAGTGCATCTCATTAATCATGTGTGTAATATGAACATTAATATGCGTGGAAGAACAGATTGTGTTAGTCATCCAATGACGATGATGATCCGACGGCTGTTTTTTCCTGCATAATCTTTCATGTTTTCCAGGTGTAAGACCTCCAAACTGATGCAGAAACGAAGCGTGGACCGCCCACAACAGTGTTGTAAAGTAACAAAACACAAATATTTCTTTAATGTACTCGAGTATCATTTTTACATATCCGTAATTAACTACATTATTCATATTTCTGACAACTTCCACTTTTACTCCACGACACGTCTTACATTAAACGCATACTTTTACATTTCCCTCGGCCACCTTTGTTGCTCGTTACTCTAAAACAGGGGTGTCAAATTCATTTCAGATGGGGGGCCACATGGAGAAAAATCTACTCCCAAGTGGGCCGGACTGGTAAAATCACGGCACGATAACTTAAAAATAAAGACAACTTCAAATTGTTTTCTTTGTGTCATGAGTTGGTCCTGGGTGTTTGCTTTTCCGGAATGCAACGGAAAGTTGGCTCGGGCGAGACGGGAATGTAAATACATGATTTATTTAAACACTATAACTACAAAAAAAAAGGATCAAACAAAAGGCGCGCACAGGGGCGGAGGTACAAAACGAGACTATAAACACTGAACTTGCACATTGGCAGAAACTATGAACAATTAAACAAAACTTGCAAACTATGGCATGAATAAAGAAAACTTACTTGGATGAAAAAACGGCATGAAAAAGAGCAGCAAGGGTCATAAGGGTGTGTGGAGAGTATAAATGTGGGATGTCACCAGAAAGACAAACTGAAAACAATGAACTTAAATACTACAGACATGATTAACGAAAACAGGTGCGTGACTCAAAACGTGAAACAGGTGCGTGACGTGACAGGTGAAAACTAATGGTTGCTATGGTGACAAAACAAAAGTACACAAAAAGTCCAAAAACAAAACCGAACATGACCAAAACAAAAACATGGTCACACAGACATGACACTTTGTTTAAAAATAGAACAAGCACATTGGGAAAATGTACAAATCATAATGTTGTTGTTTTTTTTTTTTACACTTACATGTTGCGGTTAATAGTATTCTATCTGTATTTGTCGTTATTTATACTTTCTGAATAAATTATGTGATAATGATCGTCATTGGTGTTAATTTTCAATCTATCAAGATAAAAAAATAATATAAAAATCAAATTACAGGATGTTATTTATGTAGTTTGCTCATTTTCCTCGACTGGTGCACGAACATCATGTGGTTTATAATTTTTTACATATGTAGCATCATCTACAAAGATACAAAGAATTGCTATTGTGACATCTAGTGGACACATTTAGAACAGCACTTTCTTCCATTCAAACATTTCGGCTCATTTTTATACTTGGCAAACTCATCCCGCGGGCCGGATAAAACCTGTTCGCGAGCCGCACGTTTGACACCCCTGCTCTAAAATAAAAGTTGAGTTGGTGACGTAATGCCTGCCTGTAGTCATAGCAACGCTAAGAAGAAGAAGCCCCGCGTATAACACAGTTATGGTATCTGAATAGTGTTGGCATTGGCCGATGTCCAAATTTGATCCAAAGTCGTAACAACAAATGACTGTATATTTTACAGTAAAAAAAAAAAAGGCAGCTCTGTCACCAAAATTTAACCGTGAAAATTACAGTTGACTGGTTTTCTGTTCAGAGTAATTCGGTGTAAAAAATACCATAAAATTACAGGAAAAATTCTACTTTTTTTGTGTAGTGTATTTATATATCTTGTGTAACATTGTGTCCTAAATGTACCTTTTTACAGTTTTTTCCATTTGCTTACACACTAAATTTTACATTTTCACACAGTTAACAAAAGTCTACACACAGTTGTCCCGGCGAGGGTCGGCTTACAGCGGTTCGTTCTCCCGGAATGCAAAAACTGACGGCTCCGGACGAAGGCGTGAAGGTAGGATTTGATTTATTTAACATAAATCACCTATCTACCAAAATACAGGCAAACAAAAAAAAAGGCAAGCGTGCCTATCACACTGGAAACTAAGACTTAGCATAGGCTATGGCAGTGTTTTTCAACCGTTTTTGAGCCAAGGCACATTTTTTGCGTTGAAAAAATCCGGAGGCAGACCACCAGCAGAAATCATAAACTCAGTTGACAGTAAAAAGTCGTTGTCGCAATTGTTGGATATGAATTTAAACCATAACCAAGCATTCATCACTATAGCTCTTGTCTCAAAGTACTGTCACCACCTGTCACATCACCCCCTGACTTATTTGGAGTTTTTTGCTGTTTTCCTGTGTGTAGTGTTTTAGTTCTTGTCTTGCGCTCCTATTTTGGTGGCTTTTTCTCTTTTTTTGGTATTTTCCTGTAGCAGTTTCATGTCTTATATTTCCCGCATCTACTTTGTTTTAGCAATCAAGAATATTTCAGTTGTTTTTATCCTTCTTTGTGGGGACATTGTTGATTGTCATATCATGTTCGGCTGTACATTGTGGACGCCGTCTTTGCTCCACAGTAAGTCTTTGCTGTCGTCCAGCATTCGGTTTTTGTTTACTTTGTAGCAGTGACGTGCGGTGAGGTTGATGGCTGGTGAGGCACTGACTTCATCACAGTCAGATTTACAAACATATGAACCCTAAAGAGTATCTTATTCACCATTTGATTGGCAGCAGTTAACGGGTTATGTTTAAAAGCTCATACCAGCATTCTTCCCTACTTGGCACTCAGCATCAAGGGTTGGAATTGGGGGTTAAATCACCAAAAAATATTCCCAGGCGCGGCGCCGCTGCTCCCCACTGCTCCCCACTGCTCCCCTGAACTCCCAGGGGGTGATCAAGGGATGGGTCAAATGCAGAGGACAAATTTCACCACACCTAGTGTGTGTGTGACAATCATTGCTACTTTAACTTAACTTTAACTTTACACATACAAACTGTAGCACACAAAAAAAAAATCACATTTAATTAAAGAAAACGTTATTATGGTCTTACCTTTACTTATAAGTGCTGGAACAGTGGTGTTCGTGTTGGAGGAGTTGTGAATGAATGAAATATGAAATCCGTGCTGCAGTCTGCAGGTGTACCTAATGTTGTGTCCCTGCAGTCGTTCACGCTCCTCCGGCGCGGGTATTGTTGTTTTTGCACTTTTTGGCTTCTTGTTAAGTGACTTTTTTTGGGTGGATTCGGTCTTGCACGTGGAGGGTTTGGGTGTGGGCTTTGGTTGGTGTGGCGCTCCCGTCGGGTGGTGCATTAACCGGCACCAGGAGGCGGGATTACGCGAGCCTCAGCCAGTGCGTCTTCGCAGCAGTTTTATGATTGCATAAGCGTGACGCAAACAATGAAGCCAGGGCGAGTGATCAACAAAGGCAGGCTTAAATAGTGTCTCTTGATTACAAACAGGTGTGTCCCGAACGCAAGAGGCAGGTGAAAATCGTAAGTCGCCATGGAAACTAAAACAAACAAGGGTGCACAAAAACAGGAACTTTGGAGTCTTAAATCAAACAGAAAATAACAAAAACATGATCGAGACCACAGATCACGACAACAGTAAGCAAAACCACTTTGAAGATTTGCCTAATTTTAGGCAAAGACTCTGCTTCACAGTTTTTGCAAAATATTACACACAATGCTTTACACACACCTTCCCATCTTGCACACATATAAGGGTTGTGATACACACATCTTCACATCTTGCACACACATAACTGTGATTGTGATGCACCCATTTTCACTCTTTACCAGTGTTGGGACTAACGCGTTACAAAGTAACGCCGTTAGTTTCGGCGGTAACAAGTAATCTAATGCGTTATTTTTTATATTCAGTAACTCAGTTACCGTTACTACATAATGCGTTACTGTGTTATTTTACGTTACTTTTGATGTAGTATCGGCTAGAAACAGGAGCGCTGCGGTGTCGTTCTTCTGAATCTTCCTCTGTCACAAGCCGGAGAGAAGAAAAGAGGCGCGGTCTATGTGTGTGTCTGGGTGTGGGTGTGGGGAGGGGAGGCACACACGTGATCCGTGGTTTGATATATGAAACAAAAAAAAAAAAGTTGTTGGCACGTTCAGTCCACACACAGCGTGGTCATGGCGAGCGGAGTAACGGAGGAGCTTGAACGCCCCGCGCCATTGAATCGGTGTGTTTAAAGGTGCAGACTCGGTTGTGCAAAACGAGGCTTTTAAACACATGCTGAGCGTGCTTGAGCCACGTTACGACATCCCGTCGCGCACCCACTTCAGGGATAAGATTGTGCCAGATCTTTATGAGCAGGAGAAGAAAAAAGTTGTGGATGAACTATCCCGAGCATCATCGGTTGCGCTCATGACAGACGGGTGGACGCCCAGGGGAACTATAAGCGCTCACTTCATCACAGCAGACTGGGAGATGAGAAGACACGCCCCCTCTACGAGAGTCACCTTGCGCAGGTACTGACACAAGCAGTGGAGGAATGGAAGATAAAGATATCCCAGTCACATGTGATAATGCCAAAAATCAAATAATTACAGTGAATGAGGCAGGACTGGGACCACAGATAGGTGCTTTGCACATGTAGTGAATTTGGCATCACAGAAGGGAATCTCAGTCAATAGGATGGAGCGCCTTCTTCGGGAGGATCAGGAAGGAGGTTTCCTACTTCCACCCAAGCACAACAGCTGCTCATGTGCTTAAGACAAAGCAAGAAATGCTAAAGCTGCCTACTCATAAGCTCATACATGATGTCCCAAAGAGGTGGAACTCCACTTATGATGTGTTGGAGCAGCAGGCAGCTATATACTCTGCATTGACCCACAACACCCTGAAGACAAATGTCACCCTGTCTGATGATGATGTGAGAGTGGCAGATGAGGTCCTCCAGGTGCTTAAACCCCTCAAAATCGTTACATCTCTACTGAGCACTGAAACTTCACCATCTGTGTCAATGATCCTGCCACTGAAAACAAGGATTCTACAATCCATGGCTCTAAGTGTGGAAGACAGCAGCATCACTCCAGATGTCAGGCTTTATTACCTATGTTTCAAGGAAGATGATGTGCCTTCTTATGTTGCACTTTTTACTTGTTTTTTATTCATGGTCATTGGTCCAAGTTTAAAGAAAGGAGGAATGCCTTTTTATGTTGCACTGTTGTTCATTAATTATGTTAAAAGGAAAATAAAAATGCATGTCAAGTTGATCAACAGATTGTATTATTCTCCAGTGCAATAACAGTACTGAAATGAAGGCTAAAAGGGCATTAATGGGAGTTAAAAAAAAAAGAAGAAGAAAAAAAGAAGTAACTAAATAGTTACTTTTCACAGTAACGCATTACTTTTTGGTGTAAGTAACTGAGTTAGTAACTGAGTTACTTTTGAATTAAAGTAACTAGTAACTGTGACTAGTTACCGGTTTTCAGTAACTAACCCAACACTGCTCTTTACACACACACTAGGATTGTGATACACACATCTTTATCTCCAGATTTTGTTTTCAAACCTTTTTATTTGTCTCAGATTGTAATTTGTACTGCATGTCATTGTTGACTACTGCGATATGTTACTTTACCTGACTGTGGTAAAAACACATATTTTCAGTTTGCGGCATCATTGTTGAGCAGTTCTTGAAAAGATTAAAGGATATTTTTACTTTCTCTTTTAGGTCCATACGTATAGGCCCACTTCAAAGTAAACAATGACGATTGATGTGGATTTGCCAATATATTTTTGTCAAGTTACAGTAATCATTCATCACATATGCTAAAAAGGTCGGGCAAAATGCCCCAAACATGTGATTTCATATAGTAGAATAGGTTTTTTTTACAAATGTGTTTTGTATTTATCAATGTTCTGGGTAACTCACTCCAATAGTGTCTTATCATTTAAAGTCTGTGTGAGTGAGATGACAATAAAACTGCATTTTTACAAATGCTCGCTTTATTTCGATGAATGGGCATATGTTTTGACCCAAGTGTGTCATTTTGCAAATAATCTAGGAATTAAGGAAATTGAATGTTGTGTTTAGAAAAGTGTGTAAATCATTTTGAAAAAAGACACACATAGTTAGTCAAATTGTGTGTAAGCAAATGGAAAAAACTGTAAGCAGGCGGGTATTCCAGAAAAGCCTGAAATGATGAACATTTTGTGTTTTCAGTTCCAAAAAAAGAGAGGTAAATCAGACTCAGAGTTAGTTGCTTACCTAACCAGCACGCTGGCAGGTTTTCCTGAACAAACATTACCGTATTTTCCGGACTATAAGGCGCGCTTAAAATCTTTTAATTTTCTCAAAAATCGACAGTGCGCCTTATAAGCCTAATGTACGGAATAATTCTGGTTGTGCTTACCGACCTCGAAGCTATTTTATTTGGTACATGGTAAAATTATAAGTGTGCGGCCGGTTTACCGCTAAAACGCTGCAATTATTTTGACACCGTAAAAAAAAAAGAAAGAAGCCAAACCAAAAAAAAAAGAAACAAAATCGTAAAAAAGAGAAGCGATCATAAAACCCTTTGAAATACACAAAAACAATAAAAGTGTACAAAAATCTGAATTTTGGCATCGAAAACAGCCACCAAAAATATTTTATTTTTTCAATTTTTGTATTTATTTGTTGCCAAAACTTGTTTCGGTGTCACTACAACTTTTTATACAATATATATATATATATATATATATATATATATATATATATATATATATATATATATATATATATATATATATATATATGGTTCTATCATAGGGATGTCACGGTATGAACATTTCTTACCACGGCTATTGTGACCAAAATTAGCACGGTTCTCATTATTATCGCGGTATTTTTAAATATACTCTAAATTTTTAAAAATTACTTCTACTGAAATATTTTAACCACGTTTTATTTAAAACACAAACAACACATTCAAAATGATTTACTTTGTAGAAGAAACATTATTGTAGATAAAAACACTGTTTCATAGACCTCAAGTAGAAATTGAATGTGCATATGAAAGCAACACAAGCATTGTAAACAAAGTAGTAAGGCAGAAAAAAAATAAAATGAATAAATAAGATAAATGTGAAAATTGTGCAAGATAGCACTTTATGGACGTAAGAGATACAAAAATATAAACAATTGCACGAATTTTGAAAGATGGCACCTGATGAAGATGTAACTGCACTTTTTGTCTATATAAATAAAAATAGTGTTCATGTATGATATCTAGTCTTACACATAGGGCTGCACGATTATGGCCAAAATATTAATTAGGATTATTTTTTTATCAGTATTAAAATCACGATTATTGAGTATGTTAGGTAAAACAGTGTTGGGGTGTGAATGTGACGCCATCATGTAATTTGTAATGTCTAATAAAAAGGCTATAGATAAAGGTTATCAATATATTTAAAGACAATTGTTTGTTTTTTTGTTCATTAATTGTATCAACGTGTCATCTTTTTTCACATTACGTGATGCCTTTATCTCTATTTTTACATGTGGATAGAGGGAGGTAATTTTTTAAAGTTATGCACATTTATATGTACTGTATATGTACATGCTGTATCGGGACAGATCCATTAAGAGTTTGAGCAAATATGTCGTATAGGAATTAACTATACACAATAAAACATGAACAAAATCCTATGTCAAATGAATGGTTTTTAAAGTAATAACTTTGAAGTAAAAAAGCACAAGTAATGTAAAAAAAAACTTTTTGATATTAATATAAAACACAAAGCAGTTTGGCTAATGAAGATAAAGTCTAATAAACAAGCTTTGCTCTTCTCTAGTGGTCAGTGTAACAATTTGGCCAACAAAAATAAGCAGGAGTGATACCTCTCACATCTTATACACAATCTTCTCAGCCTGCGTTCAATTCCATTAGATGACAAAACATTTTAGCTAGTATTTATGTTATCTGAACATTGATAAAAGTTGCAGTTAAAAAAAGAACGAGTGAGCATCCTAGTAAACAAACTAAAGACTTTATAAACAAGATGTGACCACGTTCCCGACACATCGACTACTGCATGTTTCCTCACATCATTAACTCTCAGTCACAGCAGCTGATGGACCTGTATTGAGAAAATAAAAGCAACATCAAATAATTTTCTACTTCGCTGTATACTTTCTAGTGTGGGACAAATGATTCTGTCTCCAATATTGTCCACACCTGTCGCCATCTAAAGACAGCAGTGCGCTCTGAAACGCACGCCGAGACTCCACGGAAATGAAGCGAGGGAACATGAAGTTAAACCAAGCGCTCGGCTCCGTTTACTCCGTGGGGAAATCTCCGTAGCAAAGTCCGTGTAGTTGTGTTCCGCCATGTTTCTTCAAGCCGAACGATGCATCTGCGCATGCGCCAGCGCTGCCCTCACTCTGTATCCAGGAAGTAGGCAGTGTTGCCTAAACGCATTAATAAATGACGTTTTTTCGGTAATTACAAATTTAAACGGTATTCCAAACCGTCAGGAATTGTACCGCGGTTTATCAATATACCGTTTATCGTTACATCCCTAAGATAAAAAATAACATTACATACAAAAAATAAAAACGTGAAAATAAATGAATTAAAAAACAAATTGAGACATTTTTTGTAAAAACATGGCATTTACGTGTCAATAAATAAATCTCTTTAGGTAGGAGTGTATCAACATGTAAATAGACAGATTTTGTTGGCAAGTAGCCCATGAAACCAAATATATTGTACCTAAAATTCCTTTAATTCCAAAGTGAAGGATGCTCTGTCTTTGCATAGCCCATTACATTCAAGTAAGTGTCAACAGTTCAATCATGTGTTGATTCCAAACCTTCTGTGGTGGTGTTTAGAGGCAACTGAGTGTGAATCACGGTAAGTCACCCATAACACCAGTTATTCATCTGTTACTTTTTCCCTGCAGGGACCATTATGTCGAGGGAAAGATGAGGGGTTCCGCGCCAAGCAAGAAGATTGCTGCAGTGCAGCAGAAACATTTTCAGCTGTAAGTTTTTAGTGTTTTGCACCTTTAATTGAAAAAATTGTCAGCTCACCCATTCGTTCATTAATAATTAATCTTTTTTTTTCAAATCTGATCTTTTTAGTGGCAGTTTACATTACCAAAAAAAATGTGATTTCTAATGTGAATGCAATCCGACTCGCATGTCGACATGACGTTGCACGCACTGCAATCTTGAGGGAAGTCAACATGGCTTCAACTCCAGTCGGTCTCAGTACTAGCGCATTTGTGGCAATTTGAAGTATTTTGTGCAATCAAACAACATTTTCTGAATCAAACTATTTTACGTAGAACATTAAGAAAGAAGAGGACAAGAATTCGGGAGTGCTCACATTGAGGACGCATCGCATATATATCCTGTTTATATCCACATACGAAAGAGGCCTGGGTCGAATATGAAAAATTTGGAACTGCACTGGTCACACTGTCATGAAAAAATCCGATACAGATCCGATTTCTGAACTGAATCGCAAGATGGATCACATCATGGAAAAGCTGGTTGAAAGGGAAAAATTGGATATGAGAGCCAGCATGGACGAATAGAACAGACAAGCCATTCGTCTGCTCGCGGAAAAACAAAAATCCTGATCTACGATTTGACTCCCTCGAATGGCCCTAACGCTGCAACAATAGGAGCAGGCTGTTCTGAAAACATCCCCCAAGGACTCCTCAATGATGGATGCTTTTGACCTCTATCCCTCCTCAACGGCACCTGGAGTCGAACTTTTGCTTGCATGCAGAACGGCCCCAGGCCTACGGACACTACATCAACACATCCAAGACAATGGGCATATATACATACCCCCTCCCTCCCCCACCTCACGCCTTCACCACCGCGTGATTCCCCTTCGGGGTGATGGGCGGCTGGCAGCGCTTCATAGCAGCAGTTGACCTCCAGGGCTCCAACCCCCCCCCCCCCCCGTTGCGAGTTGTCGTGATTAAATATAACATGTTTATGTGTGCATGGCATGGAGGTTTTTTCCCACTCCAGACTAGGAGCCCAGTCTAGATTGTATTTTTTTTACTCATCTTCTTCCCCAGCGTTTTACCTTTTTTCCACCTTTTACGGGGCGCCTCGTGGCGACCCATCAGCGTTCCTGTTCTGTTACCCTGTACACTGTTTGTTTGTCTAATCTTGAACGGGTTTGTGCTGAAAACATAGTTTCGTTGTACTTGTGCAATGACAATAAAGTCCTATCCTATCCTATCCTACAGGTCGCATATGGGCAAGAAAAATCTGAAATGAGCTGCATTGTGAACAAGCCCTAAGACAGGGGTTGCCAACCAGTCGATTGCGATCAACCAGTCGATTTTTGAGACTTTACTGGTCGATGCGAAACTATTACGAAAAATAAATGCATTGTGACATCAGCGCTTTCCCCTAGAACAGATTTGCCAACAGGCACTCACTCCTTGTAGATGAATGTAACCATATCTATGAATGTAACATCAATGTCATTCACAATAACACAAGCGGATAAGATGGGCAAATATTATTTTTCAAGAAAGCCAAAAGGGAAATATAACCTTACTTTCTCTGGTCTTATTGGAGACTTTTGGACACTGACATAAAAGCTCGTATCGCTCTTCTCAATGAGCAAAACATGCTGCTGTGGGCCCCTGCCCCCATCTCAAAGCACTCGCAGGGGCCTTAGTCTTGTTTGTAACATAAAAAAGTTAATGTGTATGTCTAAACATATTCGTTTTTATTTTCATATTTCGTATGCACTTTTCTGTCTCCCACACTATATCCCTAGCCTGACTCTCGCCAGATCCTTGTAGTTCGCTGAGCTCCACACAAGAGCTCAGCGAACTACAAGGATCTGCCGAGAGTCAGGTTACAATATCCCTCCTACAGTGTTCATTATAATTACATGTGTCATGTAGTCAATTATACAAATTAGAAAACCCCCCCTGCCCCTCAAAAACAATTATCACCTTAAATAGTACTGAATGTAGATTATATATATTCATACAGCTGCTTCAATATAGTAATTAACTTGAATGCTTGTCTTTGCACTCGAGGAAAGTGAAAAAGACAAGTCAAATGACTTCTGTCTATCTGTCTTGTGGTTTTTGCTTATTTACTGGTGTGTATGTATGTATATATATATATATATATATATATATATATATATATATATATATATATATATATATATATATATATATATATATATATATATATATACATACATACACACCAGTAAATAAGCAAAAACCACAAGACAGATAGACAGAAGTCATTTGACTTGTCTTTTTCACTTTATATATATATATATAGTATGTATGTATGTGTATATATATATATATATAGTATATATGTATGTATATAAATATAGTATATATCAGTGACGTGCGGTGAGGTTGATGGCTGGTGAGGCACTGACTTCAGCCAGATTTACAAACATATGAACCCTAAAGAGTATCTTATTCACCATTTGATTGGCAGCAGTTAACGGGTTATGTTTAAAAGCTCATACCAGCATTCTTCCCTGCTTGGCACTCAGCATCAAGGGTTGGAATTGGGGGTTAAATCACCAAAAATGATTCCCGGGCGCGGCGCCGCTGCTGCCCACTGCTCCCCTCACCTCCCAGGGGGTGAACAAGGGGATGGGTCAAATGCAGAGGACAAATTTCACCACACCTAGTGTGTGTGTGACAATCATTGGTACTTTAACTTAACTTTAACTTTACACATACAAACTGTAGCACACAAAAAAGCACATTTAATAAAAAAACGTTATTATGGTCTTACCTTTACTTAGAAATGCGCCGCTGTTGTGCTGGATTAATGAACCCCCTGATGGGAGTGTTATATCAACTAAAGCCCTCACTTCAACTTTGTGCAACGTGCAAGATTGAATCTATTTAAAAAATTGTAACCGAGGGTTTATAAATGTCGCCTATACTGTATGAAACTACAAAATAACAAACACGGAGGCTCCAGTTTACACGAGGACCACTTTATTTACCTTCTTTCAAAAACCTCCGCAACGTGACATCACTTCCGCTCTTAGCGCCTTCAAAATAAGAGCTCAAGGCATATACTGTATAACAGCGCATAACAGGAACTTAACATCACAAAGAGGAAAGCCCATAAAAATAGGTTACAAAAGCTATTTAATAAGAAGCCAAAAAGTGCAAAAACAATAATGTTTGTGTTGGAGGAGTTGTGAATTAGGTACACCTGCAGTCTGCAGGTGTACCTAATGTTGTGGCCCTGCAGTCATTCACAACTCCTCCAACACAAACATTATTGTTTTTGCACTTTTTGGCTTCTTATGAAATAACTTTTTAAAATAGATTCAATCTTGCACGTAGAAAGTTTAAGTGTGGGCTTTAGTTGATATAACACTCCCGTCAGGGGTTGCCGTGCATTCTACGGCGGGGGTGCAGGAGGCGAGCCTCAGCCAGTGCGTCTTTTGCAGCTATTTTGTGATCGTTCAGCACAAGAAATACATTACACACATACAGTTGTTGACAAAATACACTGTACATTATATACCTCAGCTAACTAAACTATGGAAATGTATAATATAATTCATATAGCAATACGGTCTCACTGCACAGCAGACCAGCAGTTAGCCGAGTCCGTCCATGTTGAGGCACTGAGTGACGTGCCTCGACTGGCTGCTGTTCACCGAACCGTCTCTTCTCAGTATTTGAACGGCGAATGTGAAAATTCAGCGATTTTGAATAAAAATAATCTAAAACTGGTGAAGTTAAATGGAAAATAACTTTATAGTATAATCACTGGATACATTTAACAATTTAATATATATTTTTTTCTTTTTACATTTTTTTTCTTTCCATGATGGCCTCACCTGTCTCCAGTGACCGCACGTCACTGCTTTGTAGCCAGTTCAGTTTTACTTTCGTTCTGCATAGCCTTCCCTAAGCTTCAATGCCTTTTCTTAGCAGCACTCACCTTTTGTTTATTTTTGGTTTTAGCATAAGACACCCTTTTACCTGCCTTTACAAAGCAATTAGCTACCGGCTGCCACCTACTGATATGGAAGAGTATTACACGGCTACTCTGCCTCTAGTGACTGCACGTCACTGGTATATATGTATGTGTATAATATATATATATATATATATATATATATATATATATATATATATATATATATATATATATATATATGTATATATATATCTGTGTTGGCCCTGCGACTTGTACAGGGTGTACCCCGCCTTCCGCCCGAGTGCAGCTGGGATAGGCTCCAGCACCCCCACGACCCCGAGAGGGACAAGCGGTAGAAAATGGATGGATGGATATAAATATTATATACACATATAATATATATACTTATACATCCATACATCCCTTTTCTACCACTTGTCCCGTTCGGGGTCACGGGGGGGGGGTGCTGGAGCCTATCTCAGCGGCTTCGGGCGGAAGGCGGGGTACACCCTGGACATAAATGTTATATATAATATATATATATATTTCTTGTTTATCCCCAGGACCAGGTAAAGGTACGAGCAGTGGAGAAATGCTCCAAGGACCGCGGTAGAAGCGTGCACGGGTGGATCCAACTGTGGAGAGTGTATGTATAATTAGTTTCTTTTATTTTTGTTTTGGTGCTCAAATATACATTTTTAAATCCATAAATAACGATACGGCCATCGTGCTATATGTGTTAATGTGAATTAAAATAAATAATCCTAACAAGAATGAAATAAATACCATAATAAAAATAATCATAATAATGCCAAAATATAATGTTTGTATAGAAATTAGTGACTTTTTTTCTTTTTTCTTTAACTCAAATTTGATGTGGTCTAATCATTGTTAATGCAGGTTGCACAAAATGCTCCAGCGTTAGTTTGTGTGACTGATAATCATTCCCTCTATGATGCTCTTCGATCAACAAAACAGGTCACAGAGAAAAGGCTTTGGTTAGATATAAGTGGCATCAAAGAACTAATTCACCCTTGATGCTTTTGAAAGCATTGAGTGAAGGAAAATGGGTTCTTACTTAAGTTGATTTTATTGTTTCTGTTCAAAAGACATGTATTTGTTCTCAAGAAACATGTGCTATGTAATTTTTTTTAAATAAAAGATAGGGAGATTGTTAACATGTTTATCCATGTACTGTTCACGCATGCGCATTGTTTATGGGTGGGAAGAGGGCAAGGCAAGGCAACTTTATTTGTATAGCGCTTTTCATACACAAGGCAGACTCAAAGTGCTTCACAGACAACAAAGTGATATGAAAGAAAATAAAATCAAAATTAAAATGCAGACAAAAATAAAAACAGTGCGGACGTTAAAAGTTAAAAGATTTAGCTGAAAGCTAAGGTGAACATAAAAGTTTTCAGTCTAGTTTTAAAAGTAGTCAGAGTTGGGGAAAGTCGGACATCTTCAGGAAGTTTATTCCAGCTATTTGTTGCATAGTGACTGAATGATTTGAGTTTACTCTGGGAACCGCTAACAGATTGGTCTCAGAAGATCTTAGTGATCTAGAGGGCTTATATAGTGGGAGCATATCAATGGTATACTTCGGCCCTAGACCATGTAGTGATTTATATGTGAGCAGGAGGATTTTGAAATCAATTATCTGATGTACAGGGAGCCAATGTAAGGATTTAAGAGTTGGTGTAATGTGCTCAGATTTTTGGTCTTTGTTAGAACTCTAGCAGCAGCGTTCTGAACAAGCTGTAGCTGCCTGACAGTTTTTTTTGGGAAGACCTGCAAGGAGACCATTACAATAGTCTAGCCTACTGGTAATAAAGGCATGTACACGTTTTTCTAAGTCTTGAGCTGACATGAACCCTCTAAGTCTTGTTACATTTTTTGAGGTGATAGTAGGCCGATTTTGTTACTGATTTGATGTGACTGTCAAAATGTAAATCACAATCTAAAATAACCCCAAGATTTCTGGCTTTATTTGAGGTTTTCAGGGACAGTGATTGAAGGAGTTGGATGACTTTAAACCTTTCTTTTTTAGCACCAAAAACAATTATCCCAGTTTTATCTGGGGTTGGGTGTTTCAGGTTTTTCCTCTGAAGAGACTAAAGGTTGTGAACGAGAATAAATGTTGTGTTTATTCACCTGCAATTCAACAGTTACCTCCTCAACTAATTCCATCACTGCCATGGAAGTGGACCTGTTTGATCGAAAACCGTATTGTTGTTCACTTAGCAAGTGATGCTTATCAATAAAATCATCTAATCTTGATACTGTCAGGGGGGGGGGGGGGGGTCAAAGAAGCTAACAATTAGCATGGACTTGATACAAGTAGTACTCACAAAAATTTGGCATGAAACAAAACTTCCGTAACAGGTTGCATGAAGCAAATAATGACACCAGGCCGACTGACTGTTAAAGGCAAACTTAAATAATGTCTCTGATTAGTGCTCGGGTAGCAGGTGAGCGGCCGAACACTAATCAGAGACAGGTGAACATAATTAGCAACAGGTGCGTAAGTCCAAGACGTGAAACAGGTGACACTAATGGTTGTCAAGGTAACAAACAAACAAGGAAGTGCAACCAGGAACTATGGAGTCTTTAAACAGAAAATAACATAAAACATGATCCAAACCACAGATCATGACAGATACAAATAATTTTTCAAGGACTTTTGAAAATTGTGAGAGAAAAGAAATAGGCCTATAGTTGGTAAACTGATGATCATCTCCACTCTTGAAGATCGGAATAACTTTTGCCATTTTCATTTTCATTGGAAAGACATCTTTTATCAAATAAATATTACATATATAAGTGAAGAGAACAGCTAAATAATTAACATTTTTCAAAGAATTTACAATTTCTGTGATTTCACTTTCCTGAACAGGAGAAATGAAAAATGAGTCTGAGTTGTTTTGAATGATTTGTTCATTAAATTTGACACTGTTTTCTGGTTGTATAATTTAATTTGCTAAATTGGGTTCAACATTCACAAAGAAGGTGTTATATGCATTCATTATTCCCTATATGGTTATTCATAGTTTAATTATTTTCTATGAAATAGTTTGGATGTTCCTTATTTGTTATATTTTTATTAATGATACCATTTAAAAACTTTCCACCTACCTGAGATGCGATTTTATGTTGTTCTAATAGGTTACAGAAATGTGTTCTTTTGCTGTGTTTTATTATTTTTATTAATTTATTTTTGTACGTTTTATATTTGTGTTCAGTTTCTTTGGTTCTGTGCCTTAAATCTAAGTCTAAATGTTTTCTCTACAGATATTTTTTCCTTTTTGCAGGACTTCAGTATTCCTCTTGTGATCCACGGTTTTTCCTTACCAGTGCTGTCCTTAATGTAATGTTTTTTAATTAAACAGTGCTTGTCATACAGTTTTAAGAAAAGCTTAAGAAAGGTCTCATATGCCTTATGTGGGTCTGTGGAGGTATAAACCTCCCCACAGTCTTGAGCACATAACTCAGACTTGAATGTTGCCATAGTTTCTGGTGTTTGGTGTCTGCTTGTTTGTTTCTTTCTTATTAAAGAAATTGTGAAAAATGCTCACTTATTTCCTTGAGTAGTAGTCCTGCTGTTATTTGATTCTCCGGCTGATTGGTGAAAATGTTATCTATTAGTGTGGCAAAGTCTGCTGTTATTCTGGTTGATTTTGTGACGAGGGGAAAAAAATGATTGCTGTACAATCCTTTTATAAAATATGTTGTTTTGGTACTATCCAATACAAGCTCATCAATGTATTGTATTATTTTTTTTAGTCAAGTTAGTTTATTTGAGCAGTTGGGTTATGACAGAGATATATGTATCTACATATATACATATTTAAGAGTTATTTCTTTCTATAGTCATATTTTAAATAGCTATTGGTTACCATTTGTACTCTTTCTATTTTTTCTCCATCTCAAGTTACCTTGAGCTTGGAATGTGAGGAGGAGAGATACTCCTTTTTCTTATCTCATCCTGTCTCAGGCTAAGTAAAACAAACAGACTTGTGTATTCGCTCGGAAGGGTGGGGGCTATTGGCATATTGAAGAAGACAGCGCTTCCGTAATGATTTCAGATCAACTTGGCTACGCAATTGAATGTGTTGTTCTAGGTTGGTCTCTTCAAAGCTTTGGAAATAAATTGCAAAATACCAATTCTGTTGGGGTCTTAACTTACACTCAGCAAATATGTCATTACAAAGAACTTGGGATTGACCAGTAACTTAAATTCCCTTGGAGGAACATCTGGTCCAGCGCAACAGTTGACATCAAATCTATAAGTCGAAAAATAAAAATCAAGTAGAAAAAAAAAGCAACACAATGCCCAAAAGAAGTAGACTGAATAATTTTGCTTATTTATGCTTACCCCTAACTTACATAGTCCAGTTCCCTGTGACTAGACTACAGTTAATTTACATTAATTGATTTTCATTGAGTCAATACACATTCAACAGATCACTATATATATATATATATATATATATATATATATATATATATATATATATATATATATATATATATATATATATATGTATGTTATGTATTGCTGAGTGGAGATGACGGCTCAGACATCAGGGGGAGGTAATGTACAATAATTTATTATATGTATAGTCAATATATAGATATATATATAATGATACTAAACAATACTAACAATAACTATAGAGTGGTGTGTGTGTGTGTAAGGCTATGTGTAAGGTTAACTGAAGTGTGTGTTACCAAGTGTTGTCGAGAGCGAAGGAACAAGGAAGTCCGTGGGGCAGGCAGGTGATCCAGGGCAGGAGAGAAGAGACAAGGTCCATGTCCAGGCGAGGGTCGAGGATCGAGGAAGGCAGTCCAAAACCACAGGGGAGACAACGGGTAAGACTCGGAAGGAACTACGGAGAACAAACAAGGACGTCAGACACGGAGGGAAAACGCAGAGAGAGAGCATTGGGCTTCGGCTTACGGTACACCATTGAGAACTAAGTTCCCGCGAGGATCCTTGAAACCACTGGTCCTTTATTAGGTTCCCTCTCATCAGGTCCAGGTGCGCTGATTGCTGATCGCCTCTGGCTGCGGCGGCGCGTGGGCACGGTCTGCTCAGCAAGCGCGATAGCGTGTCTTGCGGAGCTCATAGCGGAGCTTCTAGGTGCTCCCGCCGAGGAGTGAGAAGCAGACTGCGCGTGCGCCGTAACTATATATATATATATATATATATATATAATACACATATGTACAAACATACACATGACAACAGCATACCTAAATGTACAGTATATTCGTTATAACACACCCGTAAATACAAAACACAAGAGATAATATTTTCAGTACTTATGTAGAAGTTTAAGTTCACCTGAATCATTGCTACTCCACACCTTTTACTATACAATGCACTACCTATTTTTTGTTTTTTATTACCTTTATCTAAGTTTTTTGTAGTTTGCTATTATGTTGGCTTTATAGGGTTTTTTTTTCAATGTGGTAATTGTTTTAAAGCCTTTAAGTTGGTCATCCAGGCTGTTCCATAGGTGGATCCCTCAAACAGTTACGCACATGTATTTTATGTTAGTCCTGGCCTTGGTTTTTGAAAAAAATGCCAGTCCCCCTGAAGTTGTAGCACGATTCTCTGGGTTGGAACATCTCTTGGATATTGTAAGGAAGCATGTGGTTGTATGTCTTAAACATAACAACTGCTGTGTTCAAATCAATGAGGTCATGCAATTTTAATCTGTTCAATTTAATAAAAACTGGATTTGTTGGGGCACGATATTTGGCATGTTTGACTACTCTGATAGCTTTGTTTTGTAATAAGAACATTGGTTGTATATTTGTTTCATAGGTGTTCCCCCATATTTCACACAGTAAGTAAGGTATAATAGAATGAAGGAATTTATATAGCATATGGACAACATTGTGATTAGGAAAAGCTCTGATTTTACATAATATTGCAATTTGTTTTGAAATGTTTTGTTTTTTTTGTTTTTTTGTTTTTTTAAAAATTTTACCCATCACGCAATATCCCTAAAAAAAGCTTCAAAGTGCCTGATTTTAACCATCGTTATAAACACCCGTCCATTTTCCTGTGACGTCACATAGTGAAGCCAACACAAACAAACATGGCGGAAAGAACAGCAAGCTATAGCGACATTAGCTCGGATTCAGACTCGGATTTCAGCGGCTTAAGCGATTCAACAGATTACGAATGTATTGAAACGGATGGTTGTGGTGTGGAGGCAGGTATCGAAAACGAAATTGAAGAAGAAACTGAAGCTATTGAGCCATATCGGTTTGAACCGTATGCAAGCGAAACCGACGAAAACGACACGACAGCCAGCGACACGGGAGAAAGCGAGGACAAATTCGGCGATCGCCTTCTAACCAACGATTGGTATGTGTTTGTTTGGCATTAAAGGAAACTAACAACTATGAACTAGGTTTACAGCATATGAAATACATTTGGCAACAACATGCACTTTGAGAGTGCAGACAGCCCAATTTTCATCAATTAATATATTCTGTAGACATACCCTCATCCACGCTCTTTTCCTGAAAGCTGATCTGTCCCGTTTTGGAGTTGATGTCAGCAGGCCAGGGAAGCTAGGGTCGATATTCTTCTCTTGATCATCTTCGGTGGCATAAGGGACGGTGTGAGCCAAGACATCCAGGGGGTTTAGCTCCTCGTCTGCGAAACAAACTGCCGCCATTGCTTGCCGTGCTACCGAGGTCCTTTGTCCCTGAATTGCTCACACACTCTGGCAGATTCAATGGGGGTCTGGCGGCAGATTTCTTTGACTTTATCGTTGGAAATGCATCTGCTTTGAGTGTCGCAGGATATCCACACATTCTTGCCATCTCTGTCGTAGCATAGCTTTCGTCGGTAAAGTGTGCGGAACAAACGTCCAATTTCTTGCCACTTTCGCATCTTTGGGCCACTGGTGCAACTTGAATCCGTCCCTGTTCGTGTTGTTACACCCTCCGACAACACACCGACGAGGCATGATGTCTCCAAGGTACGGAAAACAGTTGAAAAAACGGAAAATAACAGAGCTGATTTGACTCGGTGTTTGAGAAAATGGCGGATTGCTTCCCGATGTGACGTCACGTTGTGACGTCATCGCTCCGAAAGCAAATATTAGAAAGGCGTTTAATTCGCCAAAATTCAGCCATTTAGAGTTCGGAAATCGGTTAAAAAAATATACGGTCTTTTTTCTGCAACATCAAGGTATATATTGACGCTTACATAGGTATATATTGACGCTTACATAGGTCTGGTGATAATATTCCCCTTTAATGCTTATGTTACGTACGGTGGGGGAAGGAGACGACACCAAAACCAGGATCGGTTCAACAGGTTTATTGAACCCTTTGATGAGTGTATGGGAGGGGTATGCTACTCTATGTTTTTGGTGTGAAACGATGTGTAGGATTAACAATGTAAATGTTACCAGTGTTTGTTTGTTGAAAGTGCGTGTTGGATGAATCTTTCGTTAGTTCAGAGGGGCAAGGCAAGAAGGCAGTCCGTGGGAAAGCAAGTAGTCGGGGGCTGGAGAGAAGCAATGAGGTCCGTGTCCAAGCAGGGATCGAGGGAGGCAGTCCAAAATCTAGAGAGGAGTCGAGGCACACAGCTCGATCACGATAAACAGGAAACACACTGCGGGTAACACAAAGGACATAAGACTCGGGAACAAGGAAGTCATAAGGAGAGAGCAAGTACGCAAGAGGGGGAACCCAGAGACGGGATGCTTACTACTAAGAGTGAACTACGTTCCGGCGCAGGATCCTCGGGTCCGCTGGTCTTTATACTGCTTGCCTTCATTAGTCCCAGGTGTGCAGATTGCTGATTGCTTGCAGCTTTGCGGCCAATGCGGCCATAGCGAGCAGGGCATGTCATTGAGATAACTGTTGAGCCAAACATGTGCAGTGCCTCTGACAACAAATCTTTCCATCTTCTTTAAAAGTAACGGCCTTGCTTAGGTCAACAAAAACTCTGACAGTGAACTTTTTTTATTGATTGATGTAGTATTTCTTCCATGAGTTCCATAACTACCATTGACGTTGAGCTATCAGATCGATTTTTGAAAATTGTGGTAGAATGGAACAACGAGAAACCTTGGAAGGGACCGCAGATGTGAGGATCCACCCTGGGTGACCGGTCCAATCGATGCTGAGTGGATACAGTTAATAATGTGAGAGTCCAGTCCATAGTGAGGCCAGCAGGGGATCCTCTTGCATGTAGACACGTCGGGGCAACGAGACGTCACCGACTGAGGCATAGGGAGTCGTCGTCCCGGGTCCCAACTTCATGTGAAAGTTCAGTCCATTGGGAGATCAGCAGTGCAGATACTGTATGTGACCAACTGATGCAAAGAGGAGTGGTCCATCCTGGGTCCCGACTTTGAACAGCTCGCGCCTCATCCGTGGAGGCTGATCCGTGGTCACCTGATAACCTCTCCACGCATAGGGATTGTGAATGATGGGCAAAATTACAAAACATATGCAGTTCCCCTTTAAGGACAGATGTGATGATGGTAGATTTGAGGCACTCAGGAACAACAGCCAGCTGCAGGGAGACGTTGTTCAGCTGGTCCGCACAGTCCCCGAGGATAGAGAGGGGTCACTGACACAGGTTTGTGGAGTAGCTTTGTATTCCTTGATGACCTGGATTCTCCGCCAGTCTTCAGTCTCGATGGTCAGTGAATTTGTTGTTGACCTTCTGCTTATGTTGTTGTTTTGCTCCCCTTAACCCAGGACACCAATTGTTTCTTGCAGTTTTCCGTTTCCTCATCCCCTGCCTGAGCACAGTGATGGTCTTTATTTCAATCACTTAATCTGTGCACAGTCTCTTTGTACTCCTGCAGGTCTATACATATTTAAGTTTCGGACAGTAGCAATATTGATTGACAAATATACAGAAGAGTGTATAATCAGACCTACTTTTGGACGGTCATAGTAAATGAATAATTAAGAACTCGGGGCTCTGAATAAACATGGCGCTGCAAAATGACAATTTCGACAGCTTTTGTTAGGAGCAGGCCTTGCATTGTTAAAGACCCACGCAGGCTACTGGGGGGTGTGTGAAAATGACAACTTTACTGGTGGAAACTTGCATGAACACAATGGTTGTACACAAAGCACAGCATACAGGCCTCCATCATGTGCGCAGTGTGTCACGCAAACACTTCTCAGAAAGTAAGAAAAGTAAAATTGCTGTGCCTTTCAGCCCACGGTGGAGGTAATGAGCCTGGCACAAAAGGTGACGTGGAAAATGACTGAACTGTAAAATTCTTCTCCCACCCACCTACCAAAATAGACTATTTCTTCATATGTATTGTGTTTGGTTAATTGTGCATGTGAAGACATGTTCACCAACCGTGTCGAGGTGAAAGTGAAGATCCCAGAGGAGCTGAAACACTTGCTGGTGGACAACTGGGATCTGATCACACGGCAGAAACAGTTCACACACGCTCAATCTGTGATTATCTTTTAAAAAGGATGTACACTAACGGACAGTTTTATGCAAATTGCGCTTTGAGGCATACTCCCACTTTCAGACTGTAAGCAATTACTGTCAGCTTTTTGCTAAGACAAAAAGGGTTCCAACGGTAATGTCTCCTGCATGTTTTAACAGCTGTGCTTTACCAATCTCAAACAGATCCAATTAACATTAAAGAGTTCTGTTAAAGTGCTCTTTTCAAATATCAAACTGCACTTTTTCTGACAACTGTTGTAAGACCGACTTCCGCGCTAATCTCTCCATGTTTGACAGTTATTCCACCTGCATGCTAAGAAGAACATTGAGGGCGTCTTGGAGGACTATGCCAACTATAAGAAGTCAAAAGGAAACTGACAATAAGTAAGGAAATATACACTCAGTCCTGTAGACCTTTCATCAAGTTCCACCTCATAAAACACTTTCCTCTCCAAGTACCACCATAATGACCAACACTAAAATACAGTAGTGTAGTAGACTTAAATATTCATTAAAAACAAGGCAGAGATTTTTTTTAACAATCATATTTAATATTGTTTGTCTACTGTAACGTTACACTCAGTGTGAACAGTAACACTGTGTTCGAATACTTAATTAAGTGAATCTTTGGCGTACCACTAAATGAAGCTCTTCTACCAGTAGTGGTTACGTGTTTGATATCCGTATCGGTTGATATCGGTTGATATCGGTATCGGTAAGAAAAGAGTTGGACAATATCGGAATATCGGATATCAGCAAAAAGCCATTATCGGACATCCCTAATTTTAAACATGGAAAAAAAAAATCATATGACCCCAATTAATACAGTAGTTGTCCTGTGTTATATTATTCAACAGCTAAAACAATATGTGTATGTTTTTTGATCTCAAGTTAGTGTAAAATGATGCAGTCATTCAGAGGAGGTCTACCTTTTGTAATACATTTCATTATTCAGATGCTTTGTAGGTAGCACAAATAATGATGCTTCAAAGGGAACTTTAAAAATGTCTTATCCTTTATACCTTTATATTTTAATCCATTAAAGTTACTGTAATTCTAAATTGATTAAAATGTTGTGAGATTTAGTCGACCAAAAACAAAAGGAATTCAGATGATTTAAGTAGGACTTAAACGGAAGTACATTCTAGTTAAAAGACTTTTCAAAATTGTTTTTTGATGTAACAGGCCACTTAAGAATGTAGTTAGGGCAAGGCACGTTTATTTAAAGAGCGCAATTTGTAAACAAGGCCGTTTAAAGTGCTTTACAGAAAATTATAAAAAAGCAAAACTAAAAACATAAAATAATAATACAAATAACCGTAATTCAAATTAAAATCAGAAAAAGTGTAATGTTATACTTTTCTACAATGATGTCTTTATTTAAAAGTCCTCCTCTCATGTAAATCCATTAGAATGATTTAATATCATGTTTTTTCCCATCATCCCCCCAAGCCCTCCTGTTTAATCATCCGTAAATTTCTTGTATTTTGTTGTAGCGCTTTGGCAGTGGGCAGCTAGGTCTTTGCACCCACCACTCATTATTTGTGTCTTTTATATTTGCCAGGTATGAATACACCATCAATGAAGTCATGGCTGGCGTTCCAGAGTATTTTAATGTGATGATAGGCACCCAGCTGCTCTACAAGTTGGAGAGGCCGCAGTACGCTGAGATGCAAGACGAGCATCCGGACAGGATGATGTCCCAGGTGTACGGAGCGCCACACCTGCTACACCTTTTTGGTAAGAACGGCACTCCCAGAAGACCGATGATGTTTTGTAAAATACTTGTGGTCATACTATTCATACATGAGACATCTTACCTATAAAGCGCTTTACAGATATCATGAAGGTAAAACCTATACGTTAAGTATGTTGTACTTTAAGTATTTTGGTAAAGCCTCCAAAAGTAGTAACATGGATTTAGTTTGATGTACTTTTCAGCAAGTGTTTGTTTGTGTCCGTCACGCTCGTGCTCTCACTCCAGCTTCCCTCCAGCTCCAACCCTGTCTCTCCTCCTGGCTGCTGCTTATAACAGAGCGACAGGTGATTAGATAACCAGGCCCAGGTGGGCCATCTACGCACCTGTCGCTGATTTCGAGGCCGGTCCTGGCACACCCCGCTTCGCTGCAGGCCCGCAGGCCACGCCCCCCTCCACAATAGCATAGGGTCCAGCTTCTTTTTTCCTATAAATTCTAACTGTGTCACACAGCACAATTGTAGTCTAAAAACCATTAAAAAAAAATTAAAAAAAAGTTAAATAAATCAGAAGTTACTCACAAGTTACACAATACTTGAGTAGTTTCTTTCAAGGAATACTTACTCTTAGTCAAGAAATTATATTAATGACTACTTTTTACTTTTACTTGAGTCATATTATCCTAAAGTAACAGTACTCAATTTTTGGCTACTCTACCAAAGTGACTCCATATGGAAGCGCTAAAAACTAAAACATACATGACGTGGAGAAGACGCAGTCGAAGTGGAGGCACGTCAATAACATCGCCCCAAAAAACTGTGCGTCCTAAAAAAAACTGTCAGAAAGCAGTTTGAAGATGGTCTGTGTCTATGCAACATTTTGACCAAAGAAACACCATTACACGTTATGTAGCCCACAAGAAAGGTTTTACATGTAGAAAACAATCATAATATGACCCTTTTAAAGTAGAGTTGTCAAAGTTAAAGCGTTAACGCATATGATTGTATAAACTAAATTTACAGTGCATTTGGAAAGTATTCACAGCGCTTCACTCTGTTCACATATTTTTATGTTACAGCCTTATTCCGAAAAGAAATTATTTAATTTTTGTCCTCAAAATTCTACACACAATACCCCATCATTAGAGATGTCCGATAATATCGGCCTGCCGATATAATCGGCCGTTAAATGCGTTAAAATGTAATATCGGAAATTATCAGTATCGTTTTTTTTATTATCGGTATCGTTTTTGTTTTTTTAAAATTATTTTTTAGTTTTTTTATTAAATCAACATAAAAAACACAAGATACACTTACAATTAGTGCACCAACCCAAAAAACCTTCCTCCCCCATTCACACTCATTCACACAAAAGGGTTGTTTCTTTCTGTTATTAATATTCTGGTTCCTACATTATATATCAATATATATCAATACAGTCTGCAAGGGATACAGTCCGTAAGCACACATGATTGTGCGTGCTGCTGGTCCACTAATAGTACTAACCTTTAACAGTTAATTTTACTAATTTTCATTAATTACTAGTTTCAATGTAGCTGTTTTTATATTGTTTTACTTTCTTTTTTATTCAAGAAAATGTTTTGAATTTATTTATCTTATTTTATTTTATAAATTTTTTTTAAAAGTACCTTATCTTCACCATACCTCGTTGTCCAAATTAGGCATAATAATGTGTTAATTCCACGACTGTATATATCGGTTGATATCAGTATCGGTTGATATCGGTATTGGTGATTAAAGAGTTGGACAATATCGGAATATCGGATATCGGCAAAAAGCCATTATCGGACATCCCTACCCATCATGACAATATGAAAAAAACATTTTTTTAGAGCTTTTTGCAAATGTATTAAAATTAAACAGGTTAGAAATCACATGTACGTATACTTTGTTGATGCGTGTTTGGCAGAAATTACAGCCTCAAGTCTTTTTAAATCTATCTTTGGGCAGTTTTGCTTATTCCTCTTTGCAGCACCTCTAAAGCTCCATCACGCTGGATGCGAAGCGTCAGTGGGCAGCCATTTTCAGATCTCTCCAGATATGTTCAATGGGATTCAAGTCTGGGCTGTAGCAGGGCCACTCAAGGAAATTTAGAGAGTTGTCCTAATGCGATTCCTTTGATATTTTAAGCTGTGTGCTTAGTGTCGTTTTCCTGCTGAAAGGTGAACCGTCGTCCCAGTCTGAGTTCAAGAGCGCTCTGGAGCAGGTTTTCATCTAGGTCTTCTCTGTTTACATTGCTGCATTCATCTTTCTCTCTATCCTGACTAGTCTCCCAGTTCTTGTTGCTGCCACCACCATGCTTCACTGTAGGGATGGTATTGGTCTGGTGATGAGCGGTGCCTGGTTTCCTCCAAACATGACGGCAGGCATTGATGCCAAAGAGTTCAATCTTTGTTTCATCAAACCAGCTAACTTTGTTTCTCATAGCCTGAGAGTCTTTCAGGTGCATTTTGGCAAACTTTTACAAAGAAATGTCCTCCGTCTGGCCACTGTCCTATACAGGCCTGATTGTAGGTTTGCTGCAGAGATGGTTGTCCTTCTGGAAGGTTCTCTCTCTGAAAGAAATGCTGTAGCTATGACAGAGTGACCATCGGGTTCTTGGTCACCTCCCTGATTAGGGCCCTTCTCCCCCAATCACTCAGTTTAGACGGCCAGCGAGCTCTAAGAAGAGTCCTGGTAGTTCCGAACTTCTTCCATTTATGGACGATGGACGCCACTCATTGGGACCTTCAAGGCAGCATATATTTTACTCTACCCCTCCTAGGTTTGTGCCTCGAGACAATTCTGTCTCGGAGGTCTACAGACCGTTCCTTCAGCTTCATGCTTGGTTTGTGCTCTGCCATGCACTGACATGTGTGGGACCTTATATATAGACAGGTGTGTGCCTTTCCAAATAATGTCTAACCAAATGAATTTACCACAGGTAGACTCCAATTAACTCCAATTTGAAACATCTCAAGGATGATTAGTTACAACAAGATGCACCTGAGTTCACTTTTGAGCTTCATGGCAAAGGCTGTGAATACTAATGACTACCGGTAATTGATTTTTTTCAAAATACATGTTTCACATTATCATTACTGCTTTTCCTTTCCAAAAGAAAGTGTAGTTGCCCTGTTCTTCTCTCAACTGGCCTTCTTCCGCTCTCCTGGTCTCTTGGAGAGCAACAATATCAAAATTGAACTTCTGAAGTTCTCTTGCCACAAAAGCTGTTCTTCTCTCTGGTCTGTCTGACTTTTCGTTGTCCATTAACGTTCGTATATTCCAAGTTCCAAGTTTCATATTTTTGTACATATCCTTATATTTTAGGGACCAGATTAATTTATTCCATTTTAACATAAATAAAATGTGGAAAAAGTGAAGCAATACTTTCCAAATGCAGTAATGTTTACTTAAAAGTTGGTGTGGGTTATGATACAGTCAAGGATCAGGTCGATGCATACTTCAATGAAAAGATGAGTGCCGAGTGTCGGACTGGTGTACATAATGAAACATTTCACTTCAAAATACAACAAGACTTTAGATAAAACTGTTGCCAAGTTTTAAGCAAATAAATGACATGCACCTGGGGATAAGTTGATTGGCAACACTAAATTGTCCCTAGTGTGTGAATGTTGTCTGTCTATCTGTGTTGGCCCTGCGATGAGGTGGCGACTTGTCCAGAGTGTACGCCGCCTTCCACCCGAATGCAGCTGAGATAGGCTCCAGCACCCCACGCGACCCTGAAAGGGACAATCGGTAGAAAATGGATAGATGGATGATGTCCATTCAAGTACAACTAGGGCTGCAGCTATCGATTATTTTAGTAATCGATGAGATGGCGACTTGTCCAGGCTGTACCCTGCCTTCCGCCTGAATGCAGCTGGGATAGGTTCCAGCCACCCCAGCGACACCGACACGAACAAGCGGTAGAAACTGGATGGATGGATGGATGGAGTAATCTATGGATACATTTCTTGGATTAATGAAGTAATCAAATAAAACACACTCCATACCCTCATAGCATATTTTTGAGAAAATAGTTGAAATAAATTATTATTCTACTTGCCGTAACCTTCATTCTTTCATCATCCACATTGAAATTGCACTGTTAACATTTGCGCATTCATAAAAAAATTATTTAAAAAATTCTGTTTGCCACGCAGATCACAGCACCGACACACCACCGTTCTCATGTGTGCTCTATTGCAGTAGCTGCGCGAAAACTATGTCCGCGTATTTAGATTTCCGGGCACTCCATGCGGCTCCGATTTGATCAACTTTTATTGATCAAATCATCATCATTTCATTGTGATTGACTGATTGTTTTCAGCTGCTCACGTTCCTACTGGTGAGCCACTTCCTCACTCGATGGGGTTGGAGAGTTACTTTATGAAAATGTTCTTGATTTTTGGAAACCGATGCAGAATCTGAAGTTCACAGGCCGACCTTAGGTAGTCCATGACTTAATTTTCTGCAGAGTATGTCTCCTCTGGCTCTGCCTCAAAAGTGAAAAAGTCCATCTCGCCTTGGTTTGCAGAGGTGGTGGGCACACTGGCAAGGCTCTGTGCTGGGGGACCAGTTGTGCGGCACTCTGCTGTCAGAGCCCTTTTACTCGCTTTCTTCTATCTGGATCTCTCAGCCATCGGAGTTTGAACTTTGGACAATTGACAGCTGCGAGAAGGGCATCTTTGTCGTCCAGCACACCGGCAAAACCAGTCTGGATAGCCTAGTAAATTTGTTTATGCTTACAAGGGTTACTTGTGCAAACCATGCCTAATGTGGGATCGATATTGTGGATTTAATTTTGCAATGATAATGAATATTCTATTCCGTGTTTATGAATTGTGTGATGAGAGAACATTTTAACTAGCTTAAAGATGTAACATACCTGCACTATAGCCAGAGGTGGGTAGAGTAGCCAGAAATTGTACTCAAGTAAGAGTACTGTTACTTTAGAGATTTATTACTCAAGTAAAAGTAAGGAGTAGTCACCCAAATATTTACTTGAGTAAAAGTAAAATGTATGTTGTAAAAAAACTACTCAAGTACTGAGTAACTGATGAGTAACATACACACACATATCATATATATATATATATATATATATATATATATATATATATATATATATATATATACACACACACACATATATACATATATATATATATATATATATATATATATATATATATATATATATATATATATATATATATATACACACACACACACATATATACATATATATATATATATATATATATATATATATATATATATATATATATATATATATATACATACATTGATATATACAGTATATAATTTATATATTTTTTTTTTGCCGTTTTTGTTTACATGTTAATAGTGTTTTAATGAATATACATGCATGTTTAACACATATAGATTCCTTTCTTTCATGAAGACAAGAATATAAGTTGGTGTATTACCTGATTCTGATGACTTGCGTTGATTGTAATCAGACAGTAGTGATGACAAACGTCCACGTTTTCAAATGGAGGAGAAAAAAAGTTCCTCCTTTCTGTCTAATACCACATGAAAGTGGTTGGTTTTTGGCATCTTATTTGTCCAGCTTCCATATTCGTTTTTATACACTTTACAAGAAATACATTGGCGGCAAACTCCGTAGCTTGCTAGCTTGTTTGCGCAGGCTTTCGGAAACTCTTATTTTGAAAGCGCAGGCGCGATGGAGCGGCACTTTTATTGTGAAGACAGGAACTGTGCAGTCAGTCTTTAGGCTTTTGACGGGATGTACGGTCGAAATAAAAAATGGTCTTTTTTCCTTCACACTTTTGATTGATTGATTGGAACTTTTATTAGTAGATTGCACAGTACAGTACATATTCCGTACAATTGACCACTAAATGGTAACACCCCAATAAGTTTTTCAACTTGTTTAAGTCAGGTCATGTGACCCCTGGCTCTGTTTGATTGGTCCAACGTCACCAGTGACTGCATCTGATTGGTGGAACGGAGTGAACGTCACCAGTGACTGCATTTGTTGAA
This sequence comes from Nerophis lumbriciformis, assembly GCF_033978685.3. Lineage (NCBI taxonomy): Eukaryota > Metazoa > Chordata > Actinopteri > Syngnathiformes > Syngnathidae > Nerophis > Nerophis lumbriciformis. The sequence continues at coordinate 46,233,947 of NC_084562.2, forward strand.
ACGCAGGCACTATGAAGGTCTGTCTGACAGACCAAAACAAACAAAGCGTGCATTAACAGATCGATAAAAATTAGTAGCGAGTAGCGAGCTGAATGTAGATAAAAGTAGCGGAGTAAAAGTAGCGTTTCTTCTCTATAAATATACTCAAGTAAAAGTAAAAGTATGTTGCATTAAAACTACTCTTAGAAGTACAATTTATCCCAAAAGTTACTCAAGTAGATGTAACGGAGTAAATGTAGCGCGTTACTACCCACCTCTGACTATAGCATCCGGAAGGCCTGCAGTCATCCTGGAGAGCCCGTCTTTCACTGCCAGGGTCTTTGCATTCGAAATTCATGAATTCGGAGGTCTCAAGGTTACTAAGTAACGCGCTACCGGCATCAGTGCATACGAGAGAGGCTTGGGTCGGATTTGGAAAATTCGTAATTGCACTTTTTACATTGATTTGAAAAAAATCAGATACAGGTCACATTTGGGAAAAAAAAAAAAATCAGAATTCCATTCAAATCAAACTTTATTTATAAAGCGCTTTTCATACATAAAAGAAAATGCAACACAAAGTGCTTTACAGACTTAAAAACAATGCCCCGATGACCCATCTCCCCCACCATCAATCGCACACACACACACACACACACACACACACACACACACACACACACACACACACACACACACACACACACGCACACACACACACACACACACACACACACACACACACACACACACACACACACACACACACACACACACACACACACACACACACACACAGCGAAGCACACATATGAATGCATGACTGACTTGCAATGTGAACAAAATACTTTTAACTCACATATTGAATATACTGAACAAGCACATTTGTCCATCAATTGATTTTTTTTCTTTCCCTAATGGGACAGACCATCGATTGGGCTCAAATAGTAAAAGCGTGAGAGTCAGATCATTTTAACACATGTAGCCAGTCCATAGCTAAAAACGTTGTTCCTTTTAAGTGTTCACTAAAACCCCAACCATTCTCATGCACTGCAATTGTCTTTGTTTTGTATAATTCCATCTAGCTGTCAAGATAAAAGTGTTTGCACGTGGCAATCCTAAAATGTGATGCTAAAATGTCTTCTTGTGTTTGCTAGTTCGAATCGGAGCCACGCTGGCTTATACGCCGCTGGATGACAAAAGCCTGGCTTTGCTGCTCGGTTACCTCCAAGACTTCCTCAAGTAAGCTTTGACTTGACTTTGGACATTCATGTCCTGTCGGGGGTAACTTTTCATAAACAATTTTCATATCCTCATGGATGCAGTCAGGCCCGAAGTACAATATTCAGTTTGTATTTTACTTTTCTTTTTTTAATGCTAAAATGTTTACAAAGTTAAGCTCCAGGACCTGAACACATTTATATTTCCATTCTTTATGTCATGACTAGAACTATGGCGTGATTTGTTCTCCCTTGGTGCAAATGATTTGGACCATACGTGGCGTGAAGGGGAGTACATGATTTATTTTTAACACTCAAAAAAAAGAAACAAACAAAAGGCGCTCACAGTGGAGGTAGAAAACTTGGCTATAAACACAAAACTTGCACAAAGGCAGAAACTATGAACAATGAAACAAAAACACTAACTGTGGCAATAATAAACAAAAACTTACTTGGCATGGACTATGAAGAAAGCAGCGTGAACTGAGCATGAAGTATGACAGGTCGTAACATTTGGATGATTACAATCCGAAGACTGTTACTTCTGAACCCGTTGTAGTTCTAGAGTATTTATTAGTAGCCAGTTAGAAGGTACATTTTTGACATGACATGACGGATTGTAAACAGAGGTCACGAGTAGGGCTGGACGATGTGGACCAAAACTGATACCCCTGTATTTTTAGGGCGAATGGCAATATACGATATATACTGGTATCTTAAACAAAGGTTGCCTAAGTGTTTTATGGCTAGATAACCAGTGTTGAGAGTAACGTGTTGCTTATTCTTATAAAGCAGGGGTGTCAAACTCATTTTAGATTGGGGGCCACATAGAGAAAAATCTACGTGAAGACCACTGACTGTTCAGTTTGAAACTACTCTCCAGGCACCAAGCCGCTACACTACCGTAGCTTAGTCCGCACGGGCTATGGGGAGAGTCACTTTCAAGCCGAGGAGTAGCTAAACATTTGACACATGGAGCGAGCAGTAGAAAGGTGCTAAGTCGCCAACAGAACAGAACAACATAAACAGATAAGATTAGTGTTTAAGCCGCTACAGGGAGAGAAATAGGTTTCTCAAGCAAATTGATGTGTGTAAATAAAGCTGGAGTCACTCACCAATAGCCAAATGCAGTTGCTGGCCAAAGCATTGCATCACTCGGGAGTCGAGAAATCGGCACCGCAGCCGCCATATACTTTTGAAAATGTTGTCGTGCTTCGTCTTGTGCGTAAGAAAAGCTCACGTTAACAGGTAAGGGGCAGGGTTGAGCCAAAGGGAACACTCTGCGCAGAGAAGAGTAAACGGCCGTAACAAAGGCACATCAAATAATACTAAAATACATACTAAGGTTGTACGGTATACCGGTATTAGTATAGTACCGCAATACTAATGAATCATATTCCGTACTATACCGCCTCTGAAATGAAGGCTACCGGTCCGCCACCCCCCAAGCCCACGTCGTCAAAAGAGAAACGTGTGTTCTTGTCCCACATAAAGACTGTAAGTGATAAGAAAAATATATAAAACAGTGAAGTTCCTATTTACCATTGAATGCTGTTTTTTAATTACCGTAAGTCTTCTTGAACTATCGAAATGATTCCAAAGTTTCAAAAGTAAAAGATTTGGCTCATTCTTGTGCTATGGATAATTATGGTGATCCTACAGACTTGTCACATCAGTTCCACGAAGAAAACGGTGTGGTCTAACAGCAGGCGATATCGTACGTGACAGTGAGAGACACGGAAGCCACGGTTTCTACAACAAAGTTCTTCAGAAAAGTGCTACCATAGTGATAAAAAAAAACAACATTCACTATAAATAAATGCAAACTGAAATACAAACCCCGTTTCCATATGAGTTGGGAAATTGTGTTAGATATAAAAAATAAAAGGGAATACAATGATTTGCAAATCCTTTTCAACCCATATTCAGTTGAGTATGCTACAAAGACAACATATTTGATGTTCAAACTGATAAACTTTTTTTTTTTTGCAAATAATCATTAACTTTAGAATTTGATGCCAGCAACACGTGACAAAGAAGTTGGGAAAGGTGGCAATAAATACTGATAAAGTTGAGGAATGCTCATCAAACACTTATTTGGAACATCCCACAGGTGAACAGGCAAATTGGGAACAGGTGGGTGCCACAATTGGGTATAAAAGTAGATTCCATGAAATGCTCAGTCATTCACAAACAAGGATGGGGCGAGGGTCACCACTTTGTCAATTTGCGTGAGCAAATTGTTGAACAGTTTAAGAAAAACCTTTCTCAACCAGCTATTGCAAGGAATTTAGGGATTTCACCATCTACGGTCCGTAATATCATCAAAGGGTTCAGAGAATCTGGAGAAATCACTGCACGTAAGCAGCTAAGCCCGTGACCTTCGATCCCTCAGGCTGTACTGCATCAACAAGCGACATCAGTGTGTAAAGGATATCACCACATGGGCTCAGGAACACTTCAGAAACCCACTGTCAGTAACTACAGTTGGTCGTTACATCTGTAAGTGCAAGTTAAAACTCTCCTATGCAAGGCGAGAACCGTTTCTCAACAACACCCAGAAACGCCGTCGGCTTCGCTGGGCCTGAGCTCATCTAAGATGGACTGATACAAAGTGGAAAAGTGTTCTGTGGTCTGTCGAGTCCACATTTCAAATTGTTTTTGGAAACTGTGGACGTCGTGTCCTCCGGACCATAGAGGAAAAGAACCATCCGGATTGTTATAGGCGCAAAGTTGAAAAGCCAGCATCTGTGATGGATGGGGGTGTATTAGTGCCCAAGACATGGGTAACTTACACATCTGTGAAGGCACCATTAATGCTGAAAGGTACATACAGGTTTTGGAGCAACATATGTTGCCATCCAAGCAACGTTACCATGGACGCCCCTGCTTATTTCAGCAAGACAATGCCAAGCCACGTGTTACATCAACGTGGCTTCATAGTAAAAGAGTGCGGGTACTAGACTGGCCTGCCTGTAGTCCAGACCTGTCTCCCATTGAAAATGTGTGGCGCATTATGAAGCCTAAAATACCACAATGGAGACCCCCGGACTGTTGAACAACTTAAGCTGTACATCAAGCAAGAATGGGAAAGAATTACACCTGAGAAGCTTAAAAAATGTGTCTTCTCAGTTCCCAAACGTTTACTGAGTGTTGTTAAAAGGAAAGGCCATGTCACACAGTGGTGAACATGCCCTTTCCCAACTTCTTTGGCACGTGTTGCAGCCATGAAATTCTAAGTTAATTATTATTTACAAAAAAAAAAAAAGTTTATGAGTTTGAACATCAAATATCTTGTCTTTGTAGTGCATTCAACTGAATATGGGTTGAAAGGAATTTGCAAATCATTGTATTCCGTTTATATTTACATCTAACACAATTTCCCAACTCATATGGAAACGGGGTTTGTCGAAGATGCAGATAAACAAACATTTTTAAAAACAAAATTTGAGTTGTGGATACCAACATGTTGTTAATGATCTGGCAAAACAGGCTTATTCCCTTTGAAATAGCTATGAAAATAAACACTATGACATTTTTATTTTATAAAAGCAGCTGTCAGAAGAAAAAAGGTTGGAGACCCCTCATCTAAACTGGGATGTTTTGTAAAAGTCGTATATAGCCATTAGCCACAATATTTGTAGTTCATGCGACTGTAAGGGACTTGTAGGACCTGTACACTGTTGGATTTTAGAGGCTACACTGTACAACACTATGTACACATCTTTTTATTGTATTTCATTCACTCAATATTAGATAAAAACGTTTGATACAACATTAGGATAAATCACAAATGAACAGGAGCAGAACTTTCTTCACACAAACACATTAGTTATCCAACTCTAAAAACTACTAAAGCCATATTTCTCTTTCATAAGATAAAACAAAACGAAACAAAAAAACAGCTTACTCAAAGATTATGTTTATACTACAGGCCAAAGTTGCCCAAATCAGATTTTTTTTTAATTAGATTTTTTCCATCTGACTGTTTTATACTGCAAGTAAAATGTGATTTTTATCAGACTCCGGTGTAAACACACACGTGGCCCCATTGTGGCCCCAATGTGGCCTCGACGTCACTTACATGTGCAGTTTGCTTAAGTGAAGACAAAGGAAGTTGAAAATAAAATAAAAGTTGCCACGCCTTTAAAATTTGGTGTTTTTTATGTGAAAGTAAATGAAAGTAATATAATGTATGAATGGATGTATATAGTGTCATATATTTGGGAGGGTTGTAATCTTTAAATGGCTCTTAAGTAAAGGAGACTGGGACATTAGTGTAGATCTACAGGAGCTTTATTTTTCAACTCACATGCAAGCAAATGCGCCATAGCGTCAATTCCGATCCTTCAACAATCACTATTTCTTTGGAATCAAGATATATATTCATAGATTACATATAGCCTATTATTTGCGCACTACTGACAAGTCATGCACCAAAAATTCGGTCGTCTTAAATAGACTTTGCTCACCGAAACCGGGTGTTGTGATGAAATATTCACTTTCGCTGGCGACTGACTGCGTCTTTCCTGCGCACACGAGTGTTGTAGCTTTGCAAAAGCTGACGAAAAAAGTCACACCCGGGTCACATTCAGGTCGCATTGCGTATAGACTGAAGTCACATTTGAAAAGATCAGATTCCAATCGGATTCAGGACGACCTCCTGATGTGGCCTGGATCTGATGCCAAAAGATCAGATTTGAAGCACTTTGGAGCGTTTAGAACTGGAGAAAAAAAATCTGATCTGTGTCACTTGAGGGTAAAAAAAACCTGATTTGGTGTGCAGTGTATTGTTGTTAATTGTTTATTGAATGGGTCCCCATTAGCTGACGCTAAGGCGGCCGCTAGTCTTCCTGGGGTCCATATAGGCGCATACAAAATAAAAATACAAAGAATACATACATTACCAAACATTATACAAAAGAAAAGTACAATATAAGATAAAAAAAAGCTGGTTAAACCCAGTATTAAAAATTCACGTCATGTGGGCAGCTGCAATAGGTGTATCTTCAAAGCTGTCTTGTATGACAATTTACTTTGTGAGAGATTAATGTGAGATGGCAAGTGTAAACGGGGTCAAAGTCATATATTTTCATCATCGTGGTTTTCACTCTTTTTTTCAATACATAAAGAGATTTACATTTTATTGTTCCATTGTCAGGTTAGTTCCATAAACGAACACTCTAATTGAAATGCACCTTTCCTTTCTCACTGGTCTAAATATATATTAATTTAAAAAAAAATCACAGTTACTTTTAGGTAATAATTACGTTATTTAATTACTATAATTACTATGTGTTTTTGTACACATTATTTAGAATACTCTACCAGTTCATGGAATACACAGTGTCGGCGCTAGGAATTTTCAAAATGGGGTCCCAGGAACCCCATCAAGTCATAAAAATGGGGTCCCACAGTACATTTTTAGCGTCCTACTTTTTTGTAACCGTTTTAAAAGCAAATGATAAATGTATGCAATATCCTGTTATGTCTCACTTTCTATATAGTGTTTTGGAAAAAGGTTGTCATAAACGTTACTCAATTCATTAAAAAAAATTATACAAAAGAAAACACATTTTTATGCATATGTAAATGTATTCAGTTATAAACATTCATTCACTTTCTTCTTTCCTTCATGTTACGGCGGGGTTTACGCAGCTTGCTGCGCGGTTCGTTCTCCCGGGATACAAACGGACGACTCCGGACAGGACTTGCAGGTGAGAACATGATTTCATCTTGAAAAAAGAATCAAAGAGGTACAAAACAGAAAACAACCGACGGAACAAGGTGCCGATAGTACTTCAAGCTAGACTTAGCATGAGCTAGGAGGCAAGCAAAACTTTCGTAACAGTTGCGGGAAGCAAACAAAGAAGCCAGGACGAGTGACCGGCAAAGGCAGGCTTAAATAGTGTCTCTGATGAGCAACAGGTGAGCGTCCCGAACACAAGAGGAAGGTCAAAATAGTAAGCAGCTATGGTAACAACTCAAAGGTGCACAAACAGGAACTAAAGGAGTCCAAAACTAACAGAAAACACAAAACATGATCCGGACCACGGATCATGACACTTCATGGATCTAAACTTTACTGCTGCTGGTAGTTTTTTCTATATTTGTATTTAATAAGTTGTAGGTGTATTTATTTCAGTATAAACGCGTAAAAAGTTTTTTGCTTCGGTCATGAAATGATGATAATGGTGTGCCAGGGCATGCATATATTATTTATTCAACGCTTAAATCTCTAGAGTCTACATCAACTTCAGATGTATCCGTCAATTCTAAGTATTTATTTTTTTTAAATGTTTTTTTGTTTGTTTGTTTTCTGCCCCTTTTGTCAAAGAAAACTATGTTTTTTTTATGGCAAACACACAAAATATGATAGATATTTTACCCGTTTGTTGACCTGCAAAGTATGTTTTTGGGGTGGAGGAGTTTGGTCAGGTGCTGGTTAGCTGTCAATCCAGCGGGAGATAAAAGTGAAGTTTCCATGGACTCACAAAGACTAAAACAATTCATTTACTGGAGACATGGCACAGGATGAAGTTAAAAAGGTTGACTTTACACTCACCTTAGTGTTTACCATGAAGTCTTTCTTTTGAAAGCCCCTCGCGGTAAACTTGTTCTAATGCAAACTGAGGCAATATTTGTGATTGATAAAACTTTCAGCGAATCAAAATTTAAGAAATTGTACCGGAAAGTTAATTACTTTGAAGACGACCAAAAAAACCCGCAATAAACAGGGGCGGAAATTTGACCCAGCAAATATAAACAAAACAAAACACCGGCAGAAGCGATAATCAAAAAAAAAAAAAAAAAGTGCGTTCTTTCTGATTTCAATGCGTAAAAAGACACAAAAAGTGCGTTAACACCAAAACCGAATACACATCCAGTCCAGAATGATGGGAACGTGGGATTTCAATCATTTGTAGGACTGTATAGAAATATGTCGTATCTAAATTCACCAGAGCATCTTAACTAGACACATTAACTAAAAGCACTTCTCTTGGTCTCTCTTTTTAGTTTTTGATTGTATTAATCAGTGTTTGCCACCTCATTTTGGCAACTGTTTGTCACAAAAAGTTGACACATAATCTCTGTTTCCACAGGTATCTGGTAAAGAATTTATCCACGCTGTTTAATGCCGGCGGCTACGATGTCGCGACCGCAGAGTACCACCGTAAGGCTGTGTGAGTGCAAATTGCACCCTCAAAGGTGCAATTTAATCGTTGCACACTTAAGTGATCATTTCTCCTGAACAAGTCCCTTGAGAGGTCAAAACAGTGAAGAGCCTGAAATTTAAAGGTACACTTCGAAGCTAAAAAGGTTCTTCTAAAAATACATGAAAAGGGTCTGTCTACTGCAGTCAAGTGTGGTAATTGTTGTTGGATGTATTTATTATCTGCGGTGTTACTTTCACACAAGGTGCAATTATTATTTTTCCATAATAATCTTTATCTTGTGTATTTGTACAAAGAAAAATGCTTCCAGAATGATTACGTTGTTTGTCTAATGCTTATTTATATTCATTCTATTTCAGCATGTAATGCTGCAATTTGCCAGCCTTGTCTTGTATGTATGTCTTATTCATATGTGAGATATGTGATTTGTGGACACCGAAGATATGAAACACCCTGAGTGTATGATTTACAGTCCCAACAAGAATTGGGCAGGTCAGCGTGATTCTGCATCTCAAGTATTATGCCGCTAGCTTCGTCTCCATGGCAACAGTGTTACCATGGAGTCACTGACAAAAGTGACACGTTTCATTGCTGGCAGAGCGTAGACAGGCCTCTTTACCCCCAATCATACATACAGATGTTCACTAATGACCACTAATTTTTTTTTTTTTTTTTTTAAACTTGCATTATTGCTTGTGAAGGGTTTTCAATTGGTTGCCCTAGTGTGTGAATGTGAGTGTGAATGTTGTCTGTCTATCTGTGTTGGCCCTGCGATAAGGTGGCGACTTGTCCAGGGTGTACCCCGCCTTCCGCCCGATTGTAGTTGAGATAGGCTCCAAAGCCCCCCGCAACCCCGAAGGGAATAAGCGGTAGGAAATGGATGGATGGATGACGTGCGCCCACATATTTGCACACAATGACCAATTGATTGTGAAGTGAACAACAACATACCAGCTGCAAGGAAAATGTACAAGTCTACAAAATTAGCTGGCTAAATCCATCCGTAATTACCTTGACGTTTTAAATAAAACTTGTTTTTGTTTGTTAAAGAGTGCAGGGAAGCCAGCCGACAGCTGTGGACAGTGCTTCCTACTGGGCCTCCGTGGCTGCCATCGTGACTCAATAAATAGAGGAACTGCATCATCTGGCGTGGCGCAATGGAAGAATGGCCGTGCGCGACCCGAGGGTCCCTGGTTCAATCCCCACCTAGTACCAACCTCGTCATGTCCGTTGTGTCCTGAGCAAGACACTTCACCCTTGCTCCTGATGGGTGCTGGTTAGCGCCTTGCATGGCAGCTCCCTCCATCAGTGTATGAATGTGTGTGTGAATGGGTAAATGTGGAAGTAGTGTCAAAGCGCTTTGAGTACCTTGAAGGTAGAAAAGCGCTATACAAGTACAACTCATTTATCATTTATCATTTAAAAGAGACCGATATAATTAGATTTTTTACTAAAATAAAATCAATGCTTCAAGTGTTTGTTTGGAAGCAACTTTTGAAGTAACCCAGTAAATCCCTTAAAAAATCCAGTACTATTACAGTGATTTGTTTAGTTTTTATTTCTATACCTTTGTATGTAATTTATTTGTTATTTTATTTATTTATTTTAATTATTTATTACACTATTTTATACCATCAGATAGTAGGTAATTGTTTTAAATAAAGTGATTTATTTTCAACACCATTATAGTGGTGCCCAGGGGCGCTGCTAGGGATTTTGGGCCCCATGAAAAGAATCTTTACAGGGCCCCCAACACAGTGTCATTATTTTTTCTGTATTATAATTTCATCATCATTAGGGGCCTCTCTGGGCCCCCCTCCATCATGGGCCCCTAGAATCCGTCTCCTTTACCCCCCCTTTTCGGTGCCCCTGGTGGTGCCACCATTCTGTTGCCATTGTTAATCAAATTAAGTAATTTGAGGATATGTTGGTAAACACCATTAAACAGATGCAATTAAAAAGTACTGGATTTCCTCATTTGCAAAATTGATTGCAATGGATATTGTAGGAGAGGGGATTACTGTAAGGTGGTGGGAAAGATGAAAATCCATTAAATAGATGTCATTAAAATCAAGTGGTAGAAAATGGATGGATGGTATGGAATTAAAAAATACTAGATTTATTTTTTAATTCTGCAATGACACGCTGCAAGACAGCAAAAAATGAAAAAGAAAAATGACGATAATGACAAATACAAACATCCCTAACAAATACGCATGACATGGATACAGCAAGTTCACAGAACAAAACTAAATTTTGCCAGGCTACCATCTTGAAAGACTTTAAACGTAATATTTCAAAACGTGTTTTCATTGAGGGCCACGTCACAGTTATAGCTGCCATTAGAGGGCTCCTTGTAACAGCAAATAATATATGAATTTACCTATGATTTGATTAGTATATATTTTTGTACACTGTAAAAACATCTGTAGATTTTACAGTTAAAAACTGAATTTTACTGTAAAAGTTAGTGTTTTTTTTATTTTTTTTACAACATATGTTGGTAATTGGGAAACCAATACTGCTGTCTTTTTTTAATTCTGGCTAAATTGCCATTTTTTTGCAGTAAAAACATTTGGTACAGTTGTTTTCATTTACCGTATTTTTCGGAGTATAAAACGCACTGGAGTATAAGTCGCACCTGCCAAAAATGCATAATAAAAAAGGAAAAAAACATATATAAGTCGCACTGGAGCTCGGCCAAACTTTGAAAAAAACTGCGACTTATAGTCCGAAAAATACGGTAATAGTAATACACCGTGAAAACAACAACCATAGATTTTGCGGTAAAAATGGCAACTCAGTCGACAGAATTTTACCATAATAAAAGTGGATTTTTTTTTCTCGATTTTTTTTTTACGGTGTACAATTCAATAGATAACTTTCTTTGAAATCATAAGTCAAGCAGATGTTTGAGTATTTATTTTTATTTTGTCAAAACAATTATTTGCAAATTATGGTAATATAATATTTGTTGCATTATTGGATACTATTAAAGTTGAAAAATGTATGCAATTTCATGCAGTACATATATTTTTTTCATATAATTTCCAGGCTTTCACGGGCCATTTGAAATGATGTGGCGGGCCATATGTGTTTTACAGTGTTAATTTAGAGCAACCATTTTTTTTTACAAATACATGAAGAAAAAATGTACCTCATATTTTAAAGACAGTCATCTGGCGCCCCTGGCAGCATGGCTGACTTCCATATTGTTTCATGGACTTGCAGCTTTTCTCTCATGCAGTTGTTTTTGTATTCTTTTGGCATTTGCAGCATTTTTTATTTTGCATTTATTTTTGGTCCTGCGGCATTTATGTGGTAGCAGCATTTTTTATTTGCAGCATTTTCCCCGCTGCATTTGCTTCCTGGTGCTGTGTGTTTACCATTCGGGTCATTGCAATCAACACTGGAAAGAACGAAGAAGCATTACTGTGAGCATTAGGAGAAATACATAAAATAACTACATTTAATTTACAGTGTAATAGTTTACATGGCAAATCAAATGTATTACATTTAGAATATAGACTTTAGAATAGACTATATCTTTGAAAAACGAATTAATATTTCATTCTGTAGATTTACTTCATACACAGTAAAATATTTCAAGAATGTGTTCATTTATCATTTTAAAAATTTTACAGCTAATAAAAATTCCAAGCTTCAAATTTTATATCCCATCCATCCATCCATTTTCTACCGCTTATTCCCTTTGGGGTCGCGGGGGGCGCTGGAGCCTATCTCAGCTACAATCGGGCGGAAGGCGGGGTACACCCTGGACAAGTCGCCACCTCATCGCAGGGCCAACACAGATAGACAGACAACATTCACACTCACATCCACACACTAGGGCCAATTTAGTGTTGCCAATCAACTTATCCCCAGGTGCATGTCTTTTTATAAAATGTGAAAAATTATCAAATTTACATTCTGTAAACTACTGCATGGTTCTCACTCTAATCAACTCCCTGAGCCCTAAATTGGTCTCTTAGTCCAGATTGAACTCCCCAAATCAAATAACTTAATTATTTAAAAAAAACAAAAAAACATGAAAATGTTATTGAGATGCAACTGTATTAAATATTACAGTTAGCACATACTGTAGCTGCAAGACTAACTTAACAAGTGGCAGATGTGACACCAGACAGCAGGGGTGCGTAACTCATTTTTCAATGAGGGCCACACCTCAGTTCAACAGTGAATACATATGAATGTTATTGTACAAACCCCGTTTCCATTTGAGTTGGGAAATTGTGTTAGATGTAAATATAAACTGAATACAATGATTTGCAAATCATTTTCAACCCATATTCAGTTGAATATGCTACAAAGACAACATATTTGATGTTCAAACTGATAAAAACAATTTTTTTTGCAAATAATCATTAACTGTAGAATTTGATGCCAGCAACATGTGACAAAGAAGTTGGGAAAGGTGGCAATAAATACTGATAAAGTTGAGGAATGCTCATCAAACACTTATTTGGAACATCCCACAGGTGAACAGGCAAATTGGGAACAGGTGGGTGCCATGATTGGGTATAAAAGTAGATTCCATGAAATGCTCAGTCATTCACAAACAAGGATGGGGCAAGGGTCACCACTTTGTCAATTTGCGTGAGCAAATTGTTGAACAGTTTAAGAAAAACCTTTCCCAACCAGCTATTGCAAGGAATTTAGGGATTTCACCATCTACGGTCCGTAATATCATCAAAGGGTTCAGAGAATCTGGAGAAATGACTGCACGTAAGCAGCTAAGCCCGTGACCTTCGATCCCTCAGGCTGTACTGCATCAACAAGCGACATCAGTGTGTAAAGGATATCACCACATGGGCTCAGGAACACTTCAGAAACCCACTGTCAGTAACTACAGTTGGTCGCTACATCTGTAAGTGCAAGTTAAAACTCTCTTATGCAAGGCGAAAACCGTTTATCAACAACACCCAGAAACGCCGTCGGCTTTGCTGGGCCTGAGCTCAGCTAAGATGGACTCATACAAAGTGTTCTGTGGTCTGACGAGTTCACATTTCAAATTGTTTTTGGAAACTGTGGACGTCGTGTTCTCCGGACCAGAGAGGAAAAGAACCATCCGGATTGTTATAGGCACAAAGTTGAAAAGCCAGCATCTGTGATGGTATGGGGGTGTATTAGTGCCCAAGACATGGGTAACTTACACATCTGTGAAGGCGCCATTAATGCTGAAAGGTACATACAGGTTTTGGAGCAACATATGTTGCCATCCGAGCAACGTTACCATGGACGCCCCTGCTTATTTCAGCAAGACAATGCCAAGCCACGTGTTACATCAACGTGGCTTCATAGTAAAAGAGTGTGGGTACTAGACTGGCCTGCCTGTAGTCCAGACCTGTCTCCCATTGAAAATGTGTGGCACATTATGAAGGACTGTTGAACAACTTAAGCTGTACATCAAGCAAGAATGGGAAAGAATTCCACCTGAGAAGCTTAAAAAATGTGTCTTCTCAGTTCCCAAACGTTTACTGAATGTTGTTAAAATGAAAGGCAATGTCACACTGTGGTGAACATGCCCTTTCCCAACTACTTTGGCACGTGTTGCAGCCATGAAATCCTAAGTTAATTATTATTTGCAAAAAAGAAATACATTTTATGAGTTTGAACATCAAATATCTTGTCTTTGTAGTGCATTCAATTGAATATGGGTTGAAAAGGATTTGCAAATCATTGTATTCGATTTATATTTACATCTAACACAATTTCCCAACTCATATGGAAACAGGGTTTGTATATTTGTCTCATAATGCTATCACAAAAATTCCTTTGCATTTGATTTGATTTGATTTTTTTACACACAAACTTGATTTGAAATAAGTCAGGGTGACAAGCAGATATTTAAGTATTTAAAAATGTTTGGAATATATGTTTGTTTGCATGGTGAGATGATATTAAAGTTAAAAAGATATGCGATTGCATGCAGGACATTCAATATTTCTGTCAAAATTGTAAGAGTGAATACATTTAGTAAGTAAGTTTATTGATGCACAAATTTGGCCCCTGTGCCATACAGTAAATATTTAATCACAAACACATTCAGCTGAGTTATATACATTATTAATAATAATATATATTTTCCCAATAAATTTAAAGTTTTTGGGGTGGTTTTCCAGGTGTTTTGGTGTTCAGGTAAGTCTGACGTCACCCCCGCCTCGTCCCAGGATGTCTCCAACTTCCCCCTTCGACCCTAAACAAGGAAGTCCCGCCCTTCAACGCAACCGATTGGACGAGAACAAAACCGACCGCGCGTTCGCGACTCTGATTGGCTGCACCAGCCGCTCATCTAATGCGATCAGGCTTTGCCTTTCAGCGTCAGGTGGAAACTCGCCCCGTGGGAGAACGGGATACAAACTTGGTTTCAGTCTATCGGGAAGTTATTTTGGAACAGTCGGCGAATGTTTTCATAGATAAAAGGAAATTGACGACACAAACCAACACTTGGAAAATGAAGAGCTTCAAGAACCGACTGAAAAAGCACGAAGTTAACATCACTGTGAGTAGAATGTTGTTGTTGGTGACGAGGTCGGCGGCGTTTTGTTATACTTGAATTAGCTTTAGCTTTGTGTAGGTGAACGAAGTTACACGTTTTCTGATACAAATGTACAATTTGTATTGTCCTCTTTCATATCCACGCCTTGTTGCCACGGTGGTCCCGGTGGAAGTTAGAAGCAAGCACCTGCAGTAGCTTCGAGTCACTTGTTGTATACAGAGGGGGTCCAAAGTAGGGCGCTGGGACCATTTCCGGCACGGTGCTCCTTTTTTAATTGTCCCCCTTCATAATCTAAAAGGAGAATTAGTTCATTATGAAAGCTGCTCTTTGTCACAAACTTCAATCCTGGCCTTGTCCTGGTCCGACCATGTTCACTTCGCCCCACTAATACACATACAAGCAACAGAAGATAACATGTTACAAAAGTGTTTTACTATACTCACAAGAATATAGCAACCATTATAGCATTCATTTTTATATCCTTAGAGGGGTCATATAAGGATTTTTTCTACATTTTCTACATTACGATCTGAACCGAGGATGTCGTTGTGGCTTGTGCACCCCTTTGAGACACTTGTGAGTTAGGGCTATATAAATAAACATTGATTGATTGATTGATTTAAAACACTTGTGGTCTACATCAGTGTTTTTCAACCAATGTGCCGCTGTGCAATACAGTCTGGTGTGCCGTGAGATACAGTGGGAGATTATGTAATTTCACCTCCATCCATCCATTTTCTACCGCTTATTCCCTTCGGGGTCGCGGGGGGCGCTGGAGCCTATCTCAGCTACAATCGGGCGGAAGGCGGATTAAACCCTGGACAAGTCGTCACCTCATCGCAGGGCTGACACAGATAGACAGACAACATTCACACACTAGGGCCGATTTAGTGTTGCCAATCAACCTTTACCAGCCGGAGTACCCGGAGGGAACCCACGCAGTCACAGGGAGGTCTTGCAAACTCCACACAGAAAGATCCAGAGCGCAGGATCGAACCCAGGACCTTCGTATTGTGAGGCAGACGCACTCACCTATTTGGGTTAACATTTTTTCTTGCAGACCAGTTATTATAGTCTGCAAATAATGTGCCGTTGTTGAGTGTCTGTACTGTCTAGAGCTCGGCAGAGTAACCATGTCATACTCTTCCATAAGGCTGCAGCTAACGATTATTTTTCTATCGATTAATCTATAGATTATTTTTTCGATTAATCGGTTAATCTATAGATTATTTTTTTTCGATTAATCTATAGATTATTTTTCCTTTTACCGATTGTTTTTATTTATTTAAAAAGAAGATGAAAAAATAAATGTAGGCCAGTTTTTTCAAAAGGCATGGCTTTTATTTACAAAAAAAAAGGTATGGCCACTCAGTCAACATTGACAACAACATGACAAAATATTCTGTAACAATGTAAATATTTAAAACTTTTAACATTTAACAAAATTAAAAGTAGCTTTTTTGCTTTTTAATGTACAAATATAAAATTAACATACAGTGCAAATCTTAATATTCTGCAATAGTATAAGCATTTCAAAAGTAAAAGTATTGCCTTTAAAATGTGCAAAAATAAAGATAAACATCCAATACAAAAAAGTGCGTAATTCCTTGAATTCGCATGCCTCGAATTACAGCCGGGTCAGACTTGTTTCGCAAAATAATTAGCGCATGCTTGGCCTTACCGCCGGCTCAGGATTAACGCCGGATCAAACTCGTTTCGCAAAATATTAATTTTATTAGCGCATGTCTGGAATTTTCGCCGGGTCAAACTCGTTTCGCAAAATAATTAGCATATGTCTAGAACTTCCGCCGGGTCAAACTCGTCACGTCACGAGTGACACTTCACCTGTCATCATTTTCAAAATGGGGGAGGCTGATTTCAATAATTTGAAATCGCATAAAGGGAAGAAGATTAAGAGCTATTCAGTAGGATTTAAGGTCCAAGCTATTGAATATGCTAAAAAGAACAGTAAGCAGCTATGTTTTATTAATATACCGTAGCTGCGTGTGTCAAATATGAGTCATTAAATGACTCCCGCCTCCTGGTGGTAGAGGGCGCTAGTGATCCTTCTTGCGACTACCGGTACTGCAGAAGACCGGTGCTGCAGAAGAAGACAACAAGCCACAAGAGTGAGCAGCGATCGTTTGCTTGCACTTTTAGCATGGAGGATTGCATATCTAAAATAAAACAGTTTTCTAAACTGGACTTTCAATCGATGCAGGAGGTAATACTTAAAGGAATATCTCCATCGAGACAGAGAGACTTTTAAAACTGAAGAAAGATAAGGAAGACTTCTATAAACAAGTTATCGATGCTTTTGATCAGAAGCAGCTGCGCATGGACTCATAAGTAAAGGTAAGACCATAATAACGTTTTTTTAATTAAATGTGCTTTTCATGATGGTATCCTTACATCACTCAAATTTATAAGCCCAGGCCTAAATTTACCCCACGCCTTTTGGTAAGCGCAGGAGTGAGAAGAGGTTTTAAATTACATAGCGCCCCGGCGGCTATTCAAGGAAATATGGTATGCGATGCGTCGACGCATTTACGTAATCGATGACGTCGACTACGTCGACGCGTCGTTTCAGCCTTACTCTTCCATATCAGTAGGTGGCAGCAGGTAGCTAATTGCTTTGTAGATGGTTTGTCGTGATCACAATATGCAGCGTGCAGGTGAAAAGGTATCCAATGCTTAGGATTTAAGGTCCAAGCTATTGAATATGCTAAAAAGAACAGTAAGCAGCTATGTTTTATTAATATACCATAGCTGCGTGTGTCAAATATGAGTCATTAAATGACTCCCGCCTCCTGGTGGTAGAGGGCGCTAGTGATCCTTCTTGCGACTACCGGTACTGCAGAAGACCGGTGCTGCAGAAGAAGACAACAAGCCACAAGAGTGAGCAGCGATCGTTTGCTTGCACTTTTAGCATGGAGGATTACATATCTAAAATAAAACAGTTTTCTAAACTGGACTTTCAATCGATGCAGGAGGTAATACTTAAAGGAATATTTCCATCGAGACAGAGAGACTTTTAAAACTGAAGAAAGATAAGGAAGACTTCTATAAACAAGTTATCGATGCTTTTGATCAGAAGCAGCTGCACATGGACTCATAAGTAAAGGTAAGACCATAATAACATTTTTTTATTAAATGTGCTTTTCATGATGGTAACCTTACATCACTCAAATTTATAAGCGCAGGCCTAAATTTACCCCACGCCTTTTGGTAAGCGCAGGAGTGAGAAGAGGTTTTAAATTAATTAGCGCCCCGGCGGCTATTCAAGGAAATATGGTATGCGACGCGTCGACGCACAAAAACGGCGTCGACGAATTTACGTAATCGATGACGTCGACTACGTCGACGCGTCGTATCAGCCTTACTCTTCCATATCAGTAGGTGGCAGCAGGTAGCTGATTGCTTTGTAGATGGTTTGTCGTGATCACAATATGCAGCGTGCAGGTGAAAAGGTATCCAATGCTTAAACCAAAAATAATCAAAAGGTGAGTGCCCCTAAGAAAAGGCATTGAAGCTTAGGGAAGGCTATGCAAAACGAAACTGAAAATGAACTGGCTACAAAGTAAACAAAAACAGAATGCTGGACGACAGCAAAGACTTACAGCGTGTGGACCAGAGACGGGGTCCACAAAGTACGTCCGTACATGACATGACAATCAATGTCCTAACAAAGAAGGATAGCAACAACTTGAATATTCTTGATTGCAAAAACAAAGAATAGCGCCCAAAGGAAGACATGAAACTGCAACAGGAAACAGGAAAAGTCACCAAAATCTGAGCTCAAGACAAGAACTAAAACACTACACACAGGAAAACAGCAAACAACTCAAAATAAGTCACGTCGTGATTTTTGAGACTAAAGCTATAGTGATGCATGGTTGGTTATGGTTTGAATTCATATCCAACAATTGCGACCACGACTTTTTATTGTCAACTAAGTTTAATTTTTTAAAGTTTTCTGCTGGTGGTGTGCCTCCCGGGTTTTTTCAATTAAAAAAATATGCCTTGGGTTGAAAAACACCGGTCTACATAACGTGTAATGGTGGTTCTGTGGACGGGATTTTGCATAGATTATGTTTTACAGACCTCTTCATGCCGCTTTCTCTGTTTTGTGGGCGGTCTTATTTACGTGCCTCAACCACTGCCATATGGTGTCTACTGACAGGTATACATTTAAATTATATGGTACTTTATTAGAAATGGCGACAGCGGAAGATGCATGTGCATGTACGAGCCAGTCTGCCCCATGACAAGAGGATAGAAAAAAGGAAGGAGCTTATTGACTACAGCGTCAAACTACAATGGCGGACTCGTGTGAAGCACTTTGGGTAAAACTTTACCATATATGGAGATATCAGCTGACGTCACACTTTGGAAAAATGTCACATATTGGGCAAATTCCAAACTGCTCAATTGGAGGAAGTATGAAAAAAGGCAAGGATGTCATAAATATTTCCGCCATGCCTCCATGGTTTGGTTTCAAATCTGCAGGACGTATATGCAGATCCCAAATTCACAAAAACAGGTACCAGTAGGTTGTATTCGAACATGTGGCTTTAGAACGGAAATGAACAAAGTGGTGGACCACCAAACCAACATGGCTACTTTGTAGCAAACAGAGTACGAACTATATGAGTACGCAAGGGGCCTAGATCTTACTACTAAAAGCAGATACGAGCAAAAAATACAAATTATGCAATATAATCCATCCCTATACGTTATCAAAATAATATTTCTCGAGTGATATGAAGGATTATCCGTCTATCGCGTTCCCAAACATGTCGAACTATCTGGTGCTCCAGACATCATTCTACACGACAAAACAGATGAAAACTTGGAAAAGCATGGACGTCTACAACTTCTTTATATGTGGCTGGGTCAAAGAAATCGGAATCAACTTTCAAGACTCTCCCGGATAAATCATGCATCGTTCTTGCTCGGGTAAGGTTGCATTTCATGATTTAAATTTGTGTCTACAGCCATGTTTGTTGGTTTGTTTGTGTTGTATGTGGCATTTATAAGTACACATGGTTTTCCCCCGTCTTTATCAAAATATAATTATAGGTGTCAACATTGTTTGTGCTGCAGGCTTCATTTATGATTGCTGCCTTTGGTAAAAGCTTAAGATGTTTAGGTTTTGCTTAGATTTGTTTTATTTTATTTAGACTAGATTATATTTAAATGAGAAATACTAAACGATATAAGTATATGAAATATTGCACTCTTTCACCCTTCTTGATTACCTCTCGAGGAACTTTGAAGAAACTTTTATTCTTTCTGTGATTTGAACGGTCTCACCAGTCTAAAACCACACAAGCATAGAGCATTTTTCCTGGAAAAAGGCAAAATGTCGCCCAGAATGCGACATTGGCCGACCACTTTGTGCCTCGCACAGTTAATGAGCCGGACGTGAAGTCATTTAAATGCAACCTATTGGGAAGAAAAGTTGGTTTTGCATAATAGGTCCCCAAGTTTTTGTGTATGTGCACTAGGGATGTAACACAATAAAAAAAAATCATATCACAGTTATTGTGACCAAAATGATCACGTTATCATTATTACCATGGTGTTGTAGATTGTGCTCAAAAAGTACTTATATACACAATTATACACTAAAACCATATAAACAAGTTTTGTATAAAAAAAAAGGTATTTATTTAATTTGAGTGTTTAAATATGTTTGCCTTCTTTTGTTTTAATGTGTAATGGTTTTAGAGTGTTTGGAATCACTTCCTGTTGTAAACATCTTTGTGTAATATTAATTAAAGTATAGATCTATCATTCTGTTGTCATATTGTCTCAAATGTATATCTCTTTCTAAAATATACCGGTATTAACTAAAATACTGGTATACCCCCCAGCCCTAGTACAATCTAACCTTTATCATTCTATAAGTGCTAAGAAACAGCTTAAACAGTTTGGCAACACTTTGAACACCACTGGTTTACTTATTACGCCAGCGTGGCAAAGCGTGGCCATTTGCTGAAAGAAGCTCTTTTTTATGGGCTCATAGAACATTGTTGAGATAAAAAAAACATTGTAAATGTGAAAATAGAGTCTAAAAAAGGGTTGTCAAACTCAATTATTAGCTCAGGGGCCACAAATCTATTCTCAGGAGGGCCGGACTGTTAAAATCATGGCATGATAACTTAAAAATAAAGACAACTTCGGATTATATTGTTTGTTTAAAAATAGACTAAGCACATTCTAAAAAATGTCCAAATAATAATGTGTTTATTTATTTTTTTACACTTACATGTTGCGGTTATTTGTATTTTATCTTCATTTGTTGTTATTTATACTTTCTGAATAAATTATGTAATCGTTTTCATCAGTCAATTCGGTGGAATTGATTTCACTGATCTACAACACAACTTATGAATTTGGACTCATTTAATTTATCATACTTAGAAGTTAGAAGGGGATACATTATTTTTTCAGCATGTGTGTGCCCAAAAAAGGTGTCCCTATTCATAAGTACAACACAAAATGTACAGATTATCAAAATAATTTTTTTAGGTTAAAATGTGACGGGTTACATTACCAACAACAACTTTGAAAATCAAGGCATGAATGTAACAATATACATGTTCTATACTATCACTAATAAGCAGCGTAAGTATGTTGGTTACAAACACGGAAGTGTTGCCCTTATCTTAACACAGTGCATAGCTCCACCCCCTCTGAAGGAATGCGCGCTATGGTGGCGAGGGATACAAATACCGTAGTTTTCGGACTATACGTCGACGTTTTTTTCATAGTTTGGCCGTGGGTGCGACGTATACTCCGGAGCGACTTATGTGTGAAATTATTAACACATTACCTTAAAATATCAAATAATATTATTTATCTCATTCGCGTGAGAGACGAAGCAAATGGCAGCCATCGTCACACACGTCAGCAATCGTCCCTCACACGCCAACCAATAAGAATTTGGCAGGGGCGGGTCATGGCAGAAGTGCATTGTGGGTTTTGGAATGCTAACTGCTATATGCTTTACGCTACTGCCGGAGCTATTAAAATGGATCACAGCAACATTGGCGGTAACTTATAAAAACTGAGAAGGACTGAACTAAAATGACACCGAAAAGGAAATCATATACTGGAGATTACAAGCTGGACGTAGTGAAATATGCACCAGAAAACGGCGATCGAGCAGCAGAAAGAATAGACGCTAGCGGCGCATACCAGGAGCGACACAGAGGAGGAAGATTTCATCGGATTTAGCGATCAGGAGTGACAGATTGTTTGGTAAACGTATAGCATGTTCTATATGTTATAGTTATTTGAATGACTCATGATGTGTTGCGTTAACATACCAGGCGCGTTCTCAGTTGGTTATTTGTGCGTCATATGGCGTACACTTATTCAGCCTGTTGTTCACTATTCTTTGTTTATTTTGAATTGCCTTCCAAATGTCTATTCTTGGTGTTGGATTTTATCAAATAAATTTCCCCCAAAAATGCGACTTATACTCCAGTGTGACGTATATATGTTTTTTTTTCTTCTTTATTGTGCATTTTCGGCCGGTGCGACGTATATTCTGGAGCGACTTATAGTCCGAACAATACGGTAATTACTATTGCGACATCCAGTGGACACAGTTAGAACTGCAGTATCTTTCATCCAAAAATGGTAGCTCATTTTTATACTTGGCAAATTCATCTCACGGGCCGGATAAAAATTGTTCGTGGCACTGATCCTTTTGACATCCCTCGTCTAATGGATCACGTAATGAGAAGAGGCTAAAATGTTAATACTAATCATGAAAAAAACAAAGATCTGTCTTTGAACACATATTTTAGTCTTTTTAAAAGCCCATTTAAATAAAAAAAATCTTCATTACATCATATTTAAAGTGTATTAAGAACAATATTGTTTGTTTTATATACCGTATTTTTCGGAGTATAAGTCGCTCCGGAGTATAAGTCGCACCGGCCGAAAATGCATAATAAAGAAGGAAAAAAAAAAAAAAAAGTCGCACTGGAGTCACTTTTTTGGGGGAAATTTATTTGATAAAAGCCAACACCAAGAATAGACATTTAAAAGGCAATTTAAAATAAATAAAGAATAGTGAACAACAGGCTGAATAAGTGTACGTTATATGACGCTTAAATAAACAACTGAGAACGTGCCTGGTATTTTAACGTAACATATTATGGTAAGAGTCATTCAAATAACTATAACATATAGAACATGCTATACGTTTACCAAACAATCTGTCACTCCTAATCGCTAAATCCCATGAAATCTTATACGTCTAGTCTCTTACGTGAATGAGCTAAATAATATTATTAGATATTTTACGGTAATGTGTTAATAATTTCACACATAAGTCACTCCTGAGTATAAGTCGCACCCCCGGTCAAACTATGAAAAAAAAGTGCGACTTATAGTCCGAAAAATACGGTACGTGAAGGATCCAAGCCACTGCTGATTTTTTTTAAGAATGTAAAACAGTTGTTATTTATGACCAAGCAAATATTGAAGAGCATTGTGGGCCTTGACTAACCACTTTTTTTGTTAAATGTGCTAAATTTTAGCTGGCTAGCAGAGCATCTGGGAGAGAATCACATTTGGAATAATTTTAGACCTTAATGCGAAGACATGTCTGAAGGGTTGGGAATCTCCGCAAGTTGTACAAAGAAATATCAGATCCGTGATCCCACTGGTGTTGGAACCCGATATCGATACGTGATCGGATCAGCCCTATCCCTATTTGCTTACTCGTTAAATACAGCGACAAACCCACTAAGTTGGCAACACTGATGATTCCTGCTATATCGTCTTTATCTCTGGCAAAGCAGGTGTGTAAGAAGTATATTAAGATGCCCAGTCACTATGCATTCTGCCACCTACTGTACATAATTCGAACAACATTTAAAGACCTTCCCATCATAATGTGTTGGTGAGCAAGTTTGGACAGGTAGTCCCAAATCTGGCGGTCCAAATGTATGGGAAACACTGCTAGTCTACAAGCAGTAAATCAAACACTATTAAAGATGAACAGCATGGGATGATTGATTTGTTTCCCCTCTATAGTGGATTTTTCTACTGGTCAAAACCCTGTCTCGGCCACTGTGTAAAATAAATTCTACCAGTTCGACCGTACCCAATGCTTGGTCTTTACAACTCTGCACAGCTCAAGATGGAGTGGCTGTTTGGCACTGTTGTCAGCTCCCAGCAATTACCATGACAAAAGGCACGAAGCCAAGTGATCTGTGTGTGGTAAACTATCTAGCCTGTGCATGTGGACTAAAAAAAGCCTTTCAGGGTTGAAGCCCAATTGTATTCACACTGGAAGTTTTTCCCCCTTTTTGCCGAGATTCCCAGGGAGGATTTGAGCGCAATGCGTTGTTCTGCCTTGCAGCGTGTTTGTTCTGATACTTAAAAAACCTGTTTGTCTCAAACAAAGTTTTGTTGAGGAAGAATGTGTGACATTTACTGATTTTTATGTTGCGATTTCATTTGCTTTTATCTCTGCTCGGAGACAGCAAAATTAACAGAGACATTCTAGATCAGGGATGTCAAACTGTTTTTTATTGAGGGCCACATCACAGTTATGGCTGCCATCAGAGGGCCGCTTGTAACTGTAAATAATGTATGAATTTGCCTCTAGATTTCATTATTAATTATATCAATTGTTTTAAGTAGACTGTCGATTTTACAGTAAAAACTTTACATTTACAACATTTTACTGTAAAATAGTCCATTTTTTTATTTAATTTATTTTTTACAATATTTTACGGTAAATACCACTGGTTTTGTTTTTTTACGGAAAAAGCCGGCCAGAATTGCCAGAATTGTTGTGTTAAATTTACATTGGTTTTTACAACATTATAATGTGAAAGGAAAAACAGTAAAACATTTTTTTTATTCTGCCAACTTCGCTGCCAGTTTTTCTACCGCAAAAACAGATGTATAGTTTTTCCATTTACAGTAATACACCGTTAAAAACAACAACCGTAGATTTTACAGCCAAAAACTGGCAGGTCAGTCAACACAATTTTAACGCAAAAAACAGTAGTGTTTTTTTTTCAATTTACAGTAATATGCTGTAAAGAACAACGGAAAATGTATTGTCATTTTTATTAATTTGATGGGTAGTTTGCTGTAAAGTTAAGTATTTTTGTTTATTTTTATTTAGACAAAAACATGTTTGGAAAGTATGATAATATACTGTTATATTTTTTGAAATAATGGATACTATTAAAGTTTAAAACAGGGGTCTCAAACTCAATTTACCGGTGGGCCACTGGATGCAGAAACTGGGTGAGGCTGAGCCGCCAGAAAAGATTTCTGAAAAAAAATCTAACATGCACTTTTTAATGAATTCACCTTCTTTGAATGGCTTTCCCGCCCTAGCAACCATCTCACTCACCATGTAGCTAGCTTTGACTGCTGCATCCCTCTTTTCGCTTTCTTTCTTGACAAAATCTTGTTGCCTCAGTAGACTGGTTTTAAAATTTGCAACCTGGTTCACTCTCTCATCTCCCTGGTATTTTGCATACTCCTCAGCATGTCTAGTTGTATAACGACGTTTCAAATTGTATTCCTTGTGCACCGCAACTTTCTCCGTATCAACTACAGAAAAGAGCTATTAGGATTATTCATAAAGTAGATTACTTAGAACACACTAACATATTATTTATTAATTCGGGTTTATTGAAATTACAGGAGCTAGTAAAGTTACATACATTATGTGTCATGTTTAAGGCTAAAAGTAAAACATTACCAGCAAATTTACAAAAAATGTTTTTCATCACTTCTGAGAATGAAGAGCATAGAAGAAAAGGTCATTTCCAACATCAGTATTTAAGGACAACTTTAAAACAAATGTGCATATCAGTGGTGGGGGTTAAACTATGAAATTCTCTTTACAATGAGATAAAAGATTGTAAAAATATATTCCAATTAAAAAAAAGTATATAAAGACAGAACAATAAGATCGTATGGACAGCCATAAGTGTTTACATTTTGCTTTATATTTATTATTTTACTTATTTTTTGTCTGGTTTTGTATTTGTATTGTATCATCCCGTGAGGTGTATATTACTTCTTTTGTTTTTTTGGACGGTTTGTACATCATGAAGTTTTGCACTTCTTGTGTTTTTTTGTGTTTTTTTTGTTTGTTTTCATTATATTTGGATGTAATTGTTGGTTTATATGATATCATTAAGTAAGACTACGTATTATGTTGAAGGGGGCAGAAAAATATAAGATTTTTCTTCATCCTGCTCCTTCTCAGGCATTGGTGTGTAAATGTATAATTGAATAATTGAGGTATAATTGTATATCGATCAAAGATGCACATCAATGAAGGAGATAAATAAAAATGAAATGAAATTAATTGAAATAAGACACGTCGGGGTGCCCCTGTGCTCAACAAAGAAATATTGCATCAAAAATCGTCTCTGTCTGGAGCCAACGGGAGGGGGGGGGGGTTGCGGCTCGCCGTGGAGTTTACAGTTACAGTAGCACAATTAGCCCCGAACGGGCTAACATCACCACTAACGTGTTACACGTCTGATTCGCCCAGCGACTCTCTGTCGGAGTATCAGCGCTGGGGTCCAGTGCACCACAGTATTGTATTGTCGCTTGGTCCTTCGGCGGAGTGCTTTGGAAGCTACCGGACCGCTCGTCTTCCCGGCCCGGACTGTTTACAGCGGGGGCGGGAGCGAGCAGGCGGGCGAGCGAGTGAGGGAGGCAAGGAGGGAGGGAGGAAGAGCGTGTGTGGGTGTTGTGGAAAAGCGGCAAAATGTTTCTCTGCTTGCATCACGCAAGTGACGTCAATGCATACTTGCCAACCTTGAGGCCTCCGAATTCGGGAGATGGGGGGGGGTCTTGAGGTGTGTGTAGGGGGTTTGGGAGGAGGCGGGGTTGGGAGTAGGCGGGGTTAGGGGTAGCGGGGGTGTTTTTGTAGCCCGGAAGAGTTAGGGCTGCAAGGGATTCTGGGTATTTGTTCTGTTGTGTTTATGTTGTGTTTAGGTGCAGATGTTCTCCCGAAATGTGTTTGTCATTCTTGTTTGGTGTGGGTTCACAGTGTGGCGCATATTTGTAACAGTGTTAAAAAATAAATAAAATAAAATATGACCACCCTCATTGTGACATGTATGTCTTGCAATATCTTGTGTGTGTCTGCAAAAGCCTCATACAACATGTGCATGGGCCAATAATAATAATAATAATAATACCTGGGATTTATATAGCGCTTTTCTAAGTACCCAAAGTCGCTTTACATGTAGAATACATTGTTAGTATGGAGAAAAAGATGATGCGGAGACAGTCTCTAGAGGACATTAAAGGTAGTGCCATCACGGCACGCACTTGATCGTTGAGAGCTTTATTCTACACCATGATTGGTGGATTCCTTCTGCCTCGCACACAACGCTGTCAAGCGCCATTCATTTAAAACTCGCGGGTCATATTACAATTAAACTTCCATATTAATTTATAATTATTAAATTATAATTTCCAGGTGTTTGCAGGCCAGATAAAATTATGTTGCGGGCCAGATCTGGCTCCCGGTCCTTGAGTTTGACACTTGTGTTCTAGATATTAGTTAATTGTGAGGTGAATTATATTCATATAGCGCTTTTTCTCTAGGGACTCAAAGCGCTTTACATAATGAAACCCATTATCTTCATCTTTAAGCTATATTTAAACCAGTGTAGGTGGCATGGCGAGCAAGTGGGTAGAGTGTCTTGCCCAAGGACACAACGACAGCGACTCGGATGGCAAGAGCAGGAACTGAACCTGAACCCTCAAGTTGCTGGCTTGGCCGGCGGCTGCTCTGCCAACCGAGCTACGTATAAGCAATTGTAATTGAAAAGAGGTAAAACATCATTCATTAGACTTTATCATTATATCCTGTTAACCAAGGGTGTCCAAAGTGTGGCACACAGCTTGTCTTTTACTGGCACTTTGTCGAAATAAAATCAGGAAAGAATAAAAGAACAAAAGGAAACAATATAACGAGAAATTATTTAAATGTTGACTCTAATAAAGCTAAGAATAATATGTTTTGCCACCGATACCACAAGGCTGTTATGAGGTAGGATGTAACAATTAGCAGTATTAATTATAAAACATGTTAAAATTCCAGACACTTATTATTACCGTTTCAAACGTTAATTATCTTAAAACCGTGATCGATTACCGCACTTTGATAAACTCTCAGCATGGTGATTTATCGGTGATAGCGATAGTAGCAAGCACCGTGCTAACTAATTAATCAAGTTATCGTTTCAAACCGAATATGGCAATATATTATTTGTAATATGAATTTTAATAAAACATTTTCAAAACAGGTCACAGGTTACAAAAGCTCCTCTTGGAGAAGGCCTAAAATATATATATTTGAAAAACATGATAAAAACATATATATACAGGTATACATTGATTCAGAATCTTATAAATAAGAATCACAATGGTTTTTTTAAAATTTAAAAATATACATCTAGTGTTTTTTGAGCACATTCAACTATACCAAGAGTAGGGAACCTATGGCTCTAGAGCCAGATGTGGCTCTTTTGATGACTGCATCTGGCTCTCAGATAAATCTTAGCTGATATTGCTTAACACGATAAGTAATGAATAATTCAGCTGGTAATCACAGTGTTAAAAATAATGTTCAAAATATAAAACATTCTCATGCATTTTAATCCATCCATCCGTTTTCTACCGCACCTGTTCAAGAAGTCGCATTAATGGTAAGAAGTATTTTATTTATTATTGGTTAGCTTCAGAATAACAATGTTATTAAAAAGAATAAGAGACTTATTATACTCTAAAAATGTTGGTCTTACTTAAAAATGCACACATTTAGTTGTATTCAGTGTTAAAAAATATTATATGGCTCTCACGGAAATACATTTTAAAATATTTGGCTTTCATGGCTCTCTCAGCCAAAACGGTTCCCGACCCCTGAACTATACCATGATGATAACAATTACCATGGTCCCATATTTTGATATTAACATTTTATTTTGTTATATTCCTAACAATGTTTTGTCTTTAAAGCTACATAACAATTATAATGGCCCCCTCATGCTTTTGATTTATTTTCAATGTGGGACCCTCTATAGTATTTGGACCCCCTTGCTGTTGACATGTAATTCAAAGCTTTTGTTGTTAATCAAACACAAATCATCTAGATAGACAGTAATGTTATTGTAAATGTTTCCATGGGAGGTAACTAGAGCTGGGTGATATGGAAAAAAATGATGTTATTTTTTTCACATCAGTTGATATTAAAGCTGGGGTGATTTGTCGACTTCTTCAATGACGTACAGTACAGGCCAACAATTTGGACACACTTTCTCATTCAATGTGTTTTCTTTACTTTCATGACTACCGGTATTTACATAGTAGATTGTCACTGAAGGCTTTAAAACTATGAATGAACACATGTGGAGTTATATACTTAACAAAAAAAAGGTGAAATAACTGAAAACATGCTTTATATTCTAGTTTCTTCAAAATAGCCACCCTTTGCTCTGATTACTGTTTTGCACATTCTTGGCATTCTCTCTATGAGCTTCAAGAGGTAGTCACCTGGCAGGGTTTTTACTTCACAGGTGTCATAGTTTTGATGCCTTCAGCGACAATCTACTATGTAAATAGTCATGAAAATAAAGAAAACTCATCAAAATGAGAAGGTGTGTCCAAACGTTTGGCCTGTACTGTAAATATATCGATTTACAGGCTTTGCATCGAGGAAATATGGCAGCGCACTGAGAAAACGAGTAGTGCGCCAATTGATCAGCCACCAATCAGCAGCTAACTGTAGCCCCGTGTACATGGGCAAAATGTATTTACTCACATCATAATTTGCAAGGCTGTACGCCTAGCTTTTTCACTTGTAGTACTAGTGCTACTAAATGAAAAAAAATAGTAACACAGAAAAGTTTTTGTAGCACAGAAAAAATGTAGTAGCAATATGAAATGTCTCAAATATCACAATTTCAATATTTACACTCAAACGACGTGCACGTGTGCCCTCATACATATAAAGACGGCAAATCATAAGGCGTTTGAGTGGAAGAAAAACAACCCTAAACTGTGCTAGCATGGTGGCTAACACGAGTGTAGGGCTGGGCGATATGGATCAAAACTCATATAGCGATAGAGTTTGGCCCCTAAACTGACCTACAAATGGAAATATCCGTTGATGTAACATGATTTGATTAAAATTTTCGAGACTGATTGGGATTCGAAATACAAAAAAACAAGGTACCGACAAATAAGAAAAATAGGTTTTGCATAATAGGATCCTAACTTAAGATGTATTTTGACATAAGAAAAAGCCTTGAAATTAATATAATAAAAGTCAAATATAATCTCCAATCGTATTTAAAAAAAACAAAACAAACATTTAACTATGCTCCATTCTTCAGCTAATAAAAACACAAATGAACAAAATGTGAAATAAAGTGCCCTGGTTAAAGAGGGCATGTTTAAACATCAGCAGAAATATGAACATAATTGACCTATAACAATGGTGTTTTTATAAGTAAACATTATTATAGGACATAAACACAAAGATGTTAGCCAGGAACACCAAACTGCCAACTGCTTCATGATGCTGTGTGTCAGGCAGTGTTCTGGAAATTTCTGCAAACGTGCAGCGCAGTTTGTGTCAAGTTGTAAGGTGGTGAAAAAAACGTTGCCTTTTACTGACCAGTTCCTCCAACGAAGACCTTGTTTTCTTGCATGTTGCAAGACTTGGAGCTCACAACAAGTCCCGCTACAACTACAGCCCAGCTCCCTTCTGTGCATGGCGCCTGGCGCAGGAGGGAGACACCCATCCATCCATCCATCCATCCATCCATCCATCCATCCATCCATCCATCCATCTTCTTCCGCTTATCCGAGGTCGGGTCGCGGGGGCAGCAGCCTAAGCAGGGAAGCCCAGACTTCCCTCTCCCCAGCCACTTCGTCCAGCTCTTCCTGTGGGACCCCGAGGCGTTCCCAGGCCAGCCGGGAGACATAGTCTTCCCAACGTGTCCTGGGTCTTCCCCGCGGCCTCCTACCGGTCGGACGTGCCCTAAACACCTCCCTAGGGAGGCGTTCGGATGGCATCCTGACCAGATGCCCGAACCACCTCATCTGGCTCCTCTCGATGTGGAGGAGCAGCGGCTTTACTTTGAGCTCCCCCCGGATGGCAGAGCTTCTCACCCTATCTCTAAGGGAGAGCCCCGCCACCCGGCGGAGGAAACTCATTTCGGCCGCTTGTACCCGTGATCTTGTCCTTTCGGTCATCACCCAAAGCTCATGACCATAGGTGAGGATGGGAACGTAGATCGACCGGTAAATTGAGAGCTTTGCCTTCCGGCTCAGCTCCTTCTTCACCACAACGGATCGATACAGCGTCCGCATTACTGAAGACGCCGCACCGATCAGCCTGTCGATCTCACGATCCACTCTTTCCTCACTCGTGAACAAGACTCCGAGGTACTTGAACTCCTCCACTTGGGGCAAGATCTCCTCCCCAACCCGGAGATGGCACTCCACCCTTTTCCGGGCGAGAACCATGGACTCGGACTTGGAGGTGCTGATTCTCATCCCAGTCGCTTCACACTCAGCTGCGAACCGATCCAGTGAGAGCTGAAGATCCTGGCCAGATGAAGCCATCAGGACCACATCATCTGCAAAAAGCAGAGACCTAATCCTGCAGCCACCAAACCAGATCCCCTCAACGCCTTGACTGCGCCTAGAATTCTGTCCATAAAAGTTATGAACAGAATCGGTGACAAAGGGCAGCCTTGGCGGAGTCCAACCCTCACTGGAAACGTGTCCGACTTACTACCGGCAATTCAGACCAAGCTCTGGCACTGATCATACAGGGAGTGGACTGCCACAATCAGACAGTCCGATACCCCATACTCTCTGAGCACTCCCCACAGGACTTCCCGAGGGACACGGTCGAATGCCTTCTCCAAGTCCACAAAACACATGTAGACTGGTTGGGCAAACTCCCATGCACCCTCAAGGACCCTGCCGAGAGTATAGAGCTGGTCCACAGTTCCACGACCAGGACGAAAACCACACTGTTCCTCCTGAATCCGAGGTTCGACTATCCGGCGTAGCCTTCTCTCCAGTACACCTGAATAGACCTTACCGGGAAGGCTGAGGATTGTGATCCCACGATAGTTGGAACACACCCTCCGGTTCCACTTCTTAAAGAGAGGAACCATCACCCCGGTCTGCCAATCCAGTGGTACCGCCCCCGATGTCCACGCGATGCTGCAGAGTCTTGTCAACCAAGACAGCCCCACAGCATCCAGAGCCTTAAAGAACTCCGGGCGGATCTCATCTACCCCCGGGGCCTTGCCACCGAGGAGCTTTTTAACTACCTCAGCAACCTCAGCCCCAGAAATAGGAGAGCCCACCACAGACTCCCCACAAACACACAAACTCACACACACACAGCTGTCAGCAGTGACACCTCCGCCTCGTCAATCAATTCTCCATTTGGTTGGTTAACCGTTATGGTTTATGTGTATTTCAAACATGTTAGACAGATGGGTGAACATTTTACTCTAGGTGGATCAAGTTTGGATGGATTTATTTCAGCAGCAAAACGCTACTTAGGGGTAAAACCTTTTTTCATTACTCGCACCATGTATTTTTAGTCGCAAATGCGACTGAATTGCTCGCATTGTACAGCTCTGATTTGGATTATAGTGTTACTTTGTATATGATTATGACAAGCATTTTCTTGCATCACACCTTAAATTGGAATACTTTATTTGACATGCGGATTACACATCTTGAACAAAAGTAGAAAAAGAAGAATCAGTGACTTCTGTCAACAAACATGGCTCTCCCCCGCTTAGGTCGCATTTATCCGACCAGAAGGTAATCAAAAAGCGATAGATTATCGCCAAAATAGACGGTTATAAAAAAAAATAGTTGACCACGAAGCAGAAAACAGGTAAAAAATTATGTTTTAGCAAATTACGTAAAAGTTTAACCACTCCTGTTTCCGACTGCTCACCCACATACCATATTTTTCAGAGTATAAGTCGCACCGGAGTGTAAGTCGCACCTGCCGAAAATGCATAATAAAGAAGGAAAAAAACATATATATACGTCGCACTGGAGTATAAGTTGCATTTTTGGGGGAAATTTATTTGATTAAATCCAACAAGAACAGACATTTGAAAGGCAATTTAAATTAAATAAAGAATAGTGAACAACAGACTGATATATTACGCATAAATAACCAACTGAGAACGTGCCTGGTAGGTTAACATAACATATTATGGTAAGAGTCATTCAAATAACTATAACATATAGAACATGCTATACATTTACCAAACAATCTGTCACTCATGATCGCGAAATCCCTTCCTCGGTGTCGCTTCTTAACAATTCTGCCAACTCCAAAGGAAGACAATGTGCCGCTTCCTCTTCTATCGGTACGTCGCTTACGTCAGAGTCATCGTCAGCTGCACTTCCAATTATTCCAGCCTTTCTGAATCCGGACAGGATGGTTTCGGTTGTCACTGAAGCCCATGCTTTGTCGTTCCATCCAATGACATACAGAAAAGTTGCATGTCGCATTCTCCCTGTTGCCTTGAAGCTGTGCTCTCCCTCCATCATCCACTGCTACCACAGGTTACGCAGGACTGCCTTAAAGCTCCTATTCACAGAGATGTCAAGTGGCTGGAGTATTTTGGTTAAGCCTCCGGGGATGATGGCAGGTATGGAGTTTAAAACTTTTAATTTATTTTTTAACTGCGGCGTGATGTGCGCACGCATGCTATCCATCACAAGCAGAGCTTAATGTAGCACTTTGTAAGCCATAGGTTCATCATTTCTTCATTCATCCACACTTTTTCATTCACGGTGACTGCAACTGAGGGGGAGTTAATTTTTGGCATGGTTTTTCATTTGAAAATGACCATTGGTGGCAATTTTGATCCATTTCCACAACATGCCAGCACCACTGTGAAATGTGATTTCCATACTTGCCAACCTTGAGACCTCCAATTTCGGGGGGTGGGTGCGAGAGGCGTGGTTGGGGCGGGGCGTGGTTGGGGGCGTGGTTAAGAGGGGAGGAGTATATTTACAGCTAGAATTCACCAAGTCAAGTATTTCATATATATATATATATATATATATATATATATATATATATATATATATATATATATATATATATATATATATATATATATATATATATATATATATATATATATATATATATATATATATATATATGTGTGTGTATATATATATATATATATATATATATATATATATATATATTAGGGATGTCCCGATCCGATATTTGGATCGGATCGGCTGCCGATATTTGCCAAAAATTGCGTAGCGGCAAGGCATGGGAAAATGCCGATCCAGATCCAGTTTAAAAAAAAAACTACGGTCTGTGTTTTTCAACGCACCGATTTAAATAATACATTCCACTTTTCTGCTGCTCTGTAATTTCCGTTCCGCATTTTCCAGCACACCTTCAACACATCCACACACAGGTCTGTGGATTCTCACGCAGTTGCTTTTAGCTGCTGGCATTACACGACAGGCTCTTCTCACTCCTTCTTCTGTCTCCTTCTCACAGACAGCAAGCGCAACTTCTTACACACGTCACATACTGTCACGTCATACGTCACATACTGTCACGTCATACGTCACATACGTATACGTCCTCTCCCAGCAGAGAGCGAGGTAGCAGCATGGCTAACGTTAGCTGTGATGCTAGCGCAGCCGCTAAGGTGCGCGCCTGCTCAAACGTCCTCTGCGCACGGCAAATCTATGCCACGCACAAAATCAAATAAAAAAATAAGCGCATAACAATTTTCGACACACGGACACGACAGAGAAAACAGTTTTCGTCATCATTGTTTAAATATTGTGACGTCTGTCGAGACGCTTATCTCCATTTCCTGCAAATGGGTGCATTTCTACCCTATATTTTAACTTTAGATTTATTCTCATATCAAACTCTTTTGGCTGTCTTTTTGACACTTACATCAGGCGCCCCCCTCCACACCCTGGATTATAAATAATGTAAATAATTCAATGTGATTATCTTGTGTGATGACTGTATTATGATGATAGTATATATCTGATAGTATATATCTGTATCATGAATCAATTTAAGTGGACCCCGTCTTAAACAAGTTGAAAAACTTATTGGGGTGTTACCATTTAGTGGTCAATTGTACGGAATATGTACTTCACTGTGCAACCTACTAATAAAAGTCTCAATCAATCAATCAAAACACATAGAATCATCATACTGCTGTGATTATATGCATCAAGTGTTCATTCAAGGCTAAGGCAAAATATCGAGATATGTATTGTGTATCGCAATATGGCCTTAAAATATCGCAATATTAAAAAAAGGCCATATCGCCCAGCCCTAGTTCAATGATGCCATTTCTGTTTGTCATGTATAATTTTGTCTATTTTGTGTTTATCCTTGAATAAACAGGTCCGTTTCTTGTTACCAACAATTGTGTATTATTCAAACTCACCTAATTCAGCTGGCTACTTGTTATCAAGAGTACTAAAACCCTTTTCAACATGATTCTGACAACTAAGTAGGCTAAATAACTTTAAACTTTAATACATGCTCGGATAGGCCAGTATCGGTCAGTATCGGTCAGTATCGGTATCGGTCAGTATCGGTATCGGATCGGAAATTATAAAAACAATATCGGTATCGGATCGGAAGTGCAAAAACCTGGATCGGGACATCCCTAATATATATATATATATATATATATATATATATATATATATATATATATATATATATATATATATATATATCCCCGCGACCCCGAAGGGAATAAGCGGTAGAAAATGGATGGATGGATATATATATATATATATATATATATATATATATATATATATATATATATATATATAAGAAATAATTGACTTTCAGTGAATTCTAGATATATATATATATATATATATATATATATATATATATATATATATATACTTGAATTTCAGTGTTCATTTATTTACACATATACACACACATAACACTCATCTACTCATTGTTGAGTTAAGGGTTGAATTGTCCATCCTTGTTCTATTCTCTGTCACTATCTTTCTAACCATGCTGAACACCCTCTCTGATTATGCATTGCTGTGTGGCATGCACAAAAGTGCTTTCATGAAATGCACTAGATGGCAGTATTGTCCTGTTTAAGAGTGTCACAACATTGCTGTTTACGGCAGACGGACTGCTTTACTGTAGACGTTCTTTATATTGTGGGAAAGCGGACTCAGGTCCGCATGGAGCTGGAGGGGGCGTGGCCTCCAGCTCCGCCTGAATTTCGGGAGATTTTCGGGAGAAAATTTGTCCCGGGAGGTTTTCGGGAGAGGCGCTGAATTTCGGGAGTCTCCCGGAAAATCCGGGAGGGTTGGCAAGTATGGTGATTTCTCATGACCAGTTGTTACAATATTGACACTCTTTTGCCCTTTCTCTGCAACACTTCGACCCATGTGAATGTCAAACGTGAGGGGGACCTCATCCATGTTAATAATATGATCCGGTGTCACGTTGTGCTCACTTTCATGCTTTTCAATGAACTTGCGGAAAATGTCTACCTTGTATTGGAAGGCTGCTGGCAGTTTTTGGCACATGGTTGTCCTTGCTCTGATAGAGAGGCGATTGCGTTGCATGAAGCGGTAACACCAAGAAGGTCCTCCCGCAAAGTAATTTATATTCATCTCCTTGGCAACTACCTGGGCGTGGAGACGCAACCGTACGGTTGACAAGCCTCTCCCGGCATCACGTTGTTCAAGCACCCATTTGTGAATTCGTTCCTCGAGCTGTGGTCACCTAGCTTTTAGCCCGCGATTAGCTTTTTTAGTTTTCTTCATTTCAGTAATTGTAGTCTCCGCTTTTTGCCAGTCCCTTACAAGTTTCTCGTTTACTCCAAACTTTCTTTCTGCTGCTCGATTGCCGTTTCCTGCTGCGTATTTCACTACTTCCAGCTTGTAACCTGCAGTATATGCTTTCCTTTTTGGTGCCATTTTTGTTCAGCCCTTTGTTTTTATAAGTTACCGCCAATGTTGAAATGGTGGAAGTAGTACCGTAGCAGGTATCATCTTCTTTTCCCACAATGCACTTCTGCCATGACCCGCCTCTGCCGAATTCTCATTGGTTGACATGTGTGTGACGATTGCTGTAGCATCTTCTTTTCCCACAATGCACTTCTGCCATGACCCGTCTCCACCGAATTTTCATTGGTTGACATGTGTGTGACGATTGCTGTAGCATCTTCTTTTCCCACAATGCACTTCTGCCATGACCCGCTTCCGCCGAATTTTCATTGGTTGACGTGTGTGTGTGACGATTGCTGACATCCGGCTAGTCTCTTACGGGAATGAGATAAATAATATTTGATATTTTACGGTAATATGTTAATAATTTCTCACATAAGTCGCTCCGGAGTACCGTATTTTTCGGACTATCAGTCGCAGTTTTTTTCATAGTTTGGTCAGGGGTGCGACTTATACTCAGGAGCGACTTATGTGTGAATTTATTAACACATTACCGTAAAATATCAAATAATATTATTTAGCTCATTCAGGTAAGAGACTAGACTTATAAGATTTCATGGGATTTAGTGATTAGGAGTGACAGATTGTTTGGTAAACGTATAGCATGTTCTATATGTTATAGTTATTTGAATGACTCTTACCATAATATGTTACGTTAACATACCAGGCACGTTCTCAAATGGTTATTTATGCGTCATATAACGTACACTTATTCAGCCTGTTGTTCACTATTCTTTATTTATTTTAAATTGCCTTTCAAATGTCTATTCTTGGTGTTGGGTTTTATCAAATACATTTCCCCAAAAAATGCGACTTATACACCAGTGCGACTTATATGTTTTTTTCCTTCCATATTATGCATTTTCGGTCGGTGCGACTTATACACCGGTGCGACTTATACTCCGAAAAATACGGTATACGTCGCACCCCCGTCCAAACTATGAAAAAAAACTGCGACTTATAGTCCGAAAAATACGGTACTTAATCTTCTACACACATTAACTTGGTTCAGAACATTTTGAATTTGATTGCACACAATCCTTGAAATTGCCACAGAGGCGCCATTACTTTGTTGAAGCCATGTTTACTTTGGTAAGCACTGCAGTGCGTGCGACGTCATGAGGTCATGTCCGCATGCAGGTCAGATTGCATTCACATTAGAAATCAAATTCTTCTCATAATGTTAAAGTTGAAGTCCCAACGATCATCACACACACTAGGTGTGGTGAAATTTGTCCTATGCATTTGACCCATCCCCATTTTCTCCCCCTGGGAGGGGAGCAGTGAGCAGCAGCCTGCGCCGCGCTCGGGAATAATTTGGTGATTTAGCCCCCAATTCCAACCCTTGATGCTGAAATGCCAAGCAGGGAGGCAATGGGTCCAATTTTTATAGACTTTGGTATGATTCGGCCGGGGTTTTAACTCACAACCTTGCAGTCTCAGGGCGAACACTCTAACCGCAAGACCACTGAGCTGGTGGTAATGTGAACGGCCACTAAAAACATCGGATTTTACAAAAGTCCAAATTGGACATCCGACCGTGCAGTGTGATCGTAGCCTATACTTACAGCTAATTCCAAGCGATGTAGACAAGAAAAACCTGATTTCCACACCTGCAAATTAGTCTGTTTTGATTGCTCCACAGTCCGTGCTTCTGGAAAAGTGTCAGCTGGAGGACAGCCATGCCAACTTTTCAGTGTGAAAAGTAGCTTTTTCCCCCTCTAGATTAGATTAAAGCAAGTGTTGATCAAACACTATTGACACAAGCAAGGTGATTATAATGACTTCGGTCAAAGGTAAAATTAGTAACGGTTTTATGACACCCTCTAACAGGATTTGCAAACCAGATTCACATAGGCTTTTTATTTTTTATGTTTTATTTTATGGCTTTTTGTTGTTTTTGCCATTTTGGTTATCCCTTTTGTTTAATGAAAGGTACAATTCTCTGTGACCAATCTATCCCAACAAAGTATTGACTGTAAAATGGAATGGTTTAGGTTGGATATTTTGCAACTATATGGAGATGCAGTTACACGTGTACAGTTATTAGAGGTGGGAATCTTTGGGCACCTCACGATTCGATTACGATTCAGGAGCTATGATTCTATTAAATTGGATCATCAATGCATCTTTAATTTATGTATATTGATGCAGTTTTACATTTTTTTTTTTTGCGTTTATCACTTGCAACTTTAAAAAAACTATTCATTTGAAATAAGAAATAGTTAAATTATTTCCCACATTTATTAAATTAATGAAAATGTGTGCAAAACTGGATCAGAAGTGCCCGATATAAAGGAGCTAGTCAGATCGCTCGGTGAGACTTGCTGCTGTCAGCCAAATTTTAGAACTGTCTGCATTACTTTATTTATAATAAATAAATCGATTATCGACGTTTACCAATCAATTCTGTAATCGTCAATGTCCGAAATTGCAACACATCTAAAAATCTATTATTTCCCCCACCTCTAACAGTCACACAAGTATGTACGGTGTGTATGTATGTATGTATGCATGTATGGACTAAAAAATGCACCGATACTTGCCCTTTTTACCAATACACTATGTGGAGAACATATTTAATAAATGTTTTGTTGGAGTCAAAAGAATCAAACAATTTAATTAGGTTGTACACCGTCACATTGTAATTGATTTATCAAAAAGCCACAAGTATGCGGTGCACGTTCTCTGTTGTCTGATAGGTTTTATTTTGCTTTCTGGAATTGAAGCTGAATGCAGTTGTGTCATCTGCAAATGTTAACTTTAGGTATTTAGTGATTTTACTGATATTTTTTATGTTTTAATAATTTTGGTCCCAGAACTGACACCTGGAGTACACCACAAGACACATCCAAACTCTGTGTGGTCTCCGAGCCTCATACATTGCTCTCTATTGGTTTTGTAGCTTTTCACCCAGTTCAAAACCACAACCCAAACGCTGTATCGTTCTAATTTGTTGATCAGGATATTGTGATTGATTGTATCACATGCTTTTGACACCTCCATAAATACTGCTGCTGCACATTGTTTACGATCTATTGCGTTAGTAATTCCTTCAGTTATTTCAGTTAGTGCCATCAATGTTGATATTTTCTATGTATTGGCTAGCTGACAGTAATTTTGAAGGTGTTTATACATTTGTCAAATATGTTTTATATATATTATGTATAATTTTTCATATATAAAATATAACATTTATGAAATTTATGACCCCGAAAAGTGACAAGCGGTAGAAAATGGATGGATGGATGGATATAATTTTTCAAGAATTTAAGAGAATTGTGGGAGTAATGAAACTGATCTGTTGCTAGTGAATTGATGATTATGTCCTATCTTGTAGATTGGTATTACTTTAGCTATTGTCATTTTTTTTATAATGTGTTTTTCTTTTTACTAGTATTCTGCAATGCTTTTGTCATCCACTCTTCAATCCATTCAGCTGCTGACGCAGAAGCTAGCTTATGGCTAATGTTGTGTTTGTTCTTACAATAACAATGTCGCTACAGCTTGCTTATTATTATACAGGTTACGAAACATAAATGTAGTATTGTTGCCGGTTTTTGATGCATTTTTAGAGTGATTTAGAGGCAGAATGGATTGCTCCCATTAGCAGCATGGCTGGCCACCTAGAATGAGTCGATTATTACAAATTAGAATGCAAAAAAACCCCAGAACATACAGTATGTGTTCTTGTCACTCATAAAGATTGTGAGTGATAGGCAAAACATTTTAAAAAGTGAAGTTCCCTTTTAATGGTTACAGTCTGCTAATAGTTTTACACGCGTACTGGATATGTCATGTTCCCTCAGGAAAATATGCGTGTTGGGAAAGAGTTGAAACCAAGGATAGAGCTTGAAGTGTTATGTCCTCTATTGCGGTGCTTTTATTTTCTTTTGTGACAGAAATTCTAACCGTGGCCTGACCCCACTGGAAGGAATCACTATTGATAACGTTTTATTTATTAATTCATCTGTACAACACACCGTGGCAGTTAGTCTTTACATACCCTACTATATTTTCCGGACCATAGGGCGCACCGGATTATAAGGCGCAAGGTCGATGAGCGGGACTATTCAGGTCTTTTTTCATTCGAAAGGTGCACTAAAGAGGTCATATTATGATTTTTTTCCTAAATTTAAAACACTTCCTTTGGTCAAAATGTTGCATAGATTATGTTTTACAAACCGTCTTCAAGTCACTTTCAGACCGCCGTTTTGTGGGCGGTCTTATAAGTGTCTCACCTTCGACAGTGTCTTCTCCCGTCATCTTTGCTGTACCGGTGTAGCGTGCAAGGACGGGGTGTCAAAGAAGTGTCAAAAGATGGAGCTAACTTGTTTAATGACATTCAGACTTTACTTGAATCAATAACGGAACAGCATCTCCTCATCCGTAGCTCACTAGTGCAATTACAACGAATTGTATCCCGTGAAAAACTGTCCGACTGGAACTTTCTAATAACTAAAGTTCCGTGGGTGAATTATGTAAACCCACTACACTTTCGTAGTGAGTCTACTGACAGATATAAGTTAAAACTTTACGCTACTTTATATTAGAAATGGCAACAGTGGAGGATGAATGCCCCATAACAAGAAGATAAAAAGAAGAAGCTTGACTACGGTGTCGTAAAGGACTACAAAGGCAGACACGCGCACATTTTCAGGACTTATGCAGATCCCTAATACAAATCAGCAGGTACCCGAAGGTAAGAAAAGTTGGTTTTGCATAATATTGAGAAACAAAACTCCAGATAATGTCTGCGAATCGGTGCCATTTTGCGGTCCTTATACACACACCATAACAAT
Organism: Nerophis lumbriciformis; assembly: GCF_033978685.3. Classification (NCBI taxonomy): domain Eukaryota; kingdom Metazoa; phylum Chordata; class Actinopteri; order Syngnathiformes; family Syngnathidae; genus Nerophis; species Nerophis lumbriciformis. The sequence continues at coordinate 46,275,723 of NC_084562.2, forward strand.
ACTCATATGTGGAAGCACAGCACCTCTGACTACGGTAGCCGTAATGCTCCGACCATACATCAAGCAATGCGACTTCATAGCTTACCAAAGTTGTACTAAAACATTTTGACAGATTTTTGAGCATTGTGTGTAATGTTCTATATTTTCAATGGAACATTTAAAGTTTTGTTGTTGTTTACTAGCTTCATATTGCAGTCTACATGTATCTCTTATGTGTGACTGCCTTCTACTGGTCACACTTATTACACCATGTACCAAATAAAATAGCTTTGAGGTCGGTAAGCACAACCAAAATTATTCCATGGATTAGGTGCACCGGGTTATAAAGCGCACTGTCGATTTTTGAGAAAATGAAAGGATTTTAAGTGTGTCTTAATAGACCAAAAAATACGGTAATCACCTTATTGTTAAAGTAGATTGATAAAATGAGCTGAGAGAACATCTGCAACAATTTGTAATATTTAAACAAGACTGCTCAGTCTGTGTGATTTTCAAAATCACAGATATGCAAATGATTCACTGGGTTATACATTTTTATAAAGTCACATTGCAAATGTTTTAAACTATAAACATTGATCTGTTGTCAGCTTTATCAGCGTTTTCCTTTGCCAAAAAGGCTATGTTTTTTTGGTGCAAAATCTGCAGCAATATTGCTCATATTGTAGTTTATCAGAAGGGATGGAATTGCATATTTGCATTTACTTTCCCTGAACATATAATTTATCCAGAAGACACTTTTAAAACACCTTCAACCCTGAAACATTTTCAGACTCAACTACCATACATCAGTTTGATAATTTTTATTTATGAAACACAATCAACCTTAACTAATTATTTCCAACTTATTTCACAGCATTAATCTGTTTTATATGAGCAATGTCAACTTCAATACAATTTGCCATCACTGTTCCAGATGCACAGAAAATCTCTTACAACATCTAAAAACAGATGATTCTCTTTGTATTTAGTGCCTTTTGTGCACTGCACATCCTTTCAAATCTAGGATTCAAACTTGATCCTGTTACTCTTAACTTTTGCTCAATGTTAAGATGGGGTCTGTTCTTTGTTTTTATTGCAGTAACAATTGAAAAACCCATCTCATAGTGATAGGAGGTGGCAAAGGGTATAAAACACATATCGGTCTTTCCGCATTTTCTACCGTAGCTCTGGTGAATCTATAGACTGTATGTTTTGTCATGCTTCCAGGTCATTTTATTATGATTTCAGTCACATTTTCCTTGCCGCTGATGACTCTTCCATTTTTATTTTATTTTTGTTACAAACTTCTCCATCTTTCCAACTCCGTTAGCTCTGCACAAATGTGTTCCTGCGTACTTACAATTACTACCGGGTAGAACACGGAAGCTGTTGATTAGTTTGAGCACTGATGCCACTTAGTTTTGATCTAATCGCCGTAGTATTGACTAGGGATGTCCCGATCCGATATTTGGATCGGATCGGCCGCCGATATTTGCAAAAAAATGTGTATCATCAAGGCATGGGAAAATGCCGTACCAGATCCAGTTTAAAAAAACTCTGGTCCGTGTTTTCCAACGCACCGATTTAAATAATACATTCCACTTTTCTGCCGCTTCCTAATTTCCGTTCCGCATTTTCCAGCACACCTTCAACACATCCACAGGTCTGTGGATTCTCACGCAGTTGCTTTTAGCTGCTGGCATTACACGACAGGCTCTTCTCTCTCTTTCCTGTGTCTCCTTCTCACAGACAGCAAGCGCACCTTCTTACACACGTCACATACTGTCATGTCGTACGTCGTACGTCACATACGTATACGTCCTCCCAGAGCAGAGAGGTAGCAGCATGGCTAACGTTAGCTGTGATGCTAGCGCAGCCGTGCGAACAATGTTCCCTCTAAGGTGCGCGCCTGTGCAGTTGCGCACTGCTCAAGCGTCCTCTGCGCACGGCAAATATATGCCACGCACAAAATCAAATAACAAAATAAGCGCATAACAATTTTCGACACACGGACACGACAGAGAAAACAGTTTTCGTCATCATTGTTCAAATATTGTAACGTCTGTCGAGACGCTTATCTCCATTCGGTGCCACAGGTCCACACCATCAAAATGCCGAGGCAAACATTTCCAGATCAACACCGTATGAAAAAAATTGTGATTTTTTTTTAGTTGTGATTTCCTTTTCTGCATGAAAGTTTAAAAGTAGCATATATTAATGCAGTATGAAGAAGAATGTTTTAATGTAGACACATAGAACCATCATACTGCTGTGATTATATGCATCAAGTGTTCATTCAAGGCTAAGGCAAAATATCGAGATATATATCGTGTATCGCGATATGGCCTTAAAATATCGCAATATTAAAAAAAGGCCATATCGCCCAGCCCTAGTTCAATGATGCCATTTCTGTTTGTCATGTATAATTTTGTCTATTTTGTGTTCATCCTTGAATAAACAGGTCAGTTTCTTGTTACCAACCATTGTGTATTATTCAAACTCCCCTAATTCAGCTGGCTAGTTGTTATCAAGAGTACTAAAACCCTTTTCAACATGATTCTGACAACTAAGTAGGCTAAATAACTTTAAACTTTAATACATGCTCGGATAGGCCAGTATCGGTCAGTATCGGTATCGGATCGGAAGTGCAAAAACATCGGTATCTGATCGGAAGTGCAAAAACCTGGATCGGGACATCCCTAGTATTGACCATGTACTGATGCTTTACTTGGTATAGTTACTGTCGATGTTTGTATCGATCCACCCACCATTGTGCAATAGCTTAGCAGTTAACATGGCTTATTGTGTCCTCCTATAGTGTGGAATGTAGCAAGTTTAGCTATTCTTCTTCGCCCTCGAGTGATATTGATACTTGGAGACAAGGTGACTCGCATTGTGGAAGGGCGTTAGCCGCTGCCTCGCTAGCAATAACTCTACATTACGTTGACGACACAGTCGTTCGCTTGTCAGTCAAATTTGCGGGACACAGCTAGAATGTATCAACATGCATTATCACGATATGACAATAGTATCAAAAGCTCTATCGCCGGGCATTTATTGTCATATATCGTTCATGTCCCGCATCCCCAATGCTTACATTTAATGTAGGTGGTCAGCTCGCTAACAGCATCAGAGCAAAGGTTTGTTTACGGCTGAATGTACTTTTGGCTATAGAAGGAGTGGTTGCGTGACAGTCTGTCTTTTTAGGATTAATGTCTGGCTCCATGGGGGAAGCCATGAGGTCATCTCTGCCGTCTTACCCCCCGTCTGTGTTCCCATGCTGTGCAGCCAGAAGCGGCATGTTTGAAGCTATCACTATTTGGATGTGTGTTTGTTTTCATATTCTAGGTGTATCTTGGTTTTTGTCAGGATGTATGAATGCATATAGACAATAATGGGGATTGTTGAGGTAGGTTGGTATGCGAGAGGGCCCAATTTTATTGACCCATTTTGGGAGGGCTGCAGCTAATACCATCTCTCCACCCCCACACCTCCCCCCCCCCCACACACACCATGACACTCACATTTTTGTAGCGCATCAGACATGCTGTACAGAAGGAACACAAAAGATTCTGCTGATGAGCACCATTCAACTGTGACCTGGCCCTGCCTAAGCCTCCTTTAGCTGTGTTCTGACCGTCAAACGTAAACACTTTTAGGCCGTTCTCATACTTTGCATGGAAAGGTCTACAAAGCAGGTTATCACTTATTTATTTTTCGGCAACACTCTACTCTTATAACTGAAAGTATAAACGGTATTCATTGTTAGTAGGGTTTTGTGAAATCATTTGCAGATCATATCACTATCACTAACCCACTTCCCGTACAGACAAGGTCAATTTCAGTTGAACTTTGTATTCCTTGTGGATATTTTATTGCTAGGAATTTTGATTGTACAGCAGCTTTTTATAGGGTTATATCTGCAGTAATAACTTGCAGGTTTGTGTGAGTGTGTGCGTGTGTGTGCGCGCGCGCGCGCGCGCGCGTGTGTGTGTGTGTGTGTCACTCTGTATATTATCAAACTTTCTGTAATCCTGTGTGGAGACCTTTCCCACTCAACTGTGCCTTGTTTTGAGTTGGGACAGGTTTGCACATGCTTGTTGTCTGGTGTCACAGGAATGTAGTAACAGGAAATAAATGGCTCTGTCTTTCCTCCCGCAGTTTAAATGACAATCTATGCATTTAATGAATACATTATTTGAACTATGGTTGTACGGTATACCGGTATTAGTATAGTACCGCGATACTAATGAATCATTTTCGGTACGATACCGTCTCTGAAACGTGCCGGTCACCCAACCCACGTGTCGAAGTCACGTCGTGACATTGCTGGTTTTACGAGCAGAGGCGCATGTTCGGCGGCACAAATCACGTGTGTCGACAGAAAAGGGAGAACGGACGCATTTTGGCTTAAAAACTAACGATAAAGGTGGAGGTTATAACACTGAAACACCCTCAGGAAGAGGTGCTTTAAGACATGGCTAGCTAGCTAACAGCTAACGTCCATCCGCCGTCGGCAGTGTTTTAGCCACTTCTAAATCACTAATCCTCGCCTCCATGGCGACAAATAATGTATGTGTCTTACAAGTATCATCCCTGCAGGACGAGGAATAGCTAAACATGCTTCACTACACACCGTAGCTCAACGGCATCAAATTGTAATGTAAGTTAATGTAATTAAATTAGTATTGGTGGGTCTACACCTAACATCCACTGTAATGATAAGTACAAGCCCGTATCGAGTCGATACTACTATGATTACGTCGGTATTTTTTGCCATCACAACATCTTCTTTCGTTTAAAAAAAAAAAATGTATATTATGTTTATAAACTCAGGTAATATGTCCCTGGACACATGAGGACTTTGAATATGACCAATGTATGATCCTGTAACTACTTGGTATGGGATTGATACCCAAATTTGTGGTATCATCCAAAACTAATGCAAAGTATCAAACAACAGAAGTGATTATTACATTTGAACAGAAGTGTAGATAGAACATATTGAAACAGGAAGTAAGAAGATATTAACAGTTAATGAAAAAATAAAAGTAGATTATTAATTAATTTTCTACCACTTGTCCTTAATAATGTTGACAAAATAATAGAACGATAAATGACACAATATGTTACTGCATACATCAGCAGATTAACTTAGGAGTCTGTTTGTTTACTTACTACTAAAAGACAATGTTTAGTATGTTCACTATTTTATTTAAGGACAAACTTGCAATAAGAAACATATGTTTAATGTATCCTAAGATTTTTTGTTAAAATAAAGCCAATAATAAAAATTTTTTGTGATCCCCTTTATTTAGAAAAGTACAGAAAAGTACCGAAATAATTTTAGTACCGGTACCAAAATATTGGTATCGTTACAACACTGATTTGAACCCTATTTCTGTATAGACGTATATATTAATTGGGGCTGTGAATCTTTGGGCACTACATGATTCGATTCGATTCGATTCTCGATTCAAAACGATTCTCAATTCAAAATCATCCATCCATCCATTTTCTACCGCTTGTCCCTTTCAGGGTCGCGGTCAATACATTTTTAAAAACATTGGGTGCCAGTTCTATGATTTAACTACATTCCTCCATAAAACAGTTCTAATAAATTGTTATTGTTAAGAAAACTGGTTTTGTTTAATAAAATTCTACCCAAACATTTAATAAAGACATATAGCAATAAGGCAACAAGAGAAGTATCACACACTCCTCTTTTCTAAAGTAAATATGTACAGTACATATGGACATTTACATCAACAATTTGATTTACCTGAGTGGCTGGACAGGACAGATAAAAAATAAAATAAAATAAATAATTCAAAAATAACATTTTGATTCTTTATTTAATCGATTAATAATCGTTACAAATACGAAGCATGTGTGTTGCTAGTGACCATTGTCTAATACTCAACAAACTTGTACTGTTGGATGACAATAAAACGTCTTCACTGCCATTGTAGAACGTTAAGGATAGTCCTCTTTTAACTAGAATCCAAAATGATGAAATGAAGGCTGTCAAAAACATGTTACCAATGGTGATTTATCTATTTATGCCAAAATGTCATTAACACATGCACATCATTGCAAGCCACACTTGTCTACACCTGACGTATAGGATCAATAATCTAATTTGATAATAAATAGTCAGTTCAAAGAAGCAGTATAGTACATTGTTTTTTTTAAATCCATCCATCCATCCATCCATCCATCCATCCATCCATCCATCCATCCATCCATCCATCCATCTTCTTCTGCTTATCCGAGGTCGGGTCGCGGGGGCAGCAGCCTAACCAGAGAAGCCCAGACTTCCCTGTCCTTAGCCACTTAGTCCAAAAATATATATAATTTTGTTATATTTCTGTAAATACAATACAGTGAAAATAGACATAATTTAGAGTATACATAGTTGCACATTTTGATTAATTATGTTAAGTTAATTTGATGATTAATAAGAATAATGTTGATAAAACTCACAACAGTGCTATATGAACAGAATGTATTTACGGAAGCTGCTGTCATCATTTTTTCAGTTTCTTTCCTGTCTGCCAATTATCCTGAGTAGTAGTTGTCACGTTTTTTAGGAGCACCAGAGAGGAAGCATGTTAACATAGTTTCATTTTCACAACTGCCAGTAGCGATTTTACGAGAGGCCAGCTTTGACCCCAGTGGGACATCAGAGAGAAATACATGTCTTTGTATGGTATTCCCTCGATTATTGCGGGAGTTAGAACCCCGCAAAGTAGGTATTTAGTAGGTAATCGTTCTACCCAACTAAACCTAAATAAATTAACTTCTCCGACATGTAATGTCCACAAATAATAATAATTAGCACAGCTTATGTTACCAAACCTATTTGACAATCAATGCATGATTGTAACGATCCAAATGTTGTGTTTATTATTGTGCTAGATACTGTAAGTATCTAACCGAGGAAAAACACAAGCTGACTATTATGGACAAATTAATATATTGGCGAAAATATTTTGTTCACGATATTTGTTCGCAATGTCAACAAATGGTTGCACCTTACTAGTAACTGTGATTCTAAGCATGAGTTGTTGTTCACAATGTATCGTTTTTCATCAGAAAACAAATAAAGTGTTTCCGTGGGACGCATGGAGAGTGAGTTTACAGTGTGACGTATTTTAATGCATACCTAGGAACATAAGTGCATTTGTTATGAGTACTAACAAATGATGACTAAAAAATCAACTGCGTGATGATGAGACATCGCATGACACTCACTATTGGCTTCTTCCAATTGAGGAACAAAGTTACAGAGAGTTAATGGCGTAGTCTTTTTATTAGACACTGTTGCCGCTGTCCGTGTATTCTTTTCCTCCTTTATATAAAACGATTAATTGATATTGTAATGGCAACTAGTAGCTAAGCTACCTAGTATAGCAATGAGGATGTTCACCTTTTCTCCAAAGGGAAGCAGCTTCCTTTGGGGCTTGGTTTCTGTACCAGAAGCCTTAGAAGGAGGAGAACATTTGGACGACATTATAGGGATGCAAATAAATTAAAATTATCACACAAAAACAAAGAGCTACACAAAGCTCGGCTGAAGAAAACAACAGGAGGCTCAATGTGGCTTATCCAATCAGCTGCCAGGACAGAAAACTGTGATTGGTCCGCCAATAGTGTGCAGTGTGCTATGTCAAATGGACAAAGTAGCTTCAATGCTTGCTGGTAATATCAAATATGTTATATTTAGGGCTGAGCAACAATTAAAAATTGTAATCATAATTAATCGCACAATTTCTCCGATTAATCACGACTGCATTGTATACGCAAAACCCAATAATGAATTCAAAAGTAGTGTGTAGTGCACCTTTATTGGAATAATCTCCCATATGAACAAAAGTGCCAAAACATTTGTTGTAAAAACACAATTTAAATCAGTACTTGTTAAACAGTAGCAGTTAAATAGCATATTTTATGAAAATCAATTCAAAAAATGTCAATACAAACATATACGTTTATTGCCACTGCCAGGGTATTTAAGTTATCCTGTTTGTTATGAAAAATAAATATAATCTACTAACAAATCCCTGAGCCACAATCATAACATCCGAACAGGCAATTTCTGAGGTAAAAGCAGAAACATTTTCCTCTAATTTTCTTTTCCATAATGCCTCTCCTCTGTTTTCATTATAGACAGAACATGTGAATGCAGCACCCACTTTTCATCAATATAATGCACTGTAACTCCGAGGTAATTATGCTTACCGATTGATGTCCAGTTGTACCCACTGAGAGCAACTACGGCTGCACGTTGTAAAGTTGTCCCTTTTACAGTCCTCTCCTTTCATACAACTCGTGTATTCTTCGTGCGATGATTGATGGCGGCTCATACGTGCTGTCACTCAGGCCGGCGTCTTCTACAACACTAATGGGCCTACAGTCTGTAACTATCCACTTCGTTATGGCATTTGTTAGCTTCTCTTTCTCTCGTTTATCTACAGTATACTTCTCCCGCACGCTGCATTTAACGTAGTCTGCCCAAGCCTGGCTCCACTTTCTGCTTTGTTGACTGGTTTGCTCGCATCAACAGTGTGCTTCGCGTTAAGGTGATATTTTAGACTGGAAGTACTCCTGTGATAAGAAAATTCAGCTTGGCAGTGGCTACAAACCACTTAGCTTCTGTCAAATCTGCCGCCTGTAAGTACTTTATAATGAAAATGACCACGTAAAAGTTATGTTGAGTTACCCTTCTTCTCCATGCTTGTTTTGTTTTTTTCCACGTTCTCCTTCGTTTTCTGCAGGAGCCAGCAATAGGCGTTAACAAAATAAAAGCATGTAAAAAAAAAAACGCAATAACGCGCGATAAAAAAATTGTCGGCGTTAATAGATCGATGCGTTAACTCGAAATTAACGCATTAACTTGCCCACCCCTAGTTATATTACATGTGTACAAAAAATACCTATTTTACAATTTTTTAAATCTGCGATTTACTGACTCTGTAGTAAGTGAACCACTAAGTGTGGCGGCAACTTTTTACATTATTTTTTTAATCCAATTATCACCCTTATTTACAAAATAAATGTATATTTAACTAAAACTTTGTTGTAATTATTTCAGAAACATGTCTATTTTATTATATTATATTTTTTTTATCATTAAAAAAATATATATAATTAATTTCCATGGTTGGGGATCTGTTATAAAGTTTATAAAATAAAAACAGTAATGATCAATAATTGGGTATTGCATTGGTTTTTGATCAACCTCTTTATCTTTTACATCCGGGATCTTCCACATTAGAACCCTGCTTCCTAATTTCAGTTTTTATTTTTTGATCCAATTTAGATATTTTCTGTGGTACATTTTTACCACCAATCAATGAATAAAGAATCCTCTTAGTTTTAGGTAAACACACTATTATTCAGTAAGACTTTAGAGCCTACAACACATTAGCGCTATAATCCTCTTTATCCATTCAGGATAATGTCAGCAAAGTTAATAGTGTTAGATTAGTAGTAGCTTTAGTGTAGATTTAACAATAGTCATCTGTTTTTCACCCACTCAACTAATCAAGAGCAAGGTTTTTGTCTGGTATAACTGAACGGTTTTCAACAATACTGTTAAAATGGCCTTATTGTGTTTAGGTGTCTTCATATGGGCACTGGCAAGGAGCAAAGTTCACATACCTTGGCCAACTGGAAATCTAATATTCCCACATGGCAGTGTAAGAGAAGGATGAAAAGAGACAGCTTCAGAAGTCTTAGTACGAATGAGGGAGCTCAAATTTGGATCTTTTTATTTGATCCAATATGCCTAAACAACAACAAAAGAGAGGGTGGATACAGTATGTAGCAAAAATAATATTACTTGCTATTTCTAGTTTACAGTTATGTCATGGCACTGTACATTTGCTGAAGCAGTAGCACTAATGTTAGCTGTGGGATTCCTTATAATAAGAGATCATTTGAGATGTGTCTGTCCTGGAAAATGAACAGGAATACTGTCTATATATACAGTATTTTTGAAAGGGAGTAGTAATTTAACACTGCACCACTAGAGGGTATATCAGTCTGTCCAGCTTGCAGTAGCTACACTCTGAACAGCCAGTGGTCTTGTGTATGAAGCTGAGAAAATCACTGTGTGCTTTATGTCCATAACGCCTTCCATCTCTTCATCTCCTCATATCTTTAATCGTCACAAGCAAACACTTAATACCCCCCCAAAAACAAGCCGTCTCAAAAATGCTGCCTTTGCCGATGTAAAAACACGGGTTTGGAAAAATATAGATACAGCAATGTATTAAAATACTTTTTTGAATGATATTATGGAGTTTTTTAAAAATATTTTAGTATTGATTGTTTTTTTTGTTTTTTTTTTGTAAGTCATGTTTTTGTGGCCAATTGTAACCTATAGACCAGGGGTTCTTAACCTTTTTGACCTCATGGCCAAACTTTTCTACTACAGAGGAGCCCACTGAATTAGTAATCTCACTCTTGATTTTAATCGTATTCAATAATTACATCCAACCTACTTACAGTTTACAACCTTGTCAAATGATATGAAACCATGTGTTAATCACAAAGATTATTATCAAGACTAATTTAAAAAATAAATACTAATCAAAAATATACTGTGGAAGAAGAGACTCAAAAACTGATTTAAATTAAATTTACATACAATTAGGCAGTGCTAAAATAAATATATTCTAACTAAATTAATAATAAATAATAATATGTGTCTTGTTATCTTCAGTTTGATATTGTCATTACTGCCACAAGTTCTACACAAATGTATTACAACTGATTACTGCTACGGCCTATATGGCCATCTCGGGGGTGCTCATGACCTAATTATGGGCTCCGGCCCTATGGTTAAGAAACACTGTCATAGACAACTTCACACCTCTGTTCCACAAAGTGTCACTTTAGTGGTGAGCCAGGCAGTAAAGGAAGTCGACATTTAAGAGAAAGAGGGCATTGCAAATACTCTATTTTATCGTGACACAGGTATCATGCTTTGTATTGAAAACATGGCAAATGTAATTTACAATGCCTGTTTGAAGCATTTTGAGTGCAACTGTTTTAACTGGTGTATTAGAAACACCTGATATGATACTATATATGCAATACATGGGCCACAGTAACATCCATCCATCCATTTTCTACCGCTTGTCTCTCTCGGGGTCGCGGTGTGGCGGGAGCCTATCCCAGCTGCATTTGGGCGGAAGGCCAAATGCAGGGCCAACACAGATAGACAGACAATATATTGATTATGGCAAACACAAAAAAATGATAGTTTATATTTTGCAGCATGATTAAACAAGACCACAAACCGCAATCGTGCAACAACAAAACTGTTTAACCTCAACTTAGCTGTAGACAGGATTTTTTTTAAACTCATTCAACCCCGAAGGGAATAAGCAGTAGAAAATGGATGGATGGAAAAAGACATCATCTTATGTCTATTAAGTCTATTTTAAGAATAAACTAGTGCTGTCAAAGTTTGAGCAATTGATAAAAAACTGTAGATTACTTTCTTGCATAATTTAAGTTATTAAAAAAAAAAAAAAAAACTCTATTTTGACACAAAGGCACTTTTACTGTCAGAACAGTGAATTATATTAAATAATTAAACATGATAATTTTTCCATACATTTATATATTTGTGGCAGCCCTCTAAAGATAGATCTGGAACGTAACGCATTTGGCGCTACCTGTTGCCTCTGTTTATAAATGGGAGTGTGCGAATGTTGAGTTGAGTTGAGTTTGTGTTTATTTCGACCATGCATGCATACAACATAATACATCACAATTTCCAGTATCTCTATTCAACATGTTCGAAAAGGAGTAGGAAGAAGCAGAGCTTATTTAATCCTACCCCTTTTCCTTTACATAGCAGTTGCTAAAAGTTTTGTTCACTTCCTGTTCTCAATTTATTCACAATAAACTCCATAAGTAATAACAATAAATAATAATTAGTGAAGTAAGTTATATTTCATATAGTGAGATAAGTAAGATTATCTAGAAAATGAATGGATGGATGAAATAAATTCAGAATGTTTATCATGGTTCTTCTTCTTTGTACTTTGAAGTTAATTTTATTAGTACATTGTTTGATTTCTTTGCTTAATTAATTCCATGATTTAATTCCACATCCTGATATACTGAATGTCTTAAATGTTGTGCGTGCGTACAAATGTTTTAAATTACATTTTTCTCTAAGATTATATTTCTCCTCTTTTGTTGAGATGAATTGTTGTATATGTTGGGTAGCAGATTGTAGTTTGCTTTGTGTATAATTTTAGCTGTTTGCAAATTCACTATGTCGTGGAATTTCAGTATTTTCGATTCAATAAATAAGGGGTTTGTATGTTCTCTATATCCAACATTATGTATTATTCTAACTGATCTTTTTTGTAACACCGTTAATGAATGAAGTGCACTTTTGTAGTTAATTCCCCATATTTCTGTACAATAACTCAGATATGGTAACACTAGCGAGCAATAAAGAATATGGAGTGATTTTTGGTCTAGAACATGTTTTGCTTTATTCATTATTGACATGTTTCTTGCTACTTTATGTTCTATATTTTTTACATGAGATTTCCAGTTAATTTTATCATCAATCATTATACCTGGACATTTGGTTTCATTTACTCTTTCAATTTATATTCCGTCTATTTTTGTATTTATGTTTGACTTTCCCTTCTACTGTTACTAAATAGCATTATTTTAGTTTTACTGAGGTTTAAGGAATGTAGCTTGTCATTCCATAATCATACAGTAGATGGCATTGGAATTGCTTTAATGCAACTCATACTTAACCGTCTGCCAGATAATGTGTTGTTTCCAACTTAGTGACTCTGTATCTGGCTATGGCTACGTTCACACAGCAGGGTATGGTCAACCAAAAATAAATAATTTCAGCAAAACATGTTCAAAGCATAATTATTTTTTGGTGGTCGCAGGACTTTTTTTTTAAGATATCAAATTGTTTTTGTTTTTTTTGTCAAATCCGATCTTTTTATGTAGTTGTTAACATAAAAAAAAAATGCCATGTCTAATTTGAACGCAAACTGACCCGCATACCTACATGATGTTACACGTGCTGCAGTGTTTACAGAACTAAACATGGCTCCAGTTCTATTAGGTTTCAGTCCCTGCACATTTGTGGTAATTTCAAGGATTTCGTGCAATCAAAGTCAATATTATCTGAATCAAATTATTGTGCGTGGAAGATTGAGAAATGAGAGGGCAGGCATTTTGGCTAGACTACGTTTACACTGCAGGCCAAAGTTGGCAAAATCAGATTTTTTTTAGATCTGATTTTTTCCAGCTGACTGTTTACACTGCAAGTAAAATGGGATTTTTGTCAGACTCTAGTGCAGTGGTTCTTAACCTTGTTGGAGGTACCGAACCCCACCGGTTTCATATGCGCATTCACCGAACCCTTCTTTAGTGAAACATAAAATGTTATTTTTTTCAAATTCAACACAAAGTTATGTTTTTTTACTGGTGCATAAACATCACCTTGTTCAATTAACAAAACCAACACAGTGCATGAACTCACAACAAATTACACACCTGCGAATCAGTGTGACTTCTGCGGTTGCCGTTGAGAGACCAGTTCAAATATGCGTGGCTTAAACCTTGGCAAGTGCCACTCTCAAGTCATTTTCACAGCAAAGTCTGTTCTTTTTCTTCGTTTTCCACCCAGCTATACAATACTAGTACACAGCTCATGAAAAACAATATATTTTGTTATTGTCATTGTAGGTGGGCCAAAACACTTGTATTAGAAAATAATCTCATGGAATAGACTGCTGTCATTTGATTATAATAATAAAACATTTAACTTGTTTTTTAGTCAGGTTTGGGACAGGTGTGCTGCTGCTGTGGCCACAGTGCATGTGCACATCTGATGTTGCTCACATGTGCTTCACTGAATGCTCAATGAGTTTTTGAGTTTGCTCACGCATATGGAAAATTAGAGGGAACATTGTTTGGGGGTATCCATAATACGCCGATAGGGAAAAGTTTTTATTTACATGATGAGTCGGGTGTCTTGACCTCCGTGGCGGAGGCTCCGCCGAACCCCTGAGGCTGACTCACCGAACCCCTAGGGTTCGATCGAACCCAGGTTAAGAACCACTGCTCTAGTGCAAACGCGCACTTGCCCCAATGTGGCTTCGACGTCACTTGCATGTGCACTTTGATAAAGTAAAAATAAAGGAAGTTGACCGGGAGGAGGTCGCTACTACTACAAAATAAAATAAAAGTCGCAATATATATGGAAATGTTGTTGTCTTCTAACATTTAGTTGGTGCGGCTTTTACCTGGTGCGCTCTATAGTCCGGAAAACACTGTAGGTCTTCATAAGCCTGGGTCGATAATCGATAAATCAATTAACCAACGATAAATGAAAATTAAGTCGGTACGTTTTCCAGCATCGATAAATCGCCATGTGGGTGTGTCTGTATGGACTTCATGAGTCTCCACGCTTTTTATCAGTTTCAGAAGCTACGCGTGTTTGTCCTATAACAGAAGGAAAAGAAGTGGTGAATACTCTTGTCATAATTAAGTATCTGTGATTCTTTGTGTGGCGAGTCGGGGCCGGTGGCCAGCTAACATCATACAGTGCAACAAGTTAGTATGTAGTAGCGAACATGATCACAAAACCATACCAAAGTATACCAAGTGCGGGAATATTTCAGTTCAAACGTTTGGAACTAGATGAGTCTATTAATATAGAGGAGCCATTTTGCCCAATGTGCTCGAATACAACAAACCTTCACGCCCACTTGAAGCACAACCAGCCGACAGTTTACTACACTCACTTTGGGTTTGGTGTACAGGTTCAGTGCAAACAAAATGGTGTGCGTCCCACAGAAAGTATGGTTAAATACATCGGCATAGACCTGCTGCCGTTTGATACAATTGAAATACCGTATTTTTCGGAGTATAAGTCGCACCGGAGTATAAGTCGCACCTGCCGAAAATGCATAATAAAGAAGGAAAAAAACATATATAAATCGCACTGCTCACGCCAAACTATGAAAAAAACTGCGACTTATAGTCCGAAAAATACGGTACTGGCATTTGTAAAAAGGCTGCATAACATTTGTCATGTTATGTCATTATTGTGTTCCTCACTCGGAATCTGCCAGACTTAATTTTTTTATTTTTTTTTTGCAAATTACATTTTAATAAATCTGCTTATAGTGTAGTGTTTTTATTGTTATTCTGCACTTTTGTTTAAAAGGGTCCTAATTTATGATTGTCAGTTAAGTAATGTACAACTCTACCTATGCCGACATGTGATTTATTGAAGTGCAACTTTGTTTGTCAATTTATTTCAAAGTTTTCAATCTAATTACCTTGTTAACATATCCGAGAAAGGAAATACTTGCATTATTATTAGGATTATTATTATTTTCATTACATCAGTGGTTAATTTGGTCTCAAAAAATTAATGGCAATAGTATTGTTTATCGGTAATAATTTGTAGGTCGATATATTGTCGAGCACATTTTGTTATCGCCCCAGGCATTGGTCTTCATGGTTGTTGCTAAGTTTCCCATAGCTGATGTCATGCTGTTCTTTAGACAGCTAACTCGCTAAGACTGGCTTTGTTCTCTCAGAAGTGTAAAGTATTTTTTAAAAACACAATATTAATCAACACTCACACAATCAACATAATTCTTAATGAACAATTGATCAGCCCTTGTATAAAAATGCTGCTGTCAGACTAAATGAATATGTTGAGAGTGAGCAAAAGCCTGCCACCATGCAGGTGGAATGTCCCTACAGTGCCAGGACTGAGCTGTAAAAATATAAGTGGTGTGAAACTCAGCCCTTGCTTAGTCCTGGTGGAGAAGTTTATTAGATAAGTTATTCTGGGGTACACTCTTTGTGGGTCTTTTATTACGTTTCAGAAAATATTCCGTTTTTAATGGACTGGTAACCATTAAAAGTACAGTTAAGACCCTACATTCAAACAGATTTTACTTTGGTATTGTTCACCCAAAATAACCTATTAAGACATAAAAAAAATAATAATGTGTGTGTATATATATATATATATATATATATATATATATATATATATATATATATATATATATATATATATATATATATACATATATATATATATATATATATATATATATATACTGTGGAATACCTGATCTCGCTTTTGTAATGTATATATTCTAATGCATTAACACTTGGTCACACTTACAATTAGTACCAACATATTTTGTAAACATTGTAGCGACACAGCTACTGTAATATAATCTTCATTTTATGACTGATAGAGCTAGGGTTTTAGCTTCTCCCTGCCAATGTATATTGCACCAATAAATCAGGATGTCACAGGGATTTTTAAGAGCATGCAGCTATTCTGATGCCATATATCATTGGTGTCAGTGATGATAGAATATAACAACTGGTTATTAGGGTCTTATTTTGGCCTAGTCACTGGCCAAATGTCATGATATTGTGCTAAGCGGTGATATTTCAATCACAATTGTATCCCTATATTGTGAATGTTTTGTTCATTATGACACAATAAGGGGTTGATAAATGTTAATTTGTCAAACTGCACCTCATTAACTGAGGAACATTTTGTAAACCAATTTATTTGAATTAAAAAGTAAATTTTAAGTTTTTCATACTCAACAAACATACTTGTTACAATAAGTGCATAAACATCGCACTTCTCTCCAGCTAACTAGTTGAGACTGACAGCCATGTCCACTATGGGTATCATCTGACCACAGAACTTTCCTCCAGAAGGTTTTATCTTTGTCCATGTGATGTCAGATGAAACAAAAATTGAGCTGTTTGGCCACAATACCCAGCAATCTGTTTGGAGGAGAAAAGGTGAGGCCTTTAATCCTAGGAACACCATTCCCACCGTCAAGCATGGTGGTACCACCACCATGCTCTGGGCCTGTTTTGCTGCCAATGGAACTGGTGCTTTAAATGGGACAATGAAAAAAGGAGGATTACCTCCAAATTCTTCAGGACAACCTAACATTATCAGCCTGGAGGTTGGGTCTTGGGCGCAGTTGGGTGTTCCAACAGGACAATGACCCCGAACACATGTCAAAAGTGGTAAAGGAATGGCTAAATCAGGCTAGAATTAAGGTTTTAGAATGGCCTTCCCAAAGTTCTGACTTAAACGTGTGGTCAATGCTGAAGAAACAAGTCCATGTCAGAAAACCAGCACATTTAGCTGAACTGCACCAATTTTGTCAAGAGGAGTGGTCAAAAATTCAACCCGAAGCTTGTGGATGGCTACCAAAAGCGCCTTATTGCAGTGAAACTTGCCAAGGGACATGTAACCAAATATCAACATTGCTGTATGTATACGTTTGACCCAGCAGATTTGGTCACATTTTCGGTAGACCCATAATAAATTCATAAAAGAACCAAACTTCATGAATGTTTTTTGTGACAAACAAGTATGTGCTCCAATCACTCGATCACAAAAAAATAAGAGTTGTAGAAAGTATTGGAAACTCAAGACAAGCATGACATTATGTTCTTTACAAGTGAATGTAAACTTTTGATCGCGACTGTAGCTTAAAAGAACAACCAGTAATTTGGTATACTGGCTCTGTGTCAAATACATGGAAGTGCAACCATTATTGTGAGATCCCAAACTTCTGGTGCATGTGGTCTTTTTTTCCATTCTTAATTAGCTTAACTCATCCCTTTCACCATTACAAAATAAGGAATTTGCATGTACATCGCACTACCCGTGAACCTTTTTTTTTTTTTTTTTGATTGTAAGGATTTTATGATGTGCAAAGCCAAACTAAATCAAAATTTGCTTAATCGTCCAGACCTAACTCTGCTTCAGTTTGGCGGCACCTGGCTAGAGTTATCTGCCTAGTTTCTAGCTATTTTTCTCCAAATGTGACTTTTTACAGCAGGGACATTTTTTTGTAAAAATATGAGAAATTGGGGAAGTGTAGATATCATTTTAGTCCAATGAGGAAGCTATATGTGGCTATCACGTCTCAAGGTGGGGGAAATAATCCATTCTAAAATGCATCACAATTAGAACGTGTGTGATTCATAAATCGATGGATAAATGTCCAAACATCGATTATTTGCGTATGTTGAATGAAGTAATACGGTTCTAAAATATGGCATTAATGCTTATGTTCTATAAACATTATATGGTTCTAACTACGGTAACCACGGTAGAACAATTAGCTAACATTCTTTTAACAATATTTGTTAACTGGATTAGTGCAAACACACACAGAGGAGGGAGGAATAGGGAACAAGCTCTGCTAGCTTTAATGTGAAGTAGTGAAACAAAAAAAGAATGAATGCTTTGTACACTTCAACAGAATGTTAAAAAGAACCCCCACGTTACAGTAGAGAGTAACCAGCTAAGAAGAAGAAATTAGCAAGTAGATAAATAGGTCAGAAATAATATCCACACAGCACGGCAACACGTATGTCAGCCATAGATATGTCTTTGGGCCTCAAGTTAATGGCGACTGGGGCCAAAATGTCTGAACATTCTGTGGTTTTAGAAGGCACATAGATTAAAAGAAGGATCCCTGCTCGAACTCAAAACATTAGTTGTGTGTTTAAAGTGGCCCTATTATGCAAAAGCCTTTTGAGACATGTTTAAGGGCTGTATAAGTAAACTGATTGATTGAAAAATAACCTTTCTAACCTGATGGTACCTGCTTATGTGTATTTGGGATCTGCATAGCTCCTGAAAATATTAAATCAAACCGTGGAAGAATTGCAGAGATGTTTACAAAACAATCTTGCCTTCCTTTCTACTTCCTCCAAATGGTCTGTTTGGAATTTGTCAGTCCTGTAATGTAGTAACGGCTGACTAATTACTTTATAAGAATAAGTAACATGTTACGTTACTACTTACTACAAAAATAATGTGAGTACTCTCAACACAGGTTATCTTGCTATAAAAGACTTGGGCAACATTAAGCACTGTGCACGTTTTGTTTTAGATACCGGTATGTATCGTATATCGCCACTCAGCCTAAAAATATCGCCCAACCCTGCTTGGAAATAAAAGAGCACATTCCACAGGCAAGCCGTGCTTTCTCTTACCATATCATGTGCAAGGAATTTGAATTTCTGTGTAATATTTGATTTGTCTTTTGAGATTCATGTATCCCTGGCGCGCTGCTCGGAAAGAGTTGGCAAGCTACGTGTAGTTTTTCTAAGCAATGCATTAGAGATCCATGAACTGTTGCCTTGATTATATATTTATACCCCAGGTGACAGAAGTCTTTCAACTTCTATAAAATCGTTGGGACTTTTTTTTTAACTGTAATAAAATATGAACCAGTAGTAAGAGGATACTGTTTGAAACCAATAAATGTCAAAATTATAGTAAACATCTTGTCAAACAATTGTTATTTATGTTAAAGTGTTGGATAAACGTTTTGAAAATAGCTACTTTCAAATAGCTGTCTAACTTTTCAGACCACAACACCATGCATCATAGGTAAGATTGTTGTCATAGTCTACTATGATCGTTTTTACCACTGTCGTCATCAGTAACATCAGTAGTTTGGCAGTGGACACCAGTGTCAGTTTACATTTTGGCACACAGCTTTATGTTTTTGTCCTGGCGGCTAGCTTTTATCAGATGACTGACTTTCTATTTGCTGCCAGTGATTTCATCTGTCAGGACATGAGATACCCATTAGTCCAGCCAGGAGAGTGAGAGCGAGACAGGAAACTAAGGTGTTGGGAAGAGTTACAGCCTGCAACAGAGAGTTTGAAAGCCTGAGCTGATGATGACAGAAGCCTCATGCCGAAATATTTCCTGGCAACACAAATATGTGTGAATAGTTCGACACCTTACTCGTGTCAGGTGATGTTATGCCTCCAAGGTCACTGTGTTTAAATAGCAACTTTGGGAGACATGCTCGCTTTAGATCCGTGCAAACAGGGTGAGTATAAAGCTAAATGTTGGATATAGAGAACATACAAACCCTTTATTTATTAAATCACAATTTTGAAATTCAACGATTTGGTGCATTTGCAAACAGCTAAAATTATATATAAAGCAAACTATAACCTGCTACCCAAGAATATACAACAATTCTTCTCAACAAAAGAGGAAAAATATAACCTTAGAGGAAAATCTAATTTAAAACATTTGTATGCTCGTACAACACTTACAACTTTTAGTACATCAGTATGTGGAATTAAATTATGGAACGGATTAACCAAAGAACTCAAACAAAGCACCAATATGATTCAGTTTAATAGACCGTTCAAACTACAAGTGTTCACAAAGTACACAGAACACTAATTATGATGAACATCTTGAACCCTTTTTTTGTTCCTTTTTTTTTTTTATTGAGACAAAGATTATTTATGTATTTAATAGTTGTATGCTTACTATGGTATATTATTTATTTGTTCACTGTTGTGTTACAGAAAACAAGGACATTGGATAAAATTGCTATGATATGAAAAGGGGTAGGATTAAATAAGATCTGCTTCTTCCTACTCCTTTTCGGACTTGCTGTAATGAAACAACTGGAATCGTGTGATGCATTACATTGTATTTTATGCATGTTCGAAATAAACTGAAACTGAACTGAACTGAACTGAAAATAATTTCAACATAAACATGTGCCACAGTATCATTATGTGTCCCATCACTAGGGATAAACCAAAAGTTGAACTGTGTCCAATATTTCAACATATTGGTAGTACATCAAAAAACGGTTCTACTAAATTGTAAAACATCAAGTTTTTATGATAGAAATGCTGGTTTCACTTTTTACCTTTTTTAATTGTGCTTTCATGGTTGAGCAGATGACCTCCATTAATCATGTGATATGACTGCTTGTTACAACACAGCCCTTGAGGTTGCCGGTGAAACCAGATCAAAGTAACAGATACAATTCATTGTAGGTTGTACTAGCATTTTTATGATATCTTAATTTTTTTTGATTAAATTATACATTTTATGATATCGTAAATCTTTATGAAACCTATAAAGTGAAAACATATGTCCGTGTTGGTAAAATAGTTTCCCCACGTGTCCTACAGAACTGATGCACCTTGCCCTTATTGTAACAAACATTCTCCAGTTTATTTTTTATTTGTTGTCAAATTGAAAGTAGTTCCTCAGTATTCTGAAAGGCAAAAAATAAAGAAAAAAACAAACCCATAGAATGCCACAAGGGGGTGAAATTGAAAAAATATGGGGGAAAACAAAGAAAAGATAATACACATATTGTCATTGTATAATATTTTACTGATAAATATATTTTAAACAAATGAACCTCTGTTACATTTTGTGTATGTTTATAAATTCAAGTAAAGTTCTGTCGGGCATTTTGTAAAATGTTGTAATGGAGCAATGCAGTGTCTTAATAAAGTGAGTGCACCCCTCATTTTTCTGAAATAGTTTTATGCCAGTGTATCTTCTCAGGAGATAATAATATAGAAACAAATGTTTTGCCTCCGATCTCGATCAGATTTAGATTTCGAGTCTTGATCCCATACTTTCACAATGTTGTTGTACAATATGTAACTGACATTTTTTTAAGCAAGTAGGTCAAGTAAACACATCCTCACATGTTTAAAAAGCTAATTTCAATAAAATTAAAATGTCATAGTATTGTTGTAAATCCCATGTAATAAACTCTCCTAAGGAGTTTAAGGGGACCTATTAATCAAAACCAACTTTTCTGACCTATTGGTAGATGCTTTTGTGTATTTGGGATCTGCATAAGTCCGGAAAATCTGAAATCACACCAAGGAGGTATTTTGGAGGTATTTATAAAACAATATTGCCCTATTGCATACTTCTTCTAAACAAGCTGTTTGAAAATTGTCCAAATTGTAATGTTTTTCCCGGTTGTGACGTCAGTAGGGATGATGTTTGATAAGAAATTATCGAGTTCGAGCCTATTATCGGATCCTCTTATCGAACCGATTCCTTATCGATTCTCTTATCGAGTCCAGATAGGTTGTTGTATATGGAAAAAAACACACAATATTTGGTTTAACAAAAGCTCACTTTTATTATATAAGAAAAAAATAAAATCTAATAAATAAATAAATATTGACTGTTACCCCCGTAAAAAAATAAAATAATTAAATATTGACTGTTGTTACCCAAAGTATATTAAGTGGGATTTTTCAGAAAAACAAATATATACAGTAACACAAAAACAACCTGTCTCTGTGATCACTATAGGTGTATAAATAATAATAAAGTGTTAAATAAAATCAGTCCCTTGGGCAGTCCCTTTGTACCCTTCTCAAATCTCTCAGTAAAGTTATTCATTGGATTATACCTTTTGTTTTGAACTTTATTACACCTTGGAGCGCTTTTTCCGGCTCATTGTTTTTCCTGCTTTCTCTATCTGCGCCTAATGACTGAGCTACGTGACGTCATTTCTTGTGATGTCCCACGGGGCATTTCTGGTCGGGACGGGATTAGTTCCCAGGGATTCGAATAAAGAACCAACTCTTTTCTTTACTATAGTGGTCTTGATAACTGGTACCGGTTCTCAAAAAGGGATTTGAGTCCGAGGACTCGGTTCTTTTCTTATCGAACAACCGGGAAAATCGGTTTCGAGTATCATCCCTAGACGTCAGTGGATATCTCCATATATAGTTACCCATATACTGTATTCCTGCGCGAGTCCGCCATTGTAGTCTGGTGCTGTTGTCAATAAGCTTCTTCCATTTAAGAATCAGAATCCACTTTATTGGCCAGGTATGTACATGTGGAAATCACACATGAATACCTTAAGAGAAGGAAACGCGTGATTGCAGCTATTTCGGGTAAAACACATCTCACACGGTAACATAGTAATGTTGAGCGACGGTTTTGGATAAGGCCTGGAAAAACGGCAGCCTGGTGGGATATGTTTGTCAACGAGTGTGTTGAGCCAGAGGAACGGCAAGAGAACTTTTGAATGTCCAGGTCAGCTGTGATTCTACTTAGCGAAAAACTTTGTCTATTTGTCGAAGGGGAGACAACGAGAATGCGGGTTCCCGTGGACGAGGGTAGACTACGGATAACAGCGAATGCATTTGGACTGGCAAAGCAGACTATCAGTTATTGTCCGCGATGTATGTCGAGCGATTACTCAACGTCTAGTTTTGTACTCCATAACTATTGTGAAGCTATGAAGTGGTTGCGGCCGTCAAGTATGACCGCCAATTTCAGACTCCAAGGACAGGCAGGATTGCAAGAATGGACAATGAAGGTGAAGGTAAAAGAGTGAGGAGTGTCCTGACCAGATATCTAGAGCTCTAGATTTATTGTTGTAAAATGTTCTTTATAACATTGTTTACTTTCACATGTCCATTAAATATATGATTCATGTCTGATGGCTCAGGTGTGATTCACTACAATAGTCTAACAGCTGCTGATGGTGAGGCAAACAAGGTTTACTGGTAAAAGAAATGTGGTAATAGGCTACATTGAAACACAGGGTAAGGATACACTTCCAGGTCAGAGGTGACTATGACGTAATATATATGCGCCTCTGCCATTTTCCGCGCATGCGTACTAGGTCGCGTTGCGCCAGCGGACGGAGGGGGCAGGGAGTCTTAAACGATGGCATTGTGTGTGTGTGTGGACAGGGACATGGTTAGGTAGGATATACCCTGTATAACCTTAGCCGGCTTAGTGTAGAAGCAGCCTTAGCGTGCCTATAAATGTCTCTATATTGTGGGGAGGCTATACGACTAAAATCAGATCCTGATTGAACACATTATTTCTGGTGGATGTTGTGGGGTTCTCCTTGTTTCAGCAGGCCTTGAACGCACTGTGAAAACACCTCTGTCTCTTTTTCTCTGAGATCGATCTGAGAGCATAGCAGAGCTTGTAGGTTCAATGTGTGAAAATGACGTTAAAGGCGCTGTTTGCAACATTTACACTGATGCCTAAAGGGCACCAACTTTCCAATGTATTTTACACAATAAATCCCGCTCTCTTACGTAACTACGTACGTACGTACGTACGTACGTACGTAATACATGCATGCACATTAGCTATAGGTGTTGTTAGTAAATAATAGGTAGCGTTAGCTGTCATTGAATGTATATTCCATCACAACAACAACATGACTATGGCCGGTAGAAATGTCCGATAATATCGGACTGCCGATATTATCGGCCGATAAATGCTTTAAAATGTAATATCAGAAATTATCGGTTTAAAAATGATCGGTATCGGTTTCAAAAAGTAAATTTTATGACTTATTAAAACGCCGCTGTGTACACGGATGTAGAGAGAAGTACAGAGCGGCAATATACCTTAAAGGCACTGCCTTTGCGTGCCGGCCCAGTCACATAATATCTACGGCTTTTCACAATGCAAGGCATACTTGGTCAACAGCCATACAGGTCACACTGAGGGTGGCCGTATAAACAACTTTAACACTGTTACAAATATGCGCCACACTGTGAACCCACACCAAACAAGAATGACAAACACTTTTCGGGAACATCCACACCGTAACACAACATAAACACAACAGAACAAATACTCAGAACCCCTTGCAGTGCTAACTCTTCCGGGACGCTACAATATACACCCCCCCCCCCCCCCCCCACCTCAAACTGTGTGCCTTCGTTGTTTTTGTAGCTGTTGTTTTGAGGCATGTTAAAATAAAATAAAATAATAATGCACTTTGTGAAAGTCAAAGTTTAGTGGGTACTAGGATTATCTCAGGGAGAGCATGTCCCAAATTCCAAGCTGTTTTGAGGCATGTTAAAAAAAATAATGCACTTTGTGACTTCAATAATAAATATGGCAGTGCCATGTTGGCACTTTTTTCCAAAACTGGAGTTGAAGTTGTTCTCTTATTTTGGAAAACCTTGTTTTTGATTGATTGATTGACACTTGTATTAGTAGATTGCACAGTACAGTACATATTCCGTACAATTGACCACTAAATGGTAACACCGAATAAGTTTTCCAACTTGTTTAAGTCGGGGTCCACGTTAATCAATTCATGGCAAAGTTACATTGTTTAATGCATTGGTTCTCAACCTTTTTTCAGTGATGTACCCCCTGTGAAAAATGTTTTAATTCAAGTACCACCTAATCAGAGCAAAGCATTTTTGGTTGAAAAAAAGAGATAAAGAAGTAAAATACAGCACGATGTCATCAGTTTCTGATTTATTAAATTGTATAACAGTGCAAAATATTGCTCATTTGTAGTGGTCTTTCTTGAACTATTTGGAAAAAAGATAAAAATAACTAAAAACTTGTTGAAAAATAAACAAGTGATTCAATTATAAATAAAGATTTCTACACATAGAAGTAATCATCAACTTAAAGTGCCCTCTTTGGGGATTGTAATAGAGATCTGTCTGGATTCGTGAACTTAATTCTAAACATTTCTTCACAAAAAAAGAAATCTTTAACATCAATATTTATGGAACATGTCCACAAAAAATCTAGCTGTCAACACTGAATATTGCATTGTTGCATTGTAATGAATGGAATAGCTTACTTGATTTGATGTTCAGTTTATGAACTTACATTCATATTTTGTTGAAGTATTATTCAATAAATATATTTATAAAGGATTTTTGAATTGTTGCTATTTTTAGAATATTTAAAAAAAAATCTCACGTACCCCTTGGCATACCTTCAAGTACCCCCAGGGGTACGCGTACCCCCATTTGAGAACCACTGGTTTAATGCATCCAGCGGGGCATCACAACAAAATTAGGCATAATAATGTGTTAATTCCACGACTGTATATATCGGTATTGGTTGATATCGGAATCGGTAATTAAGAGTTGGACAATATCGGAATATCGGATATCGGCAAAAAAGCCATTATCGGACATCTCTAATGGCCGGGTACCAAATTTGGTACTTTTATAGGCACTGACCGAATTCCAACAGTACTTCGGGTATCGATTCACATAAAACCAAACGGTGCCATGTTTCGATACTTTTATTGTACCTGCACACTTCTGGTTAGGCTGCTTTGCTGGCTACTTGTGCTGTTGTCGTTTCTTATGCCATTTAGGTGTTGTTTTCAAGTGTTTCCTAAGTGTATTATTTTATTCTGTGTTGTTCGACTGCAATAATAGTTTGTCTTGGACTGACCACCAGGCGACTTTTGGACAAAAACTTTTCTGGCGGGGACGTACTGGCTAGGGGAAGACAACGGCGCAGAGGAGGAAAAAGAGGGGGAATAGAGGGGTTCTGATTTTTCCCGGAAGTGCATGCCGGAATTCATTTTGAAGGGCGAGCGTCATCGTTCACGATAGCCCCACACGTAATATTTCCACATTGCACCGGCCGTGATATGATGGAGAAATACTGAGAGTAAGATAAGATAAGAAGTCCCTTTGTGGTTATGAAGAGCAAACAGCCGTAATTGGATGCAAGGATTTGTACAAGTTCGACAAGTCTGCGTGGAGCAGATATCATGAGCGTCATCTTCCTCGATGTCTCATTCCCGGACTTTGTGAACTACTTAATTGTTCAACCCAGCCTATTTCACACTTTGAAAGACTTTCAAAAGTGTAAGAGTCAAGATAGCTATGGCGGCTTTGTTTGTGGATGGGTTTGGGACGTTTATGTTTATCTCTATAAACCCAGTGGACATTGTGTCGTCACGAAAGGCTCGAGTAATGCACTCTCAGATAGAATAGAGGTAGGAATCTTTGGGAACCTCACTCAGTGGCCTAGTGGTTAGGGTGTCCGCCCTGAAATCGGTAGGTTGTGAGTTCAAACCCCGGCCGAGTCATACCAAAGACTTTAAACATAGGACCCATTACCTCCCTGCTTGGCACTCAGCATCAAGGGTTGGAATTGGGGGTTAAATCACCAAAAATGATTCCCGGGCGCGACCACTGCTGCTGCTCACTGCTCCCCTCACCACCCAGGGGGTGAACAAGGGGATGGGTCAAATGCAGAGGACAAATTTCACCACACCCAGTGTGTGTGACAATCATTGGTACTTTAACTTTAACTTAACTCACGATTCGATTACGATTTAGGAACTACAATTCGATGAAAAATTGATTATTGATGCATCTTTAATTTATGTACAGTATATATTGATGCAGTTTTTACATTTCATTTAGTTTCACTGTGATACACGTTACACGTGTATCACTTACAACTTAAAAAGAACAATTCATTTGGAATAAGAAACAGTACATTTAATTTCCACATGTATTGAATTAATGAAAATGTGTGCAAAACTGGTCCAAAAGTCTTTTAAATGTTCTTGTAATCAGACCATATTTTCGGTATATTAGATGGAATCTTTACCTGACATGTTTCGACTATCATCTGCTGTCTTCTTCAGAAGGGTCACCTGACCACTGTGACGTGTTGCCTATCAGCTGTTCATATAGGCGTTTCCAACCAAGCAGAACTGTCAAGTGTACTGGTTGGCTTTCTGATGTTCTTTCTTCCTTGTGTTGAATGTCCTCCCTGTTTCTTTGATTTATGATTTTTTGCATGATTTACACGGGATTTCGTAAATTACATTGCATTTCTTGTCTTGTTCTGTTTTGTCTTTTGGATGTACTGTCTTGTTTTTGTGTGAGGTTTAACTGTTGTGTTTATTTTGTGTTTTTTCATGACCCGCTGTATTGTTTCAGTTATTCCACTAATGCAGTGTTTTTCAACCACTGTGCCGCAGCGCCGTGAGATACAGTCTGGTGTGCCATGGGAGATTATCTAATTTCACCTATTTGGGTTAAAAATATTTTTTGCAAACCAGTAATTATAGTCTGCAATTGATGTGTTGTTGTTGAGTGGTCGGTGCTGTTGAGAGCTCGGCAGAGTAACCCTGTAATATTCCATATCAGTAGGTGGCAGCAGCCGGCAGCTAATTGCTTTGTAGATGTCGGAAACAGCGGGAGGCAGATTGCAGGTAAAACGGTGTCTAATGCTTAAACCAAAAATAAACAAAAGGTGAGTGCCCTTAAGAAAAGGCAATGAAAGTTAGGGAAGGCTATGCAGAACAAAACTAAAACGGAACTTGCTACAAAGTAAACAAAAACAGAATGCTGGACGAGAGCAAAGGCTTACTGTGGAGCAAAGACGGCGTCCACAATGTACATCCGAACATGACATGACAATCAACAATGTCCCCACAAAGAAGGATGAAAACAACCAAAACATTCTTGATTGCTAAAACAAAGTAAATGCGGGAAATATCGCTCAAAGGAAGACATGAAACTGCTAAAGGAAAACAACAAAAAAAGAGAAAAAGCCACCAAAATAGAAGCGCAAGACAAGAACTAAAACCCGACACACAGGAAAACAGCAAAAAACTCAAAATAAGTCACGGCGTGATGTGACAGGTCGTGACTACTTTGAGACAAGCGCTATATTGATGCATGCTTGGTTATGGTTTAAAGTCATATCCAGCAATTGTGACAATGACTTTTTACTGTCAACTGAGTTTCATTTTTTAATGATTTCTGCTGGTGGTGTGCCTCCGGATTTTTTCAACGCAAAAAATTTGCCTTTGCTCAAAAAAGGTTGAAAAACACTGCCCTAATGTATGGTAAGGTTATGACTTCTTTGTTCTTTATTTCAGGTTTTTCTTTGGGTTTCTTCTTTGTTCTCTTTTCCTTGTTTTTTACTTGTTGTTCCCCTTTTTTGATGGCCCAGGTTGGATATTAGCAGTTTTTAAATGTGTATTTTTGATGTTTGATGGTCGGATCTCTTGGTGAGGTGGCTCGCTGCAGTCAGCCAAATTTTAGAACTGTCTGCATTGCTTTATTTACAATAAAGAAATCAATTATCGATTATTGACACTTACTAATTGATTTTATAATTGTCCATGTCTGAATTGTGATGCATCTAAAAATTGATTATTTCCCCCAACTCTACTCAGAAATGATCTAACCCAAGTTTGACACGCAGGATCCATCCATCCATCCATTTTCTACCGCTTGTCCCTTACGGGATCGCGGGGGGTGCCAGGATAATCACGGACAACCGATATAATGGCATTTCAGCACACTGGCAGGATTGAGAGAATGATGTTCTCATGTCGCTTCACTTTTGTTTTATGTGGAGACCACAGTCCGAATAAGAGAAATGACTACTATTTATATCAATACAACTACTATCAAAATTCTTCGACCAAGCACGTCAAGTTAATCCAAAGCGGGGCTGTTATTTATTTTAGGTTATTTTTTTATTTAGTAAATGTTTTACCTGAAATGATCCGAACAAACAACGTCGTCAGCACGCCACATCTCGGTTGATTGTTGTAATTCATGCTTGCTTTTGCCGCAAACTCCTTTTTTCAGCTTCTTCCATTTGTCCAGAAATACGCTTAGGAATGTGATACAAGCTAAGAATATCTCTCCCACCTCAATTGTGGCAGTTGACATTGGCAATATGAAGATTACTGGATAAATTATCAGCGATGATTAGCGTTTCACTAACTTCCGCTGTTCAATATGGATATCGGCAATGCATTGTAGAGAATGTGAAAAAATCCGAACGAAGAGGGAACACTGTCGTTGCCTGCTACACACAGATGTCAGATCGCTAAAAAATAAAATGGAAGAGCAAAGTTTTTTTCGAGTACGGGGAATCAAACGTGATGGTATTCATAGAAACATGGCTCCATAAAGATATTTAGCGCACTCTCTCATGGTGTTGAAGTCATTTCCTTTTCATCCGAACAGTAGAGGGGGCGTGGTTTGTATGTGAATGTCAGCTGATACAGACTGTATGCACGGCCGATATAGAACTACTATGTCTGTCCCTGAGACCCTTTTACCTCCCAAGAGAGTTTTTAGAAAAAACATTTAAATATGTGCTGTGATTTAACTTCTTAAAATTGCAGAGCCTATTTTATAATAAATACTATAAATGAGACTCAGAAGTAAAACATTAATTTAAAAAAATGAAGATTTAACAACTACTCAGCACAGTTATTTTTAGCTCATTGTTAAACGTCAAATTAAAAAATATGTATTATTAATAGAGAAATTAATATTACCAAAAACTAGTATCCGTACGGTACCAGTATCGTTTCCCAGGTTCCGGGAACTTTGTTTGTTGCTTCTCTTGGACGGCTTTTGTATATGTGTACGGATGACCGGGTGAGTGACCGCCGTAAACCACAATCATTTTATTCGGTCCGGCAAAATTTTTTATTAGATAAACTTTTTATTTGCGAACAATTTAGACAATTGCCAAACAAATGTATTCTGTTAAACCACTAATGGTAATATAAGCTAGCCAGTGGTGTTCTTGTTATATATTTTGCTTAGAAAAATGTTACTGTGAGGAAGTTGCAAACAGCACCTTTAGTGTCTCTTGTTTTTATGTTCGCGTTTAGGCTAACAAGCTGTTGCCAGTCAGTCCGAGAATTTATGAAAGTGCTGTTATCAATCATGTTTTTTGTATTATATATATTGTATAATACTAACCGTCAGGGGTTTTACCGCGGTTATCCTTATTATTGTTACATACTTTGTACCTACTCCCAGAATTAGCCCAATGAGTACTACAAGAACACTGGTATGTACATAATATTGCAGTATTGGTGTTGCGATAATCAGTTTTCGGTGGTACAATTAAGTCCAGTTGCTTTTGGCCATGGAAATTGTGTAAAGTGTTTTGGAGAAGTCATGGAAAATCGTTGATGAAAAAGTGTACAGACCCTGTATGAGAAAGAAAGTATGCCTTTTGCTGTTGTAATTACTCTGTGTTAACGGCGGTCCGTCTGTCTCCAAACATTCTCGATCCAGTTGTGTGCACCGGGGCTCAGACGATTGCGTTCAATTAAGAAACTACATCAGCATAGCAACTTTACCACAGTTGGTTTTAACTAACCATAACTGTGAACACCTTATCTTAAACGATTGAGTTGAATATCATTTTGGATTGATAGGGAATTTATTTGATTAAAAGAAGAATTAAACTTAATGTGATTTGTCTAATATATGTGCATGTGGCGTAGTATTAATGGTATATTGTGTCAGTATTGTGACAACATGAGTGGTTGTTTTTTGCTTGCAAGTTTCCTTATTATTAACTAGTACATAAACAGACTGACTAACAAATCCACACAAGCCCATGTGAGATATTTCGGTGACATGTTGTACATGCCGTTTTGGCACCTTTGTCTCCATGCTAGACT
Organism: Nerophis lumbriciformis; assembly: GCF_033978685.3. NCBI lineage: Eukaryota > Metazoa > Chordata > Actinopteri > Syngnathiformes > Syngnathidae > Nerophis > Nerophis lumbriciformis. The sequence continues at coordinate 46,306,826 of NC_084562.2, forward strand.
GAGCAGCTTTCGTAAATTGACACCCACTCCTTCATATGACATGTCATGTGGAGGAGGTTTGGATATGTTTGTGGGTATCAGTGCTGCTCTGTTTACACCACTCCTGCAGGGGCTAGTAACAGCAGTCCTCCCTGACCTAGAAATGTTGTCAAGTTTGATACTCCCCTTCTCGCCAAACCTTGCTTTCACTCTTATTTCAGGCGTAACTTTTCACCTAATCAGTGAACTCTGAAGTCTGAACTTTCCGACCATGTTGGTGTTCGTATGCGGCTGAGCTGCAGACTCAAGACAGCTGGTTGTAAAAAGGCTGACTTTTAACCTTGCTACTGTGCATTTAGGATCATGGGGCTTTGCATCAGCATCATTCTTTCTAGATAGATGAGTCAACAGCAGCCTTGGGCCCGCTGATATGCTGTGGGTGTCAATGCCAAGACCACTTCAAATGTGCAAACCTTAATCTCCCTCTGACATTAATATTTTCAGTTGGAGACAAGCAGGGGGCACAAGGGTGGTAATGTAAGCAATGTCTTTTGGATGGCCTTCTTTCACGCTGGGAGTGGAGAATCTACAGCCATTACTCACCGTATAGTAATGTTCAGAATGTATTCTTAGCTCCTGTCTTCCAATCCGTCACTACAGGAAGGTTTGCAGGTCAAAAAAAGAGGTAGCCAGTCTGCAGGCTGTCTGCACCACTGCTATTTACCAGGGAGGGGGGTGATATTTTAAACTGGAGAGCCCACATATCTACCCCATTGAGCTCGACTGACCTTGCCATTTGGTGGGGGCTAAGACGCATGAGACCACTGGCGGAGGACAAGAAGCCGGGAAAGAGAGAGGCTCTTTAGTACGCAGCTCGCTTTCAGTGTCTGCAGGCAGACTGAAACCAGTCCAGGGAAGAGGGGGAAGACATCAGATATCAGAGATACCATAAAGAAGACTGAGTAAGGGAACTTGCTTAAGGATTTAGAGTAGCAGAAGACATTTGGTGGGGTTGAGAAGTAGCCAGGCTGAGCTGACTTTTACCCCCTGAGGAGGAGTTGCAGTTGCCGGCCAGGGCAGGTCCCAAGGCTGGCAGGGGCTGGCCCTACTGCTTCTCCACCTCCATTCCTTCCTCCTTATTCTCCCTTGAAGAGCCAACTGCTGTGCAGTGCTGAACCTACAGGTTGAGCCTGTAAGCTTCAATATTCCTCCAATGTCAGAACACTCCAGAGGATAAGCCTTTTTTAAGAGGACCTCATTGCTATCCTTTTTTTTTCTGCGCTCACTGGTTGAGTGCACTGAGGAGCTTTGTATACTTTACCCCCTCTTTGTTTGTTTTGTTTTATAACCGGAACGCTGGCGAGCTTCTCGGTAGCACGGTGCAAGGACCAGCTCCACTCACCCAAGATGAGGCGCTGGCTGAAATGCACCTCCATGCACTTTGTATGTACTCATTTAGTAAATTTAATCTTTTTAACTTGTGTTTCAATGAACGCTGAGCTAGGCTGAATATGGATTTGCCTGTAACTCAATAATTGCTTCATGGTAATGTAGCACAAAATGTTTTCTGTCAGTTGCTTGTTGGCTTCGAAGCTCCCTACTGATTTAGGAATAGTGTGTTACCATGCTTTGTTTCTAATTTACATACTAAAACATAATCTATTCACTGATCAAATTTACAGTTTAGATGTTTTTATTGTTATTAGTATTATCTTCGATTATGAATCTGATTGTTTCGTGTTGTGTTTGTCAGAACACAGACTGGAACAAGTATGATGATCGGCTGATGAAAGCAGTGGAACGTGGGGAGGTGGACAAGGTGGCTGCAGTTCTTGGCAAGAAGGGTATAGTCCCTACCAAACCTGATGTGGAGGGACGATCTGCGTAAGTAAATGGACACCCACATGTGCATACACAAACATGCTCACGCCCAGTTACTGTGTGTGGATGAGCTGTGACATACAGAAATAGACCCTTTACAAAACATGCTCAACGGTCCGTACTGATACACCGAGTAGTAGTTTGTAGGTCCCTTTCTCATACAGAATTCTTTTTCTGTTAGCTCATGCTGACTCAAAAATAGTTTGATACCTCCCTTTATGACCTCAAGGCTCCATCTCCCTGCCTGACCCTCCAAAAAATTCCAATAAAATGTTCATAGTTATGGAGGTGTGTCACATTTCAACTTTGAACCTCGTTCCAGCTGCTTTACATTTTAGGGGTGTCACAGTTGAATATTAGTTCGGAGATTTATATATGCAATATGGCCCTTTAAATCAGCCATCTGCTTGTGGAGGTCAGTGTGGGAGTTGGTCTAAAAAATGTTTGTGGCCTCTCGAGGCTTGACCACACTGGCCAAAGGGCTGTTTGGATAGTTCTCACAGGAAATGACTGCCTGAAAATTCAGCTCGGAACCACTGTGGTGTGCACAACATCAAACCAGACATTGTGGCTCAGATAGAGGCTATTATTGGGATGAGCTGACATCCCAAATGATCATATTAAATATACATTATGCATGGTTAGATTTTTCTCTGAAGCCTTGCAGTATTCTGAAAAGTAATCGTGACATGCTAAGTATTTCAGTCATGTATTAAATGTTTTGTGGCAATATTCAAAGAAAGTAAACAATATATGCAGGGCGTTCTTCTCTAACTTCTTGTAATGTGCCACAATTCTTCAGATGCTGGATGTTCATATAGGAAAAGAGTTTAAGATGTTGCTTGGTCTGCCCAAAACAAAAATTAACCACAATTGCAACTCAGCAAGTCTACATTTAGTCCACTGTGCCACACACAGACTAACGTGTGTCTATGGTATTCTGGCTGCTGCAAAAGCTGGGAGAGGAATGTTGAATGGTGACCTCTAGTTATTGAAGACCTCGAGGGGGGACACTAATTACAAACCGCTAACCCATCAATTAAATTTTCTGCGTGTTGGATTATCATCACTGTGTTAATTTATCTCGAACTGTCAAAGGCTTCCAGCTGAGTAAACAGTTTAAAGTTTGTGTCTGCCAATGGCATTATCTGGCTGATTCACCACACCTGCTCAATAAGTTCCTGATGTGTTAACAAACTGAGAAAGTCAGCTGCTAAAATCAATTTGACAGCAGTTGAGATGCTCACTTGTCATACCTCATACTCATGACACATTTTTTCCATTGTGACTAATAATTAGCATTATTATTTTAAGAACAACACAATAGTTTCACAGATCTATGTGATGTTGGACAATAATTGTGTTTACTCGTTGCTTCACAGGTTTTAGGAGGCAGGTGGGCTTCAGGAACCCACTCACACTCACATGTTGTAGCTGAGTCATATAACAATTGTTATGCAAAAGCTCCTTTATACCTGTCTATGGATGTTCTTACTCATCCAGGTCATTTTCTTAGGGCATTCAATCGATCTCAAATGAACTGTTTGGTTTGTCTTAGAAGACGTTTCGCGTTTCGCCTCTCATCCGAATAGGCTTCATCAGTTCATGTTCATAGACTAGATTGGTCAGATCTAGTCTAGCGGCTTGTGGCAATACCTCAGTAGGCTTCATCAGTTCAGGTTCATAAACTTAGATGGGACCTCCAATCTAAGTCGATGAGCATGAACTTTGATGAAGCCTACTCTGATGAGGCGAAACGTCTTCAAAAACAAAGCAAACAGTCCAGTTGCAATCGACGTCTTCAAAGACAAAGCAAACAGTCCAGTTGCAATCGATTGAATGCCCTGAGCTGACTCCTTTATACAGTAAATCCCCGTATTTTCACTATTCCGCATTTATATTCACAGATCTTTCTTTTTTTTTTTGTTTGAGGAAAAAACAGTTTTTTCCTGATTTCAACTTTAATATTAAGGCTAATTTTAGGCAACATTTCATGTTATTTGCCCTACATTGATAACGCTTGAATTGCATATCAAGCAGTTGGAGACGAACAGCAATTGCAGAGATACTGCAGTAGTTAAGCTTGATTCTACATGAGTAGTCGTCTCAATTATTCACAGCTTCTCACCATTAGCAGGTAGTCTCAGAACTAGGGTTGCCACTATCAATTATTCTAATAGTCGGTTTAGATCCAAGCATGTCGTTGTGGTTTGTGAAGGCCTTTGAGGCATTTGTGGTTTTAGGCTAAACGAACTTTGATAGATTAATATTCAACTACTCGGCAATTATTTTTTCGATTAGTCGACTAGTCAAACATCCATCCATCCATATTCTACCGCTTGTCCCTTTTGGGGTCACGGGGGGTGCTGGTACAATTATTTCTTATATGGTCTGCTTTACACAGTTGAGTTCACAACTTGATTTTAACTTAATTCCAAAAGTTATTATATTAAATTATAACAAAAAAAAACATTGATTACTAGGGAATTAGTGGTTTTACTTTATCACTCAAAGTAAATAATTATAGTGAAATATAGACTTAAAGTGCAAGATATCCTATAATATATTGAATATTAGTATTATTAATATTATTATATGTTATAAATGTAGTATATTGAATTATTAATAATATGTATAAAGAGTTCCTCCTTTGGCTACTACGTCATATCAGGTTTTTGGATGTTAGTGCCCACAGCAAATATATATGAAAAACTACGTACGTGAGAACTGTAGACGTGGAAAAAGTGGAAAAACTAAATACACGTCTCTGCTTGGTAAGCATGTATCCTTCATTTAATGTTTTTGACTTCTAAAACTACAATGTTCAGACACTTTGCCTCCAGTTTCAATAAACCTGCTGCTCAAAGACCTGTGTCGTTTATCTGCTCATTAATATGTATGGCTGAAAGTGTTGGCGGCATTGTGGATATTATTGTATTTCCCGATGTATTAATCTATTTGCTAATGTCATCGTCTTAGGTGGTTACTCTCTGCTGTAACGCAGTTCCAGTTAGACTTCTGTTAAAGTGTACAAAGCATTTATTCTTTTGTTGTGTTGCTACTTAACATTCAAACTTGCTTAGTGCCGCAGTTAACATGTTCTCCTCTCTTCCTCTATTGTCAACAATACAACTATTTCAAATGCAACAATACATAAATGTAACGAAAACCTGAATTCCAAAAGAAGGCAGATAAATGGGGGGAGAGAAGCAAACTATATTAACCTTGTAGATTGTTATCGTGTAGATAGGTTAAGCTTTATCAGTGTGCTTGCTGTGTTTGACCCAGTTTGCCCTTCGATGAAACTTATTTATATGTATGAGTGTATGTATGTATGTATATGTGCTTGTGTGTTTTCAGTATGTATATATGTATGTTTGTACAGTGAAAGTACGTGTGGATGTATGTTCTGTTTGTGTGTGTTTATGTATGTACTATATTTGTGTATGTTTCCATATGAGTTGGGAAATTGTGTTAGATGTAAATATAAACGGAATACAATGATTTGCAAATCATTTTCAACCCATATTCAGTTGAATATGCTACAAAGACAACATATTTGATGTTCAAACTGATAAACATTTTTTTTTGCAAATAATCATTAACTTTAGAATTTGATGCCAGCAACACGTGACAAAGAAGTTGGGAAAGGTGGCAATAAATACTGATAAAGTTGAGGAATGCTCATCAAACACTTATTTGGAACATCCCACAGGTGTGCAGGCTAATTGGGAATAGGTGGGTGCCATGATTGGGTATAAAAACAGCTTCCCAAAAATGCTCAGTCTTTCACAAGAAAGGATGGTGCGAGGTACACCCCTTTGTCCACAACTGCGTGAGCAAATAGTCAAACAGTTTAAGAACAACGTTTCTCAAAGTGCAATTGCAAGAAATTTAGGGATTTCAACATCTACGGTCCATAATGTCATCAAAAGGTTCAGAGAATCTGGAGAAATCACTCCACGTAAGCGGCATGGCTGGAAACCAACATTGAATGACCGTGACCTTCGATCCCTCAGACAGCACTGTATCAAAAACCGACATCAATCTCTAAAGGATATCACCACATGGGCTCAGGAACACTTCAGAAAACCACTGTCACTAAATACAGTTTGTCGCTACATCTGTAAGTGCAAGTTCTCTTATGCAAAGCGAAAGCCATTCATCAACAGCATTCAGAAACGCCGCCGGCTTCTCTGGGCCCAAGATCATCTAAAATGGACTCATGCAAAGTGGAAAAGTGTTCTGTGGTTTGACGAGTCAACATTTCAAATTGTTTTTGGAAATATTCGACATTGTGTCATCCGGACCAAAGGGGAAGCGAACCATCCAGACTGTTATCGACGCAAAGTTCAAAAGCCAGCATCTGTGATGGTATGGGGGTGCATGAGTGCCCAAGGCATGGGTAACTTACACATCTGTGAAGGCACCATTAATGCTGAAAGGTACATACAGGTTTTGGAACAACATATGCTGCCATCTAAGCGCCGTCTTTTTCATGCAAGACAATGCCAAGCCACATTCAGCACGTGTTACAACAGCGTGGCTTCGTAAAAAAAGAGTGCGGGTACTTTCCTGGCCCGCCTGCAGTCCAGACCTGTCTCTCATCGAAAATGTGTGGCACATTATGAAGAAAATACGGCTGCAGAGACCCCGGTCTGTTGAACGACTGAAGCTCTACATAAAACAAGAATGGGAAATAATTCCACTTTCAGAGCTTCAACAATTAGTTTCCTCAGTTCCCAATCGTTTATTGAGTGTTGTTAAAAGAAAAGGTGATGTAACACAGTGGTGAACATGCCCTTTCCCAACTACTTTGGCACGTGTTGCAGCCATGAAATTCTAAGTTAGTTATTATTTGCAAAAAAAAAAAAAAGTTTCTGAGTTTGAACATCAAATATCTTGTCTTTGTAGTGTATTCAATTGAATATGGGTTGAAAAGGATTTGCAAATCATTGTATTCTGTTTGTATTTACATCTAACACAATTTCCCAACTCATATGGAAACGGGGTTTGTACATGCGAGTGTATGTATGTACACACACGGGGATCTTATTGCACGTACACAGATTGACATACAGACACACACAATAGTACACAGACATGTGAATTGGATTACACACGCACAGATAAAGATACACGTTCGCAAATAATTTTGCAACAATAATACTTCAATATGTTTCCTCTGCCAAGTATATTGTGTGGCTATTCATTTTAATTGCTGAAAAAACTACAACTTGGTGAAAAGATTTTAGTGTATGTTTATGTTATTTTTGAACACATACAACAATACCAAGATAATAATGGTAACCGTGATCATGTTGGTCACAATAACTTAATTTAGCCATTTTGAGGGTCCACCACCTTCTCTTTAACAGAGACAGAAACTATTTTATTGCTTTTTGGTTGGGAATTTTATTAAAGTGCAACATTTTGCTAACAGAGTATATTTTATTTTTATTATTAGGTTTCATTAATTTAGATATTTAAGTTTACATTCCAAAAGTTTATGTTAAAATGTATGATAATTAAGAGTTTAATGCATTTTAAAGAGTATACTTGCATCAATATCAGTATCGTTATGCCAATGGTTAATTTGGACTATTTGGATATTGTTGACAATAATATTGTTTATCTGCAATAATTTGTAGGTCAATATATCATCGAGCAAAGTTGGTTATCGGCCCAGGCCTAGTGATAATTGTTAATTTTCCCACTTGGAGCTAACAGTCAAAACCTAATAAAATGAATTTAAATATCTGTATGCGTCAAGGTACTTGACTCGCTCATACTCCAATTAAAAATCTTACTCTACTTAAGGATGTACAGTATATATCCTTGTTACCTAACTTATTCACAGAAAACCCAAGGGTTATGTACATTTTGTCATATTTCTTAGTCCCTGTTGAATATTTTGATTATTTAAGCTCAAGACTTATGTATTGTTCAAGTACAAATAAAGTCTTTATACTGTATACAGTATATAGACTGCCAATTTAAAAAAATAACCAAATGACATATGGATAGGGATGTAACGATATGAAAATGTTATATTACTGTTATCGTGACCAAAATGATCACGGTTATCATTATTATCGCGATATTGTTGAATGTGCTCAAAAAGTACTTATACACAGTGTAATATTTTAACAAAGTTAGGTTTTCTTCTAAAATAACCAAAACAAATTGACACACTGTTAGAAAACCCAGTATTTTGTCCGATTTGTGTTTGTTTCACTAACAGTGTTTTAGTCTTAGTATTTTATCTGTTTTAGTAGTTAAGCTTTTATTGTTTTAAATATTGGTTTGTACTGTAGCACTTAAAGATTTATTAAAATGAAAAGTGTGTAACAAAATCTGATATTATTATTATTCATTATTTCTGGCAGGCATTGTAGCGTCCTCTTTTCAGCGGTCCTCGCTCTCACCGTAAAAACACCTCCGTCTCGAACGATCATAAAATGATATAATGGTCATTCTCTTCTTGGAGAGCTTGGTTTAATGTGCACAATTGAATATCTTAGTTGCTCAGATAGCAATTTGTACATATAAGTTTAGATTGATCTATGTCCTTTTTTAAAGTACCAGTAGAGAGGAAAAATGTTGCCTCTATTTTGAAGCTATTATCATATACATGTGATGTATGACATCGAAAGACTTACAAACTTTCAGAGTAAATAGATATGATCAAAATAGTATCAATCTCACAGAGATTCCCTAGCCATTTTGAGAGATAATAAGCTAGCCAGACACGTGATCGCGTGACCTAGACGTAGGCACCGCAGATCCCTTCCCGACCAACAACAATGCAAATCATGCAGACTTTGTGGGAGCCAATAATGACTACTTTGGGGCAAATGATGGTTCAGAACCTCATAGTTTTGATCCTGAATATAAGGAGGATGAGCTACAAGTTTTAGAAGCTCTGCTAAACAGATCTAGCTTTAGTGAAACACTAAGCATCATGTAGCAGTATTGTTCAGTGCCAAACAATAAATACAAACTAACATAATTCAACTATAGTTTACTGTACAATGTCTGCTCTTATTTCGATGACGACTGATAGGATGTCCATATCTTCCTGTTCAGATGAAGAACTAATGTTAATCCAGACAAAGGGTTAAAAAAGTTGCTGCTGACAGTCACACTGTCTTCGCTTGTGTGTGTTTGTCTCCACCTCTGGTTATCAACTGAATGTCACAGATGAACAGCCTCTAGATTCATGGCTTAATCCTCCAATTATCCAAATGACGGTCAAAATTTATAATCTAGAATAACTTTGATGAGCCGAACACGATGCAGTGGTAGCAGAAGCAGCACACCGGCTCAATATGCTGCTGGCCAGTGCTGCATAAGCTTCTTCTTCCTAGTTTTAAGGCAGTTCGCATCCATATATGTTGCATTACTGTCATCTTCAGTTTAATTTTATAATTACATTTAAAACTCTCCTTGAGTCCAGTGCAGCATAAAATTGAAGTAAAGTTAAAGTTAAAGTACCACTGATAGTCTCACACACACACTAGGTGTGGTGAAATTAACCATAAACTATAGTTAGCTCTCGGTTATCAATGCTAAAAATAGTTTGTCTGAGTTAGCGCTTATAATGCCAACATTATAAATATTTGGTTAATATTCAGGTCACGAGATGTAACTAGAGTATTGTTTACGGGTTTTGGATGGTTATTAAGAGGATTTTGTGGGTAAAATGGAGAGCCCCTGTAGACTCCAATGTTAGCAAACTTTTTATTTATTTATTCATTTATGACTTAGAATGTATAAAAAAAGAAAAACATATGTGTTCATGTCTTACACAAGGATTTTGAATGATAAACAGCACATCTCTTTCAATTTTTTGGCGAACTTCTAGTATGACTGATCTGATAACATGGTCACAGAGTGCAGAAGTGTTACTACTGTGACTTCAATCTTCGGAAATAGCGGAAGATATTCGGAGCGCAATATTCAAAATAGCTGACTGAATTGGTGGCATTTTGGGATTTTTAAACAGTGTTTTCACATACTTTGCGGATTGTAAATACAATTGGATATGCTTTAATGGATACAATGAAACACAATTAAGCATATATATAGTCAACTTGTTTTTCCACTCTACTGGTACTTTAATAGGGAAATACGTTAATATCACTTGTTTTCATGTTCACATTTAAGCTAGCTAGCTGTAGCCAGTCAGTCCATGAGTTTATCAAAGTGCAGTCATGAATCAGGGTTTTTCAAAGATTGTAATTTAAAATGGTAATACTATTAGTCGCGAGTTTTGCCGTGGTCATAATTTTTACCGTTTATTGTTACATCCCTAATTGTGCATGACGCGATGATAATTAAAAATGTGGTCTTAAACCACATCTATTTACATCACATGACTTTTTCCACGTACTACTTTTTACTGTAGGCTGTTTACCCCTGGGTGGTCAGGCCCCTTCTGTGCTCACTGAAGAACCAGCTTCTCAGGGCCATCAACACCGCTTTTAATACCCACATTGGTGTTGAGGTGACAGCCATGCTGTCGCCTTGGCAGATACCTTTGGGTTAGTATGTAAACGGATAAATGTGACTTGATATGTTAAGGACTGAGGTCAGTTACACACAAGTAGGCAGCAGACGGTCCCAAATTTCTACTGCACAAGGATGTGATTAAAGACATCATTTACAAAAAATGTATCAGTTTTTTATCCTTATCGCTTCTGGATTTCTCTGGACTAAAACGAAAAAGTTGACATGCCTAGTGAAATACATCAGTTTATACTGTACATGGTGTTGTACTAATAAAGTGACCATGCTCAAGTAGCTTTTTTCGTTACCATGATTTTAAACTCCTTATTTCTTCCTGTGTGTCAAAGGTTCCATTTGGCTGCAACACGAGGACACCTGGACTGTCTCAATCTCATACTATCACACAATCCTGATGTCACAGCAACTGATGCCACAGGTTAGTACATGCATGGTGACTGCAATGTGCTACACTTGTCAAAGATTTTTGCTTTGCTTGATGAACATGATGACACCTTAATGACATATTGGGTTTGTACTTTTTTTTGCAGATTAAATAAACCCTGTATTAAACTTAAAGGCCTACTGAAATGCGATTTTCTTATTTAAACAGGGATAGCAGGTCCATTCTATGTGTCATACGTGATCATTTCGCGATATTGACATATTTTCGCTGAAAGGATTTAGTAGAGAACATCGACGATAAAGTTTGCAACTTTTGGTCGCTGATAAAAAAGCCTTGCCTGTACCGGAAGTAGCAGACGAGTAGCGTGACGTCACAGGTTGTGCAGCTCCTTACTTCTGCACATTGTTTACAATCATGGCCACCAGCAGCGAGAGCGATTCGGACTGAGAAAGCGACGATTTCCCCATTAACTTGAGCGAGGATGAAAGATTCGTGGATGAGGAAAGTGAGAGTGAAGGACTTGAGGGCAGTGGGAGCGATTCAGATAGGGAAGATGCTGTGAGAGGCGGGTGGGACCTGATATTCAGCTGGGAATGACTAAAACAGTAAATAAACACAAGACATATATATACTCTATTAGCCACAACACAACCAGGCTTATATTTAATATGCCACAAATTAATACCGCATAACAAACACCTTCACCCTCCTGTCGATATAACCCGCCAATACTACTCAAACACCTGCACAACACACTCAATCCCACAGCCCAAAGTACCGTTCACCTCCCCAAAGTTCATACAGCACATATATTTTCCCAAAGTCCCCAAAGTTACGTACGTGACATGCACATAGTGGCACGCACGTGCGGGCAAGCGATCAAATGTTTGGAAGCCGCAGCTGCATGCGTACTCACGGTACCGCGTCTGCGCATCCAACTCAAAGTCCTCCTGGTAAGAGTCTCTGTTGTCCCAGTTCTCCACAGGCCAATGGTAAAGCTTGACTGTCATCTTCCGGGAATGTAAACAATGAAACACCGGCTGTGTTTGTGTTGCTGCAGTCGGCCGTAATACACCGCTTCCCACCTACAGCTTTCTTCTTTGCTGTCTCCATTGTTCATTGAACAAATTGCAAAAGATTCACCAACACAGATGTCCAGAATACTGTGGAGTTTTGCTATGAAAACAGACGACTTAATAGCTGGCCACCATGCTGTCCCAATATGTCCTCCACAATCCGTGACGTCACGCGCTGACGTCATCATACCGAGACGTTTTTAGCAGGATATTTCGCGCAAAATTTAAAATTGCACTTTAGTAAGCTAACCCGGCCGTATTGGCATGTGTTGCAATGTTAAGATTTCATCATTGATATATAAACTATCAGACTGCGTGGTCGGTAGTAGTGGGTTTCAGTAGGCCTTTAAGGGCACATACTACTGTAATAAATTAGCCACACATTCATTAGTAATTTTTAAGAAAGACCTAGCCATTTGCGTGGATTTAATTCTACCTTGTATTGGGTCTTGTCTTGGCTTCATCAGTTCATGCTCCCATACTAGGTTAGCAAGGACAGCTGAAGTCTGAGGTGATTGTGTCCGATTCATAGTATTTGTCCTGCGAGTTAGCAGTAACTGTAACCCATATCAAAAATTGTTTTAGTGTCCTTCTTCACATAAGGGTGAAAGCGTTGTTTTCAATCATTCAATCAAACTTTATTTATATGACAGTGTTCATGCGCAGGCATGTTGCATCACAAAGTGGTTTACATCAGTAAAAAGAAGAAAGAAAACACAGACACATGCATGAACGCACTGTCGGCACTATTAACAATAACAATACATGGCATGGCAATGAGTTGAGGAAGAATTGAGGACCACCTTTGAGGTGTCCACACTGAAGAATAACTAAAAAATGTACATTAAAATAATAATAATAATAATGAAATATATATTACAAATATTTGTTTACAAAAAAGTGAGGATAATGGCTGTAATAAATAAATAGAAAATAACAGAATAAAAAAATTAAAACGTAAGAGGAGTTTAAAATGTTCAGTAAAATCTTGAATAAAAAGATGTAAATGTAGCCAAACATTTAAATCTACTTTAATACTACATTATGTCAAGATTACATCTATGAAACTTAATTGATGAACTTAATTTGACAGACTGACCCATTTGGCAAGTTACTGGAGATCCTTTTTACTGCTAACTCCATCTTTAACAAACTGACCACTTCTTACATTCCGACTCGACAGTCATTCTTCAAATGGGATGTTTGTGTTGTGATTCACAATCAAACTGCAGATATACCGGTACTCATATACATTAGGTTTGTGTATATATACTTTTACATCTGTTTTGTCCAAAGTCGCTCACATCTATGACTTGATATCTAAAATGCAGTTAAAAAAGGGTATCTATCAGTATATTGATGTCATCAGGAGACACAGCAATCTACACCTGTGTATCGTCAGTGTCTCCCAATGACATCCCCAGAAGGCAGCATGTAAATATTAAAAAGAATGGGACCTAAAATTGATCCTTGTGGAACCCCACACCCTTTTTTTTTTATTAGGGGTTACAGTTACCGCTATCTTAAAGGATAAATCCTGCTCCTATAAAAAGGCGAAACATCTTCTATGACAACATTCATATTCCAGGTACGATCGATGTCCTCAGCAAAATGATAAGAAACAATAAACATAACATAATACATAATAGTTAACATGTATTTTCAAATGCAACAGTAACAGTTTAAAAAGGCTGAATTATTATTGTACATTAGTAAAGAGTTGGTATTTCTTTATTGAATATTTTGATGCATTACTACGGGCAGTTATACTTTGTCCCCCACTAAATGTGTACCATGTGATGTACACCTCTGTACACCAAATGTTCCACACAAAACAATCTGTACATGTATCTTTAAAAAATATGTTGAAGTTAAAGGTTAATTGGAGATTCTAAATTGTCCATAGGTATGATTATCTATATGTGCCTTGCGATTAGCTTGCGACCAGTCTTGGGTGTTCCCCGCCTCTCGCCCGAAGTCAACTGAGATAGGCTCCAGGTTACCCGCTACCCTAAAGAAGATAAGCGGTATAGGAAGTAAATGGATGGATGTACCGCTATACCCCTATTGAAAATGTGTGCTTTTTAGAAAACATATTTGTATTGTCTGTTGGTAAAAGCAAAATATACCATGGCGACGACATTTGATATGATATAACATATTCTTTGCAGTTGCTTGAATTATTCTTGGTAAAACTTGCACTAATTTATGCTGCTTCTATATACAAACATTTCTGACCGTGATCTAATTTTCTCTTTCTGGTGTAATACTGATAGGTAAAAATGCTCTTCATCTGGCTTCAAGAAATGGACACTCGCTGTGTGTGCAAAAACTTCTTCAGGTAAAGTGTTTTCGTCTTTCCGCCTCCAGTCCTAATTTAGTAGAATGTCTTATACTGTGTGACAAACTTTTTTTGTTAAAACTAAGCACTTCTTATTTATTTATTTATTTATTTTTTTTTTTTTTTTTTTACCCTTACAGACACAAAACGCTTAACCGTATGACACAAAAACAGTCTAAGGCCATGTCCACATGAACACGAATCTTGATAAATGCATACTTATCTCTGCGTTTAGGCCTCTTGTCCACATGCAAACGCATACTTTTGTCCTTAAAAACGACTTTTGCAAACACTGGCCAAAGTATAGAGTTCCAAAACTCTCCAGTCAGCGTATGCGTGTTGTCTGCTCAAATGGAGACTTGTACTCCTCTGATGACGTCACAGCTGTGCCTTGTCATTTCCGAAGCCCAACAATACTGCCTCACTGTCTTTAAACACACAGACTTACTGTATGTTTGAACGTAAACATGCTGCTACTTTGAGACAACATTGATAAAAAAAGACACATCAAAATTAGCTCGCGACACTCCCGCCGGCGTCAATGACAGTCAGCTGTTTTGGATACAATCGCTGTCGAACCTCCAGCTGATGGAACAACTTTGACCATCAAGATTATCTCATGGTTTTAATCCTTTAACAACAGATCATGAAGTTAACTTAAGTGTGTTGCTTCCATTTTTGTCAATGGAGCCGGGCGCGACTGTGCACGTGCATATAATGCGCCTGAGCGACAAAAAACCCCATTATGTATTAGGGGTGTAACGATACACACAAATTTCGGTTCGGTACGTACCTCGGTTCAGAGGTCACGGTTCGGTTCATTTTCGGTACAGTAAGAAAACAAAAAAATATAAATGTTTTGGTTATTTATTTACCAAATTTGTAAACAATGGCTTTATCCTTTTAACATTGGGAACACTATAATAATTCTGCCCACGTTAATCAACATTAAATTGCCTCAAGTTGTTGCTCAGATTAAATAGAACGACAAAACTTTTCTTCTACAAATAAAAAGTGCAATATTAAACAGTTTCAAGTCAACTCATCATGCTTAATTTATTACAGCATTTGGGAAGCCTGTAGTTGATTTTTATTATGTGAATGTTATATTTTTATCAACATGTGATAGCAGGGACCCTGCGATTCAAAACTAGGCTGCTCCATTACTAAGGATTAATGTAACTATAGCTGAAAAAATAGTACAATGGCAATAGGAGAGACTACACCCACACACACACACACACATGTGCACGCACACACCGCAAAATGAGCAAACGCTACGCTAAAAGCTAATTAGCCTTCACCTCAAGCCAGGACTGCGAGCGGGCTGAGCTGCAGTTTAAGTTTCTAGAAGGTCAACAGGCTCATAGTGATGTTACTAGTAGTTGACTAGGAGGTGTTTATTATAATTTGGGGAGAGTATGCTGCCTGATGCTCACCTGATAAATACCTATCTGCTCGACGCTGAAGCGCTGACTACATGCGCTCTGAATACGCACTGCTGATTGGCTGTTACCGCTTTGTGTGTACCAATCAGATGGTTGTGTGGGTGGGGCAATGCTGGGTGCTGACACAGAGGCAGAAGAAGCAAAGCAGCTTGTTAAGACTTTAGCTTAGAAACTTGTTCGGTACACCCCCGTACCGAACCGAAGCCCCCGTACCGAAACGGTTC
This sequence comes from Nerophis lumbriciformis, assembly GCF_033978685.3. Lineage (NCBI taxonomy): Eukaryota > Metazoa > Chordata > Actinopteri > Syngnathiformes > Syngnathidae > Nerophis > Nerophis lumbriciformis. The sequence goes on from NC_084562.2 coordinate 46,322,689, forward strand.
AATACAAAACACGTACCGTTACACCCCTATTATGTATCTTTCTCCTTGTTAGTGTGTACTGATGTTAAAAACAATGTACACGTCATTGCACATATAAGATATACATTTATTGACGATTAAATGCGTTATAATTCCACCAGAGTTTTGCAGCTTTAAGGACTTAACTTGTCAAAAGGCTTAATTTTTTTCTTTGTTAGTGTGCGCTGATTTTAGAACTAATGGGCACTTCACTGTATATCACCATGTTGCTGATTAAATGTGTTATAATTCCACACGTGTTCAGGGCTCGGTGTAAGTGCAGTAAAGATAATGTACGTGGCATTGTTAGCTAGTATATCAAAATAAACATAAAAATAACAGAAGTGAAATGCCACCAAGTCAGCTGCGGTTGCTTTTCCAGGCTTCTGATTGGACAAAATGTGCATGACAGCGCGTGTATACGTATGTGTGTAGACAGAGACAATTTTGAAACTACACTTGTGTGGACAGAGATAATTTTAACCCCGGATATGCGTTTAGAAACTATCTGTGTTCGTGTGGACATGGCCTAAAAGGGAGCAATGCAAAAATAATATAAACATATAAAAAATCTGTCTTTAGATATGTAATAATTGTAATTGACTTGGTCATAGAGGTAACACTAACCTGCCAGTATAGTGCTGTTTTTTTTTTTCAGCAGCTTGTTTTTTCCATTCAGTTAAACTTTGCAGGTGTACTGAACATTGTGGCCGCGAAATGTGTTGTTAAATTTGTGTAATATGTGTGATTGACAGTGACGCATCCCCGCCACAGCAGTTTTCTTTTCGCAGCCTTTAAATATTCCTTGCAACACAGCCCTGGCAGCTTGGCCCAGTGCTTACTGTTGGCTTGCTGCAATGAAGCATTTGTGTGTGTACAATGAGGCAGCAGTATTGTCCCCTTGTACAACTATGGCCCTGCGCCCGCTTAAACCCCGTTTTCTAATGTGGCAATGATCTAACAGAGGTCATTTGTGTGGCGGTGGATTTTCAACAGTGTTGACAAGTCTTACACCCTTGCAAACTTTTTCCTCGATTCTGGGTGCGGTCATCACTCTCAACATACTGTAGCAGCCTGATGCCAATGATCTGATGATGCCACAACTTCCTCCGCACAAACCCTAGTCGTGTAGGATATCAACCCTAGATGCTCTAACGTCAGCTCCCCCTGCTAATCCCCCCCACCCCCTCGCACGGTCATTTGAGCATGATGCTAATTTTTGGCTCTTGTTGCTACAGAGAAGTAGGTTTTTATAGTTCATGTCATACCTAACCAGCAACATTAGATCTACAAACCTGGTGTCTGTCATAGCATGCCCTCATCACCACAGTAGAACAGTATGTCCAGTGACGATTGAATGTGCTGAGAAGCACCAGGCAAGGTATCAATAACCCCACTTGGCCTAATTTGACACGCTTGCTTCCTTATTTTTATCGCCACCCTCCAAAAATAGATTATTTTGGCACATTTTGTGCTGCAACTACAAAATTGGAACATACTTAATATTTGAAGTACGTCATACTGTATCTTGTCCATTCAAACTTTATTTATAAATTTGAATGCACTGTAGTTGACCTTTTGGGTTGTTACATATATGTTAGGAAAAATAGAGTCCATGACTAGTGACTTCTAATAGAATATTTAGTAGGAATGGGTACCTTTCACATTTGAATATCAATTCCCTGTACCTGGGAATCGATGCAAGTAGTCAACAGTACCAATTTTTAGTACTTCATATGTTACTAAATGTTAATTTGTTTCAAATTAACATCACACTGAGTCTAATTTGTAAGTAGAATATAGTAGAGTTGCCTGCAGCTGCAATTCCAAGATGTTAGATGACAGTAGTGTATAGACTATGGTGTGTGGCCTATTCACGGATTAGTCTTTGTCATAAAGCTAAATCTAGTCTTTTACTGCGCCCTAGAAAGTGTTCATAGTGTAAGTATTGTACTTATAAATTAGGTCTGTGAATCTTTGGGCACCACACGATTCGATGCGATTCTTGGGGGTAACTATTCAATTCAGAATCAATTCTCGATTCAAAACAATTCTCCATTCAAAATCTATACTTTTTTTAATAACATTGGATGCCTGTTCTATGATTAACTACATTCTTCCATAAAAAATAGATAAACAGCTCTGATCAATTGCTATATTACTTAAAAACATTTTAAAAGAAAACAATTTTTTTGTTTAATAAATTGCTTCCCAAACATCCAATGAAGTCAAATACAATTATGGCCACAAGAGAAGTACCCAACACAATATGATTTGTCTAATTGGCTGGACATGACAGATTAAAAAAGTAATGTATATATATTTATATTTTGTTTAATAAAAAATAAAAAAATCGATTAAAAATCGTTACAAATAACAATCACGATTAATCTTAAAACATTTTTACACCCCTAATTATTATACAGTAGTTGTTTGATTATAACGTGCATATTAGTTGTAGTTTTCATTACCAAATAAAACAACACAAGGTGACAAGAAATACATCAATAATTAATAAAGCAAAATATGTATTGGACAAAAAAATTACTGTTTGCTTGTATTACCATATCTGAATTATTGTGTGGGAATATGGGAACTCTACAAACCATGTTACAAAAAAGGTCAGTTACAATAACACATAATATTTGATATTTAAAAACATTCAAATCTTTTATTTATTGAATCAAAAATGTTGAAATTCAGCAATTTAGTGAATTTGCAAACAGCTAAATGTATCCATAAAGCAAACTATTACTTGCTTCCCAAAAATGTACAACAGTTCTTCTCAACAAAAGAGGAGAAATATAACCTCAGAGAAAAATGTAATTTAAAACATTTGTATGCACGTACAACACTTAAAACCTTTGTATCAGTATGTGGAATTAAATTATGGAATAGATTAAGCAAAGAAATCCAACGGTGTACTAATAGTATCCAATTTAAGAAACTGTTCAAACTCAAAGTGTTTACAAAGTACAAAGAAGAATACGCTAATAAACATTTTGAACCTTATTGAACATGTGATAATCTTGTTCATCTCACTTTCTGAATTACAGTATATTTTACTATGTATTTATTTATTTATTTGAAAACTATTATTTATGGTGTAAATTATTTACGAATTAAAAACAGAAAATTAATCAAATGTGTCAGTAATTGCTATTAAATGGAAAAGGTGTAGGATTAAATAAACTCTCTTCTTACTCCTTTTCGAACATGTTGAAAAAAGAAACTGGAAATGGTGATGTATCATGTTGTAACAGTATGTATGTTTGAAATAAACCTAAACCATAAACCATAAATTTGGAGGTGTTGAAATTGCCACGTAAAATCATTAATGCTAATCATGAGCATGTCTATGGCAAATCCGATGTGAATTAGCATTTAGCTAACACATTTTGAAAAGTGGAGCCTGACTGTACTTTCAGTGTTTTCTATCAGGCATACTTGCCTTGTTGGCATTGAAAATGCAACATTATCTCAAGGCAGTCTGACTGAGTCCGCTCCAAGTTTTGCTTGACGGTTTGGTTGCCCGTCAAGTGTTTGGCGATGTGATGTCATGTGCTACAAAGGTATCAAAATATGGCACCATTTTATTTCACGTGAAACGATACCCAGTAATACCGGCGGGACTTGGTCGGTGCCTATTAAAGTACCAAATTCGGCACCTATCCTTCAGCCTTTGCCTTGTTTTGGTGGATGAAGTTTTGGGAAAAGAAGGCTGTTGAACAAAATCCAGTATTGTTGCCCCCCTAATTATTTAGACACTGTTAAAGGAGCTGTTGTTTGCAAATATTTCTTATTCATTCCTAAAATATGCCGAGTTCGCGTTTCATGTTATATTACTGCCAATTGCAGATGCTGCTGCCACTTGTATCACAATACACATGTTCAAATAAAACCAGAATCAATTAACAGTTGCCACACAAGTTCTCTGCTTTTTTTAAATGTATTTTTATTTAGTTTTTTGATTATAATAAGTCTAACAAAATAACAATTCAAATTCCAAACCAGTTCCAGTCCAGCAACATTCTGAATAGCAATCAACAGAGCAATTGAGTTCTCTGCTTTTTAGAAAGCTGTAGAAGAATGTGCATTGTTGTAGTTTTGTGGGTTATCAGCATTAGTAAGCTTGTTTTTGTTTTTTTTACTTTCAATAGCATAACTGTCCAGTTGGAAATGTGGACCTACAAGGAAGAACAGCTCTCCATGATGCTGGTACGTGTTTATGGGATCAGGTCTCCATACTTTATACTGCAATCTGCATTCTTTACTCGAGTTGACCACTAATTGTTCAGAAAGTCATAAGTACTAACTATACTGTTACAGTACAGTAAAAATTGTATTAAACTTTGTAACGGTGATCTTAAAGATTGTATATATGTATAGGGCATTCCACCGAAGTTGTGCCATTGGTTCTCAATGTGAACTTAAGTTTATATATTTTTTTCATCTCGAAATCTTATAATACGTATATTAAACTTATCAGAATATGTATATCAGGCAATTTTAAGTAATTCTTGCTAGTGTTGTGCAATATAGACGATATACAATGTAAATTACTTAAATTTGGCCGACACATTCTTGCTGTGTCCCGACAGCGACAAGCAAACAACCGAGTCTTAAAAGCAATGTAGCATCCTTGCGAGTGAGCTAACTAATTCCTGCCACCATGGCGTCAAAAAAAAAAGAAAAAAGTTTGTTTTCCAATAACATTATCACTGGAGGCTGATGAATAACTAAACATGCTACACTGTGGGAGGATACAATAAGCCATGCTATCCGCTAAGCTAGAGCTCTTGAATGTAAACAGCGGTGGGCAGATCGATAAAAATATAAACAGTAACAATATTGACTATAGTGTTAGTATATGGTCGATACTACATCATTAGATCGATAGTCTTTATAATCAGAAATAGTTTTGGTCAGTTTTGTTATTGTTAACAAATTCAGTAAATAAGTCCCTGAACACAGCAGGACTTAAAGGGAAAAATCAAAGGATTTAAACAGAAAGTAACCAAATATTAGCAGTAAATTAGCAAATAGATTAATAATAGTTTTAACAAAATAATATAACAGTAAATTATGTAATATGTTACCGCATAATTCAGCAGCCAAATAAGGAGCCTTTGTAACTCGTTTGGAAATGATTTTATTATATTTTATATTACAAATAATATATTGTGATTCATATTTCTATTGCAGGAGGCAGCAATCTATATCGCAATCTAGATTTTAGCCCATATCGCTCATCCCTGATTTTTGTATGAAGTTTTTATATATTTTAGTAACAGGACTGACAATTTTAATTTCCCCTCGGGGATTAATTAAGTATTTCTGATTCTGATTCTGAATAAAGAAGTGAGTTTTTAGAATAGAATCAGCATACACATGAAATATTTCCAGATGGCATTTATGCTAATAGTATGTTAACATTAAGTACATTTAGTGATTCAACAAAAAAATATACCAGTACATTTTTTAAATAAAGACTACATAAAAAATACAATTTAGGTAACAGGACAGTGCTGAGATTTTTAAAGGCATCACTGCGATGAGGTGGCGACTTGTCCAGGGTGTACCCCGCCTTCCGCCCGATTGTAGCTGAGATAGGCTCCAGCGCCCCCCGTGACCCCAAAGGGAATAAGCGGTAGAAAATGGATGGATGGATGGCACTGTGATAGAAATGGCCCTCCTGTTGAGCTTTTAAACAGAATGTCATGTGTTGGCTTTTATTTGTAAGGTGAATTGGACTATTTTCTCAACAGTTATGGCAGGCTGCTCATCCAGCGTGAAACTTCTCTGCGACAGCGGTGCTTCAGTCAATACCAGTGATTTTGTAAGACCTTCCACTTCATTTGGCACTGTGTGTTTTCATGCATTCTTCTAAGACATTGTCTTGTTTGCCACCTGTAAAGTTATTGATGTTGCAAAGCAAATTGTGTTGTGTACCTGTCAAGAGCAGTTCAAATGTCAGTGGCAACAAGGACTGACCAGCACAACGATTTGCTAAATTGTACACTTAATGGTAGCATTCACAAAAGAATAACAAGTATTGTCGGGCACACAGTGATGTACAGTATATAACAGTTTGGTGAAAATATGTCTGTGTGTTGTGTCTTTGTTCTTTAGGATGGCAGGACTCCTCTGGTGCTGGCAACCCAAATGTGTCATCCACGCATCTGTCAGCTTCTTGTAGAGCGAGGGGCCAATATCTCTGTCCGGGACAAGCAAAAAAAGTAGGAGTTGCCCGCATGGATAAACTAATTAGGGAAAGACTGAGCTGATATCATAATCCTGTTAATGTAGTTCATGTTCTCCATTACTTTGCCAGGAAAAAATGTTAGATGCTGAACGGCCAAGGGCTTTAAATTTAGTTTAAACAGGTGAGCGAGACCATAAAACACTGTCATCGCGCTGTGGTTTTGTTCTTTTTCTTTGTGCTTGTTCGTTACTCGAAGGTTTGAACGCGAGCGCTCTCTTAGCATTTGCCTAACTGTGACATACAGCAGCTTTAAGTGGAAGTTGTTGTTTGTGCAGATAGTATTGAGTGCAACAAGGACCTCATTTTTCTCTGTGCTATGTTTTTTGCTACATTAGTGTTGTCAAACTTGTTTTTATTGAGGGCCACATCACAGTTATGACTTCCTCGGAGGGCCGCATGTAACAGATATACTGTATATGTAAATTTATTGTTATTATATTTTTTTATTGATGAATAATTTGCTTTGAAATCATAAGTCAGTGCAGATACTTAAGTTAGGGTTAACCCAATCCGATATTGATCATAGCTATCTGTGTGATATCAGCAAAAAACAAAAACAAGTATCAAATTATATGGGCTTGCATGTAAAATACCACAAATAAACTCAGATACAAGCAGTCCTGCAATGCGTTTACTTGTGCAAAGCTCGACTGGCAGTTAACATCTAAATGTCCTCCAATAAACACACTTGTATTTTAGTGAAGTCATCAGCTATAGGCTACTAGGAGCTAGCAACTTCACAGCAGCTAAGCACACAATAGCACACAAGCAAACATAATAAGTGTACTTAATTGAGCAATATTGCAGTCTAAAACAGCACATTTGTCAAATGATTATAGTTGCATATTACTTACACATACAAAGTCTCCAAGGCAGAAACATATTAGAAAGTATCCAGTAGCAAACCTGTCCGCATCAATCAACTTACTGCCTCATGAATTATATTGGCCACTAGGTGTCACCAAAAAAGTAATTACTACTCTACTTCTATTTAAAGGGGAACTGCACTTTTTTGGAATTTTGCCTATAGTTCACAATCCTTATGAAAGACAAGACACATTTTTATTTTTTTATTCTTTTGCATCCTAACATATAGAAATCGTCTCGTTCTTGGTGGCTCGCAATGCAGCTAATGGGAGCAATCCAGTCTACCTCTAAATCACTTTAAAATGCATTCAAACACCGTCAACAATACTTCATTTACGTTTCGTAACCTGTGTAATAACCAAGCTGTAGTGACATTGTTATTGTAAGAGCAAACTCTTTTTTTAGCGTACTAACACATCGACACGCTACGGTATTAGCCGTAAAAACTAACTACGGAAAGAGAAAAGCTAGCTTCTGCATCTGCACCGAAACGCGTTTGAGTATGTAATGTACAACACTGCGATAGAACACCAATTTGTACTGACTGAAAAACATGAACAATCGTATAGCCCACATTTCATGTTTTGTTGGCAGCCCACATTTCATGTTTTGTTTGTACACAGCTCGCTCGACAGTGTATGCACTGTAGTGTACGGTGATGTGCTGCATGTATAATGATCAATAGTATAGTGACTTACTTGCGGGGGATGTTTCCACTTGATTTGGTTAAGCGATCCATTAATTCCGCATTGCTTGGCTCAAAGTTCCAAATTTGTGGCGTGATCATGTCGCACTCTCTCGGCTTTTGTCCGCTCCAATGTTTCAGCCTCTTTTTTGTGCTCGCTTTTATAAGCAGCAGTTCATCCTCCGTATACTTAGTTTCAAAAAGATAAGATTGTGAATCCTCCTTTGTCCAAAAATATTTGTCTTCGTTGTCTCTTACCAAGTCTGCCATGCCATTCCGGGAGTAGGAACACATTTGTTGCAGGAAGTCGGAAGTGCGCTGCTATGGAAACGGAAATAAATGCGCTGAAGAATTCGTTCCAACTGTGCATAAAATGACCAAAATTCGGTAAATATTTTACATATTACATATTGTTATGATTTTGATTATGACAAATATATATGGACTTGCAGTTGTATATAAAATGTTCATTTGAAGGTGACTCCCATTAGTCGCATCTTGCAAGCGTTTTTTTAATCATTTATAAAATAAAATACAATAAAAAAAGACCTGTGTTCTTGTTTCTTATGATTGTGAACCACAAGCAAAATTAAAAAAAAAAAAAGTGCAGTTGCCCTTTAAGACAACGTAAGTCTGTCATAAGGTTAATAATAAATAGGTTAGTGTTTATCAAAGCTACCATTATTCTCTGAGTAATTTCAATTATTCAAAGTTTTTCCAACATTTCACACTGCAACATAATAAAAGTATGTACTATGATTTGTGCTGATACCGTATCGGATTAATATCTCTATCAGCCAATACTCTAATATCGTTCTCGTATTGGACGTGAAAGAGTTGTATCAGGACACCCCGAAGTATGTATTTTGTTTTTAGAACAAAAAATGCTTGGAATATCTTGTTGCATGATCAGAAAATAATTAAGTTTAGAAGATATGCAATTATATGTAAATATTTTTCCCTGGCAAAATTAAAAGAACAAATACACTTAGCAATATAGAAGGAATGTTTTATTGAAGCGCGTTATTTTTGTGATTTCACGGGCCACATCGAATTATGTGGTAGGCCGTATCTGGCCCCCGCACTTTGAGTTTGAGACCTTTTGTTTTACAGTTTATGTTTATATTTCATCTTGGTGCAACAGATTCTCTTTTTTCCCCCCAACCTTAGAACGGCACTCATTCTCGGATGTGAGTATGGTTGCAAGGACGCAGTGGAAGTGTTGTTAAAGAATGGAGCCGATGTCAAGGAGAAGGACAGCTTGGGCCATGATGCTTTCCACTATGCTCGCCTCAGCAAGAACCACGAGCTTGTTGCGTTGATTAAAGTCTGCCTCGACAAAGCCACAAGAGGTGAGAACGCTATTTTTGTCAGGGACTAAATATACTCCTCCCACACAAATACAAATGAAAAGTCAAATACAAACCCAGTTTCCATATGAGTTGGGAAATTGTGTTAGATGTAAATATAAACGAAATACAATGATTTGCAAATCATTTTCAACCCATATTCAGTTGAATATGCTACAAAGACAACATATTTGATGTTCAAACTCATAAACATTTTTTTTTTGCAAATTATCATTAACTTTAGATTTTGATGCCAGCAACACGTGACAAAGAAGTTGGTAAAGGTGGCAATAAATACTGATAAAGTTGAGGAATGCTCATCGAACACTTATTTGGAACATCCCACAGGTGAACAGGCAAATTGGGAACAGGTGGGTGCTATGATTGGGTATAAAAGTAGATTCCATGAAATGCTCAGTCATTCACAAACAAGGATGGGACGAGGGTCACCACTTTGTCAACAAATGCGTGAGCAAATTGTTGAACAGTTTAAGAAAAACCTTTCTCAACCAGCTATTGCAAGGAATTTAGGGATTTCACCATCTACGGTCCGTAATATCATCAAAGGGTTCAGAGAATCTGGAGAAATCACTGCACGTAAGCAGCTAAGCCTGTGACCTTCGATCCCTCAGGCTGTACTGCATCAACAAGCGACATCAGTGTGTAAAGGATATCACCACATGGGCTCAGGAACACTTCAGAAACCCACTGTCGGTAACTAAAGTTGTTCGCTACATCTGTAAGTGCAAGTTAAAACTCTCCTATGCAAGGCGAAAACCGTTTATCAACAACACCCAGAAATGCCGTCGGCTTTGCTGGGCCTGAGCTCATCTAAGATGGACTGATACAAAGTGGAAAAGTGTTCTGTGGTCTGACGAGTCCACATTTCAAATTGTTTTTGGAAACTGTGGACATAGTGTCCTCCGGACCAAAGAGGAAAAGAACCATCCGGATTGTTATAGGCGTAAAGTTGAAAAGCCAGCATCTGTGATGGTATGGGGTGTATTAGTGCCCAAGACATGGGTAACTTACACATCTGTGAAGGCGCCATTAATGCTGAAAGGTACATACAGGTTTTGGAACAACATACTGTATGTTGCCATCCAAGCAACGTTACCATGGACGCCCCTGCTTATTTCAGCAAGACAATGCCAAGCCACGTGTTACATCAATGTGGCTTCATAGTAAAAGAGTGCGGGTACTAGACTGGCCTGCCTATAGTCCAGACCTGTCTCCCATTGAAAATGTGTGGCACATTATGAAGCCTAAAATACCACAACGGAGACCCCCGGACTGTTGAACAACTTAAGCTGTACATCAAGCAAGAATGGGAAATAATTCCATCTGAGAAGCTTAAAAAATGTGTCTCCTCAGTTCCCAAACGTTTACTGAGTGTTGTTAAAAAGAAAGGCCATGTAACACAGTGGTGAACATGCCCTTTCCCAACTACTTTGGCACGTGTTGCAGCCATGAAATTCTAAGTTAATTATTATTTGCAAAAAAAAAAAAGTTTATGAGTTTGAACATCAAATATCTTGTCTTTGTAGTGCATTCAATTGAATATGGGTTGAAAAAGATTTGCAAATCATTGTATTCCGTTTATATTTATATATAACACAATTTCCCAACTCATATGGAAACGGGGTTTGTATGTTTAAAGTCTCCTTCCTGATAGACTTGTCTGAAGATTTATGTGTATGTGAAATGTGTGGTTTTCTGTTTCATTTTCAGCAACACATTAGTTTAATAGCTTTAACATATAACAATAGGGCCTATTTCATCGTCATGCTGAGCCTCTTTTGTAAACATTGTGTGCTTATATTATGTTCTTTTTTAGTAGACTTACACTCTTTGATTATTTTGTCATTTTAAGAATTAGTCAAGCTGAAATTCCGTTTCTTTTTACAGAAAAAGAGGCTGCAAGAATAGAACAGTGGAAGCGACAGGTATGGCATAATTTGATAGTTTTCTTTTCTACTTCCCATCATATTTCAGAAGCATTATTACAGTATTACCAGTGTGGTAAAACAAAATCCATTATCATATCCTCATTATTTTCTTCCCATATGCCACTATGGTGATGTATAGTGGCATTTAATGGCAACATTCATGACAAAACATTAAACATTACAGAACTTTTGCACATTGTTATTCTCAACTTGTCTTCGAGAATGGACTGTTCATTGTTGCTTGTATTTTGTAAGGAGTGTTTCAGTTCCAGTGATTTCCTCTAGCACATTTTTAGAATGTTTGTGTTGTCCTCAGCAGTCGGTGGAGCGCTCAGACTCCATGGAGTCTAACAGAAAGGATCACATGATAAATGTAAGCATTTGCTCTTCTGACATGACGCACATTCACAAAGCTGTTTAGACCCTCCAGGATTTTGCGATGTTGCAATTAGGCCAATTTACGCAAATGTAACCATTAACTGCAATTTTTACGTGGCCTTGCAGCTATTTCCAGTCCACACTTTCGCCCACATTCTGGCCAATCACTCTCATTTCGCCTGTCGGATTTGTCCATGACTTACTGTCGAACTCAAGGTTTCTTAATCATTTTGACCCCACTTTTACACTACAGAGGGGCCCGAGGCTGAATTAGTAATCTTACTCTTTATTTTAATCGTAATCAATAATTATGTCCAACCTACTTACAATTTAACAGGATACACTTTGCTGTATGATATGAAAGCATGTGTTAATCGCAAATATTATTATAGAGGTTAGGTTAGGTTGATTACAAAAATAACTACTTACCAAATATACTGCAAAAGAAGAGATTCATAAAAACTGAGTAAAAGTAAATGTACATACAATTACTCAGTGATAAAATAAATAAATTACAACTATCCATCCATCCATTTTCTTGCTTGTCCCTTTCGGGGTCGCGGGGGGGTGCTGGAGCCTATCTCAGCTGCATTCGGGCAGTAGGCGGGGTACAACTAAATTAATGATAATATATGTTGCTGAAATAAACTGTCAAAATTAAGTGCAAATTAAATTACGACTTCACCACTTTAGTCATATTTTTTTGCGCTTAAGAAACTTCTCAATGACTTTAGCTCCAGACTTCTTTTTTTGTCATTGTCATAACTGCCACAAGTGGTGTAAAAGTGTATTACACAGTTGAGAAACAGATATTTTTGGCGGCCCTTTAGGGGCTCTCATTAACCAACGAAACTATTGCTGTAGGTCCGGTTCAACAGTTTCCCATTATTCTCAACGAAAACGGGGGTAAACTACATGCAGTGTGATAAAATGTAAAGAAAGGTTTGCGACCGATGAGCACTTTTTAACTGGTCAACATGGGCGTAACACCATCTCTAGCCGGTAAAGTCAGATCTTCAAAAGAAAAGCACGCCGGTAAAATAACATGGTTGCACCACTGTCACATGAGTAAAAATGCAAGAAGATGGAAAAAGAGCCGCAATGATTTATTTATTGGGATAGGCTCCAGCCCCCTTGCGACCCAGAGTGGGACAAGCAGTAGAAAATGGATGAATGGAATTGGATTAATAGTTTAAATAATAACAAGTCTGCAAGACTGATCAAATAGATTGCAAATGATAGTACACCTATGGTGATGTAGGTCGTGATGTGGCCTGTGTATGTGTGGTGGGATTACCAGAATGCCAAGAAAGATGGCTCGGCAACAAGGTGGAAAGAGAGCAAAGGGCCCAATAAAGACGAGGGAGAAGTTTTGAGATTATATATACTGAAAAAGACAGACATTTGAAATGTTTGCACTGTCAAAAATTGGAGCTGGCTTTTTACAATAGCACTACGTCAATAATGCAGCACGTTACCAGAAAGCATCAGTCACATTTAATAGCAGAAACAAGCTAAACATCTATTTTGGCAGCTAAAGCCATATATGTTTGACTCGTGTAACAAATGTTTTATTTAAACATGTTAGCGTGTGTTAAAATGTTAAATACATTGTCACCCAATTTATTATACTTAATCGGAGAGTCTTTTAGTTATTTTTGTTTCTTTATCATCTATTACCTGGTTTTAGGCTACACAGTTATGTTTTTTTTTTTTATAAAGAAGTGATTCATGGTAGTATAGCTCCTGTGGTAAAAGTGCAATTTCAATGTTATGTGCATTTATCCTTTGTTTATGTCAACTATTTTTCCTAAAACACACATTGCGGCTAGAAAGTGTGTTTTATTCGATTCCTCGATTTATTTAACAAATTAATCAAAAGATTAATAATCAATACCTGCAGCCCTAGATTAAACATGGAACAGGCCACGGACTTAAGGTTCATAGAAGATTATGTTTCGTCCTGTAAAAAACACCGAAATGATAAGGCGGACAATGGCTACCATTTTCTTTTCTCACTTTAAACTGACTGAAGGCGAGAACAGAATGCTTGCCTTACCAACTGACTTACTGGTAAAACGGAGATACAACTCCCAATATGTTCAATATATGTTCAATAAATAAGATTTTCTAAATACAAATACATTACTCAATGTGACCACACATTACAGTGTGTTATAGTTACAAAGAACACTTAGAATATTGATAATACATTTGTAAAATCACAAGCTAATGTAAAAAGAAAAATAGATGAAACATTGCAACCTTTTCAAAAAGTTGGAACAAAACCGGGAATTTTTGGCCGCAAAACAAAAAAAAACAATCCTGGAGGGACACTTTTTGTCTTGAACATTTTAGTGACAGATCAATTTAATTTTGTGTGGCATTGTGTTTCAGGACCTGGAAAGGCAGAAAGAGTCCCTGCAGGAAAGTCTCAGGAATTACCACCTCGAGCAGAGGGCGCTGCAAGATGAGGTCAACATGCTACGACAACAGCTCACACAGGTAACTTGAAGACAAATCTTACTGTATATACATATATATTCTGCCCAGCTACTGTATGTGCTAAAGCTCTCACATGTCCCTCATTTGACTATCAAAAATAATTTGTTCTACTTGCAGGACAAGAAGATTATAGAAGACAGTCACAAGGAGGTATGAAACAAAAAATACCTGCATGTTATTTGGAAATATTGTTTTATGTGTTGACACAGATTAGGTTTACATATACTTTTGATACCCGTTAAAAGAAGTTGTATCTTGGACTTTAAGTGGAAACAAACCATTGAAATAGTTGAAAAGGGATATATAAGTAGAAATGATAAAGTTTCAAAAACATCCTGTGTCATGTATTATGGGACAGTCAGATCACCTAGCAGGTGAGATGTATAACGGTCAACCAGTGTCTTGCACCAAGCCAGGTAGAGAAGAGTGTGACAACATTCTTTTTTAATGAAGAAAGTCATTCAGCTTTATTCTTAGCTCTTTTTTTAGTAAACAATTAAGTTCTGGCAAAATTGCAGCCATGGTAGCATCCACACTTTCTGTGGCTGCCATTGCTTGCAAACTTGTTAGTTTTTTATTTGGATTCCCATTAGCTGCAGCAGACGCTGCTGTGTGCAACAACTAATCTCAAAAAGCACATACTGTATGAAATAACTTGATATATATATATATATATATATATATATATATATATATATATATATATATATATATACACGTATGTATTAGAGATGCGCGGTTTGCGGACACAACCGCGGAGTCCGCGGATTATCCGCGGATCGGGCGGATGAAATTAAAAAAAATAAGATTTTATCCGCTCGCGGGTCGGGTCGGGCGGATTAATTAGATTTTTTTTTTTTTTTTTTTGTTTTTTGTTTGTTTTTTTGCGGGTGGCAGTTAAACCAATTCGGAAATATATATACATAGTTAAATGTTGTTACCCACATACGAAAAACGAGCAGGCACCTGCAGCATATGCCACAACAGAAGAAGAAAAAAAGAAAAGAGATGGACACTTTTACGGAGCGGAGAAGGGACGCCTCGCCGGGGTCCGGGACCGAGGCCCCTTCCCCCGAGAGGGCCCCACCGGGAGCCGTAGCTGAGGCGATCCGCGAGAAGGGCCCGACGCACGTCCAGGGTCACTACCGCGCCCACCGCACCGACACCCCGCCTCGTCCGCTTTCGCCGCGGCCGGCGTCACGCGCAGCAGGTAAGCAGCTTACCTGCCCGCCACCCCCGTGGCCGGGAGCTCGTAACATGGGTCACTCCGCGCGCTCCGCCCGCGCAGCTTACCTGCTTGCCACCCCTGTTGCCGGGGGCGCGTAACAGGGGTCACTCCGCGCACAGTGCGCTCACGAAAGGGGTGGGGCTCACCCTGGTTGATATAGAGAGCAGGACGGTGGCCATGGAATTTCATTTAAGGTTTGTGATAAACCATCAAACTCATTCGTTAAAAGGACTCTATAGTAATATAAAGCGAAATTTTCTGGACATTATCATGCAAGAAAAGTTTATTTTTGGGATCGCGATCACCGCGTAATGATTTTTAAAGGTTGCATTACATTATTAACTGTCCCATGTGATCAGCCAGTGCGATTGGAAGTCCATGCTCAATTATTGCCTCCGTAAATAAAACTTCGGCATTTATCACATCCAAAGAATCTGTTTGGGCGACGAAAAACGTTGAAAGTTTTCCACTTGTATCGCTAGCAACGGCATTAGACTTGTGTTTTTTTGTCCCAACGTGGTCTTTTACATCGCTAATTCCTCCGTGTCCGATCGAAAAATTTTGTCTGCACAAGGTGCAATTCGCGTAGTTTTCACCCTTTTTTTTTTTTTTTAATTAATATTAGATATATAACAACGTGCGGATGGCGGGCGGATGCAGTTTTGATCAAACGTTACATCGGGTGGATGGCGGATGGATGACGACTTTCTGACGCGGTTGCGGATGAGATAAATTGCCTATCCGCGCATCTCTAGTATGTATGTATGTACACACACACATACACACATTAGGGATGTAACGATATCAAAATCTCACGGTACAATGTTATTGTATTAAGGCCACAGTACGATATTATCGTACTATATGTCCCAATAAAAAGACTTAAAATTGTGGGTAAAATTAAGTGGCAGTAATGTTTGAGTTAGACACACTTACTGTAATTGAATATGCTAAAATCTTCTAATCATTACTACATGTTACTACAAGTACATACAGTACATGTATTTTTAAGTGCAAAGAATTGTGCAGGAACAGCCACTGTTTCAAGCAAATATTAACACAAACTTATAGTGGAGTATTTTTAAAGTGACAATGTAAACATCCAGTGTAAAACAGTAATGTACACTTTAAATCAATTTGAAAATGCTGTTTCTCAGAAAAATTAACTAACAATTTAACTTTTAATAATGTAAATACCTCACAAACTGATGTGCTTATCAAGTAGCATTCATATATTCCTCTACAAATAAATGTTGTTTTCTTGTAATTTCATTGGGGTTGTCCCGATACCAACATTTTGGTACCAGTACCAAAATGTTTTTCCATACTTTTTGATACTTTTCGATACTTTTCAAAATAAAGGGTGCCACAAAAAAATTCATATTGGCTTCTTTTTTCTGAACAGTTTACGATACATAAAACAAATGTTTCCTATTGCACTTAAAGAACCGTTTTAGATTAAAATAACAAAAATAAAATAAAAGGCATTAAACACATGGTGGCTTTTCTTTTTGCTCTCAAATAACAATTTACAAGTGTATATATCACATGTACAGTATAGACTGCCGTAATCTAGAATTAGGTAAGACAAGAATATAATGCTTTATTGACATTGTATTAAGTGCTTCATGATTAATGTTTGCCACTCTTGGTCTGTGCTTTAAGACAAATACCATCAATAGTAAATACTAAAAATAATACTATGGCTAAAAGTACACATACAGTATAAGACATCCATTTTCTATTGCGTGTCCCTTTCGGGGTCACTCGGGAGGCTGAAGCCTATGCGTGTGGCAGGTAAAAATAAAAATAAATACACATTGTTAAAGATTATAGAAATTTGTTACAAAATTCAGTCATTTCATTTTCGTTAGTTTATATTACGTGGGTGGTTTCAACTGCGCTAATAATTTGCACTAAGCCAACCAGCTGTGTGCGCGTCTACGTAACGATATGTGGGAAGCTGATGTTAACTGCATTACCTGTTGCTCTTTAAAGTGCTTGTACATATCTGACTGCTTGTTATTTAATTGTTTAGCTAAGTTTGAAACAAAGGTGGTAATACTTTGTCAGTTGTCAACTTTGGCGAGTCATGTTTTAAAGCACTGCTTTGCATCGCGGCGCTTCCATGTTTAAAGCGTCACCTTTATCGATAGTTTTGAAGCCCAAATATCTCCATATTGCGCTTCACTCTTTATTAAACAGCAGAATTGTTGTTTTTTGCCATTCTTCCTGTCCCCACTGTTTCTGCTTGTATGCAATTTGTGTGTGCGTTTTAACACACTAAATAACATGCACCTGGGTTCTGTATGTCACCTACGAACGGCAGCATGCGAATGAAAAAAATATGTACCAGTATTTTTCAAAGGCAGTATAGTATAATTTTTTATTCATTAGCACCGCGGTACTTCATCAGTACAGGTAAACTGTACAAACTTAAATTTCATGTGAATTTATATGCAGAAGCATATTTGGTGGCATGATTACAATAAATTCTGATATTCGTAAAGAGTTTTGGTCACAGAAACATCCCTAAGCTTGTACCTATGTTTTTGCAACATGTAATGTATTTTAGCTGCTTATTCCTATTCCTTAAAAGGGACCTTTTTTGCAATTATGTGAATCATTCACAATCCTTATGTGATACAAGCACACATACTGTATGTTTTTCGGTTTGTATGCATTCTAACTCTAAACATAAGCTTGCAAGAGTCAGCTAACAATAGAAGCAATGTGATTCGCTCTATTCCGCCTTTAACCCACTCTAAAAAAAAAACAACTTTAAAAACCTCCAACAATGTTTTCTATACATGCTGTAAGTATATATGTAATGTAGTAACAGGCACATTCACAATAACATGTAATATTTACGTATTTTGCTCATTTTAATTATACGTGTGCACATTATTTTTTGCGGACGCATTACAAGGTCGTAATTTGTGATTCTTCAACAATAACAAATACTACTAATCATGGCAAACTTCATAAAAAGCTAGCAACAGCTACTATGGGACAGGTGATGATCCAGAACCTTGTATTTTTTAGCTTGAATCATACGCCGGATGAGAGACAAGTTTTAGAAGCTGATTGATAAGCAGATCCAGCAAGTAGCAGTATTGCTCAGTGCTAAACAAGAAATACAAACTATGAACATGATAAACTTATTGTACATTGTCTGCTCTCAGTGGGATACTGACAGATGGAATGTATATATTTTCCATTTAGATGAAGAATTATTCATAATCCTCATGCAGGTTTAAAAAAAAAAAAAAAAAAGGGTTGCCAACTGATGTCCTTTTCTGTGTTTCTCGCGAGCTCCGGGTCTAAGTTTAATGGCAAAGTTGACCAACTTCCCGGTTTATGGCCACAACCTTCTACTTCCAGTTGGGAGGCATAATTTATAATCTGGAATTAACTTTCACCAACTCAGAGGCGATGCAGTATCTTACTGGCTCAATATGTCAATAGCTACATAAGCTAGTTACCTCTCTGTGATCACGGTGCCGCTAAAAGTAGTTCCTCTGCGTTGGCACTTATAATAAAAATATTTCTAACACTCGGTTAATATGCAGGTTACAACATGTTAATAGAGTATTGTTTGGCGGTTTTTGGAAGTTTTTTTTAGAGGGCTTTATGGGCGCAATAGTTTACTACCATTGGCTTCATTGTTAGCCAGCTCGTACTTACTCGTATATTACAAATTAGAATGCATAAAAAAAGAAAGACATATGTGCTATTGTCGTACATGGGGATTGTGAATGATAGGAAAATAAGGGAATAAGCGGTAGAAAATGGATGGATGGAGGAAACATTTCTCAAAAAAGTACAGTTCCCTTTAAAAAAACACTGATGGCCTGTACATAATCCCACTGGCAGAAGCTGTATAAATTTAGAGCATGGTCAGATGGATTTTTTTGATTCAAATTGTTGTCTTAAAAGTCAGTCTGTGTGAAGTCAGGTTTACATCGTAATCAATTTACCTCAACGCATGCAAATGCTAATTTGGAAATGGTTTCTATTAAACTCATTTTTGTTCTTTTTTTGTTGTTCTTTTCATTGTATCAGAAGGAGCAATTAAGGGTGTTACTTAGTGCCAAAGAACAAGAAGGGTCACGAGGCTTGGAGACTGTCAAGGTCCAGCTCAAAAGCACTATGGTCTGTGGCTGTATACAGATCATTTTATGTCCTATTATAGGAAGCTATTATACACTACATTTGCTCAGATGTTCTGTAAGCATTTAATTATCATAATTATCATGTACATCTGCTGAAATTGTATTGTTTTTTTTCAGGGGGACTACATGGGCCAGTCAGTGATAAAAGGTTGACTTGGGTTCCTCTTCTAATATATACCAAAAATGCATGAAATTACAATGTCTGATGAAAACCATGTATCTCTAAATGTTTTTATTTTAGTGTATTTTAACGCATGACCTAAAACAAGGATTTTTCCCCCAATAACAATAAAGATACATGCTTTTCATGTGGCAGCAACAATATTTGACAAATTGAGATTTACTTGCAAAAGACCTGAGATTAAATGTTGTTTGTACTTGTTTTGCAGGCAAAGAGAACGTTTTGGTCAAACAAGCATATAGCTTGGATTTAGATCAGGTAGTCTTTATTTGCTATTTTCTGTCAGCATACACACCATCAGTAATTTAAAAAAAATTATAATAAATATATCCATCAGGAAAAAAAAACATTACAAAAACCCCTATATATGTTCCATAAGACACAACTGCAACATTTTTTTTCAATCATGTCTTTAGTAATTTGTGTTTATCTCTGCAGAAACTCCAGAATCCTGCAATGTCACGTTCACTGACCAGACCATCAGAGAAGGGTCTCTCTGGTGAGCCTGACATTCTCCAACACGAACTTGAAATGCTCAGAAGAAAACAGCAAGCGACCGAGGAGGACAGGGCCCGACTTCATTCTGCTCTTAGCCGGAAAAACCGAGAATGCCAAGAACTTGTTCAGAGCAGAGACCTTGTCCAGAAACAGGCTGACCAGCAAATTCAAGAACTTGAGGATGCCTTGGGGGACGTCCAAAAGAGAATGCTTGATTCGGAATGCAAGGTTAAACAGCTGCAGGCCCATGTGGTTGCAGTAAAGGAGCACTTAGGAGGCCAAGCCACAGAAGAGCTGCGTGCCCAGCTTCAAGATATGAAGGCCAAGTACGAAGGCGCTTCAGCCGAGGTGGGCCGGGTTCGTAATCGCCTCAAACAGAGTGAGAAGGCTTTGGAGGAGTACAAAAACAGTGAAAGCCAGCTAGCAACTGAGGCTGAAAGGTTAAACGAAGAACTTGGGGCCGTAATCACACAGAGAGATGAACTTGCAGAAACTGTCCTTGAAATGGAAACCCAATTGAAGGAAACCAAGTCTAAGCAAGACAGCGTGGTACCCGCTGAGAAATTTGACAACATGAAAAACCTGCTCACCAATGCGGTCGATGAAAAGGAACGACAGCTTGCTGAACTTAGAGACGACTATGATCGTGTCCTAGAGGAGGTGGCACAGCTCAATCGAAAGTTAGATAATCCCACTCAGGGTGAAACGGGGGTAATATTCTCTGAAGAACAACAAAGGATACAGGCTGCCCTGGAAGAGCAGAACGTCTCGCTGAAAAGGAAACTACATGACGTCACGGCTAAAAGCCAGGCACTCATTCATGAGATGGAGGACACTGAGGAAGAGAGAGAAATACTGCAAGAAAAACTGGAAGACCTGAACAACAGACTCGAGACCGAATTCATACCCATCCAGCAACATGAGGAAGCTCGGATGGTCATGGTAACAGCTGTGGAGGAACTGGAGGACAAACTGGTGGAAGCCAGCGAACGCTTCGGAAAAGCAGAGGCCCAGGTCCAACAGCTTCAGACTGAGAGGGTGACACTCCATGAGGATATAAACAGTCTGCAAAGTGCCACTGAGAAGCAGCAAAGTGAAATGGAATCCCTGCGAGGGGACAAGGCTGAGCTGAAGAAGGAGCTTGAACTTTTACTGACAACATGTGAAGACCGAGACAAGGAGTGTGAGCAGCTCACAGCAAAGAGTCATACTCTGAAACAGAGCCTTGAGGGAGAATATGTGCCAAGACATCAGCATGATCAACTGAGAACGGAGTTAACTGACACTTTAGAGAGGGTCAAAGCTGAGATGGCAGATTTGGAGTGCAGAGATAATGAAAATCTAAAGGAATTAAAGTATGTGATAGAAGGTAAAGCCAAGTTACAAGAAAAGTTGGAAAAGGTACTGTTGGAGAGGGAAAACGACTATATAAGTTTAAAGGATCACAAATGTGTCACAGAAAAGTTGAGTGCTGCTGTGGTGGAGGCAGATAACAGAGCAAACCAACTGTCAGAAATGCATGTGACAGCCCAGAAGGAAAATGTGACACTGACTCAAGAGCTGGAAGCTCAGAAGAAAGAACTTGATACTATACAGCAAGCCATTCAGTCCAAGTTCATCCCTCTGACAGCTGTTGAGGAAAAAGAAAACGCCTACAGTTGCCAAGTAAAGGAGATGAAAGTTAGACTATTGGAGATGGAGGCGAAGTATAATGACGAGAAGTCTGACAGAGAGAACAACAGGCTGGAGAAAGAGAAACTGAAAGTTGAGATTGAAACTGTTCAGCGAAGACTGGACACCGCTCTTGTCACTGGTGAAAAGCACAAGGAGTGTGAAGATGAGTTTAAGGGCCGCTACGAGGAGGTATCACTGAAGTTGGCCAGTCTGGAGGAGAAGCACAACAAGGTAAATCTTCAGAAAATTGAGCTTGAAGCCCAGAATGCTCTGTGCAACACTCAAATCCAGAATCTCCAGGATCGTCTGAAATCCGAGTTGACTCGGATTTCAACGTATGACACAGAACTCAAGGCCCTTAATGATGCCATGCAGCAAGCCCAGGCGGATTGCAAGAAAGCACGAGATGCTCAACTGTTGGAGGATCAGAAGGTTGGTGTCCTGCAGAAGGAAGTTCAGGAACTCCACAGAGAACAGGCTTCTCTGCTGCAGCAACACACCAAAGCCAAGGAAGCCCTGGAGGCTGAAGTAACAGAGCTACAGATGGCGCTCCGAGAAGAAGAGGAGAACAGTGGCCAGAGAGCCGAGGATGTTTCAGCACTGCAATCTGAGCTTCTCCAGGCCACTCAAGCGCTTGACGAGCGTTGCTCCAAGGAAAGTCAAATGACCCAGTTGAGAAAAGAGAAGCAGCATCTTGAGGAGGAAGCTGCTAATCTCAGTAACAAGCTCTTTAGCTTAACGGAAGAATGCAAAGAAGTCCACCGGGAGGCAACTCAGGCAAGGGAGGGGGAGAGCAAAACCAGGAGAGAGATGGAGGTTGTCCACAAGAAGGGACAAGCCATTGAAAGAGAAATCATGGAGCTGAAAGAGCGCTATGATGAGTCACTTGGCACCATTGGGAATCTTCAAAAGAGGATTCAGACATCATCTCAGCTGACTGAATCCAAAGACAAGAAGGTACACATTATTAAAGCAACTTTAATGCCTATTCCCTTTTTATGTTCTCTTAATGGTTCTTCTCGGATCAGATCACAGAGTTGCTGATAGACGTAGAGCGACTGAAGCAAGCACTGAATGGGTTGTCCCAGTTGGCGTACACAAGCAACGCTCCCAATAAAAGACAGATGCAGCATATTGATGCCCTACAGGTCCAGATCAAGAACCTACAGCAACAGCTGGCTGTGAGTGGACACACATGACAAATTAAAGTACTGTGGATACCACACAGGACACGGTCAATAAGCCACTCTTTGACATTGACCGGTCTATTGCAGGATCTTCTATACTCTCTATTCCATGGTTACCAGATCCAAAACAGTTGACTTTTACTTGAACAACAATAAATATAATCTAATACATTTTACAATGTGATGGCTGGAGTAAAAGCTGGGTGAGCGAGCTGCGCTAAATAACGTCCTTCTGTCTGTTTTTCTTTCATAAAGGATGCTGAGAGACAACACAGGGAGGTGGTTTCCATTTATCGAACTCATCTCCTCAGTGCAGCGCAGGTTAGTTCTCATTACTTGTTTTGGTTTGTTTGTTGGAACTCTGGTGACAGTGGCGGTTTGAGACATCTTTGAGCACCCTGCCAACCTCCACACCCCCCCACAATCATTTATTCCATATCTTAGTTGTATATTATATAGTTTACAAGTTACTAAGAAACCACCAGTGGTTGTATTGCAATAGCTACCAAGTAACATTAGCTTATTTTTATGCATCAATATGACACATATAAAGTGATGACATCTCTATAAATGTTGCCTATTAATTATTTTGTTTTTCTTTCTTATTTCTAAATTGTGCACACAATGGCTTTGACTTTCGAGACTTAATCATCATCCTTCACCTTCAACACCTCAACGAGCTGTCAAAGCTAAAACTAACATTTGCATAGTGCAATAACATAATTGAGACTTCTGCCCTGCGCTATATTCCAATACTATATAATGTTAAAAACGCAATTTGTTTCACTTTTAAGCAATTTTTTTTGTAATGTATTGTTTTACCTTTTGATTACCCGGAGGGCTGAGGCCCAGTGATGAACTTACTCCTAGCAGTATGGGGGCCCTACCTGTAGAGGGCACCCATGGTACATGCCAGGACATAAATGAACATGAATTTTAGAAAAGTGTCAAACTATATGAATTACAGACACTATAGAATAGATACAAATAACAGTAGATAGAGAATGAAATAGCATGAATAAATGTATGTAATCAGCAAACCCCATGTCTCTTAAGTAAATTTTGGACTAATAATACAGTGTCCCCTCATCATTGTGTGGTTCTCTTACTGCAGTCTCAGTGAATCATAGATTTTAATGTATCTTTGAGTACCCATTGACGTTTTATGGTAAAATAATGTTCGTTTTAGAGTGTATGAAGTGTTTTAAGTGTTTATAACTGTGTGTAAAAGGCTTCTAAAGATGTTAAATGCATATAATCATATACAATAAATAGCCCTACTTCGCGGAAATTAATCCATTGGAATGGGTTTGGAACTTAATTCCCGCAATAATCGAGGGTACACTGTGTATATAAAAATCTGTACATATTGTAGTAGTTACTCTGAAGGTTTAGAGTACAGAATCATTCTAAAGTTGTATTTTGTTTGTAGGGCCACATGGATGAGGATGTCCAAGCCGCTTTGCTCCAGATCATCCGCATGAGACAAGAGTTTGTGTGTTAAAGCTTTCTTCAGAATAATACGAGGCAACCTGCAGACTCAAATTCACCATTCTCACATCCTTGCCGCACAGTCATGCTTCCAATGTATTATCCAGACAGTAATTCTTCTAACAGACTGTTATTTAAATCAATTTATAGTCGTTCCATAACCTCAAAATGAGTATTGAGGCAGATTAACTGTAGCATGTAGAGACACTGCTAACTGAGGCCGAACATTTAAATCTACAACACTACATTAGGTCAAGATCACAACTATGAAACTTAATTGAATTGGAATTATTTGACTAATTGCTGTAGATAATTTTTACTGCAAACTCTTTCTTTCTTCTGACCACTTCTCACATTCCAACTCGACAGTCATCCTTCAAATGGGATGTTTGTTCTCTGATTCACAGTCAAACTGCATATATACTCACATATATACAGGATATATAAAATATTTATAATATAAAAAATATGCTGTATATGTGTGTACATACGTATGTGTGTGTGTATATATATATATATATATATATATATATATATATATATACATATATATATATATATATATATATGTATGTATGTATGTATGTATAAATAAGCTGGATCCTCTTATATTTGCAGCTAATGTCTCTTAGTAGAAAGAAGCCTCGCTGACAAAATGTTTCAAATCAATAAGTGTGTGCCTTTTGGAGTGCCAAATAGGACGTTTTGAGAAGGACATCAAAGGTACAATTGATGTCCTATATAGTCAGAAGATGCATGTTTAAGTGCAGTTATTTACACTTCCAAAAAGTTAGGGATATTTGGATTCTGGGTGAAATTTCAGTATGAAGCTCAAATGCACTTAAAAGCAGTGGTCCGCAGCGATGCCGCAGAGGGGAAATTTTGGTTGATTAGGTTTTTAAAAAAAAATAAATTTCTTAATACTCCGTGTCATTTTTCCACATATATAAATTACTTTAAATAGACATTAACATTGATCCAACACACTGTAGTATAGTTTAGAAATGGCAGTGGCATGGCCATTGTATGGTTTCACATCTCATTGAACATAACTGTGCTGTATTCAAGGTACCCTGTTTAAAGTTTAAAACAGAGGCGTGACGAGTTTTTAAAAACTTTAACGCCAAGTAGATAAACTAATAATAATGGTTATAATTATAATGATAATGTATTATTATCAATATCCACTGATTAACATTCTACAATCAGCTTATCTCTACCTTTCACTATAAAGTAAAGAAAAACTGTACTTTGCAGGTTTAAAACAAAACATGAATAAAAAAGATAGCGATTAGCACGCTAGTTGCCAGCTAGCTATTAGCGGTGCCATACTTTTTATTTGAAGAACTTATTATTGCACAAAAAGCAGGTATCTTTAGGACCAGTTCAATTTATAACATAGTTTTAAACAGGCTGGGGGTCCTTAGCCTGGAAAACGTTGAAGATCCCTGCTTAGAGGTGAACTTAATTTGACCTTTTCTAAACTGTGTCCAACTGTTTAATGTTTCACTACGATTTACACAACTTACTCTTCTCTAACATGGGACTGAACTGCAAAATTCACATCAGGTGTGTGATCTCATTGTGGATCAATATGTTTTAGTTCAGCTAAAAATAAAATGAAAAAATTAACTGTTGTTCACATTTTGACACCAAGACCACACCTAACAATTGATTAAAAGTTTCAAACTGATTGTGTTTAGAGGTAAATAGCCACTGAGCTTAGAGTGTCATTAGTGTCAGTGCAACATTTATACATAGAGACTGGGATTTTGCCGTTCACTTCCTTGTTGGAGAACAGGAAGTTGTGCAAAAAGTAGTGAAACATTTGGACATTTGCGTTCAAAAGTTGAGAGGTCTAATAAGCCTCATCCTGAATTTCACCCTGAAGCTGAACATCCCCAACTTTTTATGAGTATGTATGTATGTTGAAAGACATGGTCCACATCTGAAATGATCATTTTGGTCGCGAGTCCCGACTGTGCTTCATTGAGCAGAGCTTTCATTTCACACTTACACTGGTTGGTTGTTGTGTTCTGCTGGATTCGAGTCCTGAAGGTTTTGAGAAAAAGAGCCCTCTTGCTGTGTCCTTAAGTTTGCGGTTGCTGGTGGTGGTCTCTTTGTTGGAACCTGAGTGTCCTCTAGTGGTCAGACTTGGCAGGCCAAGTTGATAGAATTTGTCAGGTGCAGTGTGGCCCAGGGGGTATGTATGCACATTGTGGAAACTGCATACTTGAAAACCTAAAATATTCAGAGGAATCTTGCAGCTGTCAAGACAAATTTAAAAACAAAATTGTTTTTAAAAAGCATTAACCCCTGAGCCACCTGTGTGTGTTGTGATTGTGGAGCAAGTCTCTCGTGCCTTTTCACTGACTTTTTTCATTGCTTTGTACTACTTTGATTACTGGACTTTAAAGTGTGACAGTTGCAACATTCAGCAGGTCTGGAAGTAGAAGAATAGAGCAGATCCCCCTCCAACTTATGTTTTAGTTGACCTAAAAATGTGTTATATGAAGCACTCCTGTCTTTTCCTTCGAGCTAACACACTTAACAAAATGCTTGTTGCGCTCTGTTTTTATACTTTGGCCAAATTTCTGCAGATAATTGGGAATTACTGACGTTTCTGTAAGGAAAACAAATATTTCTACCCCTCAACTGTTAATCTAAAGTCTCGACTAAAAGATATTTGTGTTTGTGAGTCACTCTGAATCAATAAAAGTGCCTAACATAGAAACTATAATATTGTTTGGTCCATTTTTGCAGTTTGCCACACTAGCTATCGCTCCTTGTGTGTTCTCAACTCCTGTTGCCTTGTTTCAAGCAAACTAATGCTGCCTTAAGAAGTTGTGTCGCAACAGAAATTTTCAATTTTAACAGTACAGCAAATTTCAGTATATGAGTGCTGCTTTAAATCAACATCCGGTTATTATGCAAACACATCAGTTTACAGTACTGGGCTTTTATATTATCAACCAAGCCCCCAGACCAAGATGTTTCATTTGTTGTTCATCTTGGATAAATGACGAGTTAAAAAATGTATTGGAATGAGCATCATCACAATCATTTGAGTGCTATTTTTGACACAAGTATGCCCCCTACAGGAGGATCTCACTCATTGTCAATGCGTAATAGAGTTGGGACTCTATGAAAGAAGGAAATGCACAAAAAAATTAACTGTTAAATATTTTTGAGTCCTGCACATTGATCTGATTGCATATTTAATAAATACATCTTTAAAATATTATTAAATCTATCTTGGACACTGGAAAAATACAATGGCATTTGTTGCCTTTATTTGTTTTTACTGTGTAATATAATCATTTAAATCCTTCAAAATTATTTTTTAAATATAATTTTGTTACTCCTTTTCCCAACTATATGTATATTTTCCTGAATACAAAGTTAAGTTAAAATCCAAGCTGAAGTCATGATGCCTCAGTGTGTGGCACTCCCACTGGCTGTATAGACACTGCACTGATAAAAATTGTCATTCGCCATATGCTGGAATTAAAAATTACTACATTTGACCAGCAGAAAAACGTAATAGTTAGCAAATAATAGACATATATGTATGTGTGTATATGTATGTCCATCCATCCATCCATTTTCTACCGCTTATCCCTTTCGGGGTCGCGCTGGAGTCTATCTCAGCTACTATCGGGCGGAAGGCGGGGAACACCCTGGACAAGTCGCCATCTCATCGCAGGGCCAACACCGATAGACTGACAACATTCACACACTAGGGCCAACTTAGTGTTGCCAATCAACCTATCCCCAGGTTCATGTCTTTGGAAGTGAGAGGAAGCTGGAGTACCTGGAGGGAACCCACACTATGTGCTCTATAATCCGGTGCACTTTATATATATATATATAAAAAAAGATTAAAAATAGACCATTCATCGCCTTATAATCCGGTGCGCCCTATGGTCCGGAAAATACGGTTATCTTAACCTCATAACGCACAGGATTTCAACAAAAAAATAAATAATGCAGTGATGTTTTACTCGTTTTATACCACACCAATTAAAATAGAAACTAGATGGCGGTAAAAGCACATTCTCAGAACTCTCTGAAATTAAAATTAAAAGTCCAGGGTGTACCCCGCCTTCCGCCCGAATGCAGCTGAGATAGGCTCCAGCACCCCCCGCAACCCCAAAAAAAGGGACAAGCGGTAGGAAATGGATGGATGGATTAAAGGAGTCATATTATTATTATAATTTTTTTCTAAATGGAAAACACTTCCTTGTGGTCTACATAACATGTAATGGTGGTTCTTTGGTCAAAATGTTGCATAGATTATGTTTTACAGATCATCTTCAAGCCGTTTTCTGACAGTCGCTTACAGAAGCGTCGTTTTATGGGCGGTCTTATTTACGCGGCTCACCTTCGACAGCGTCTTCTCCCCGTCATCTTTGTTGTAGCGGTGTAGCGTGCAAGGACGGGTGTGGAAGAAGTGTCAAAAGATGGCGCTAACTGTTTTAATGACATTCAGACTTTACTTCAATCAATAATGGAGCAGCATCTCCTCATCCGGAAACAACAACACTGGAAATGTATCGCGTGAAAAAGCGTCCGTTATAACTAAAGTTCCTTGGGTGAATAATGTAAACTCACTACACCGGTATGTTTTAGTGCTTTCATGGCGAGTTTACTGACAGACATAAGTAAGAACTTTACACTACTTTATATTAGAAATGGCAACAGGGGCGGAAGAATGTCCCATAACAAGAAGATAGAGAAAAAGAAGAAGCTTATCGACTACGGTGTCGTCACGGACTACAAAGGCGAACGCAGCCCATCCCCCACCCCCGGAGAGCGCAGCGAGGCCCGCCCCCGGCCACCCCACCCAAATTGGCCGCCGCAGGACCACCCAGCACGGGGCCACGGGAACCACCCACCCCACCCGAAGGGACCCCAACGATGGAGATGGAACAACCAGCAATCACCCTGTGGAGTTCCCCCCCTGAGGGAGGGGAAAAATAATATTAATAAAATATATTTAAAAATAAATAATTAAATAAATAGTAATAATAATAATGATCATTATTATGTATATTTAAAAAATAAATAAAATAAATAAATAAACAAAATAAAAAAATTAAAAAGAATTAAAAGAAGATCACGGACATGCTGACACACAAGGTCACTACCCCAGCAACTGGCCGACTCGCAGCACTTCCGAATACCTTGCAGCACCAAGCTACCACAATAGACGCAAGGACTAGACCCAGCAGGCCCCAACCAAGACGGGCACCCGGAAGGGATGGACGGTGGGACCCAGGAGCTCCAGACACGCAGTCTGGATGCAGTAGCCTGAGGCGCCGACCCCCGCCTGACAAGCAGGGCCAGAGCGTACCCCCAGAAATATACATACATACATATATACATATACATACACAAAAATATGTATGTGTACACATACACACACATACATACATATATACACATACATATATACACATGCATATATACATATACACTAGAGATGCGCGGTTTGCGGGCACAACCGCGGAGTTCGCGGATTATCCGCGGATCGGGCGGATGAAATTTTAAAAAATTAGATTTTATCCGCGGGTCGGGTCGGGTCGGGCGGTT
This sequence comes from Nerophis lumbriciformis, assembly GCF_033978685.3. NCBI lineage: Eukaryota > Metazoa > Chordata > Actinopteri > Syngnathiformes > Syngnathidae > Nerophis > Nerophis lumbriciformis. The sequence continues at coordinate 46,352,734 of NC_084562.2, forward strand.
GAAATAAAAAAAAATTAGATTTTAAATAGATTCAGGCGGGTGGCAGTTAAACCAATTCGGAAATATATATACATAGTTAAATGTTGTTACCCACATACGAAAAACAAGCAGGCACCTGCAGCATATGCCACAACAGAAGAAAAAAAAAGAAAAGAGATGGACACTTTTACGGAGCGGAGAAGGCCCCCGACGCCTCGCCGGGGTCCGGGACCGAGGCCCCTTCCCCCGAGAGGGCCCCACCGGTAGCCGTAGCTGAGGCGATCCGCGAGAAGGGCCCGACGCACGTCCAGGGTCACCACCGCGCCCACCGCACCGACACCCCGCCTCGTCCGCCTTCGCCGCAGCCGGCGTCACGCGCAGCAGGTAAGCAGCTTACCTGCCCGCCACCCCCGTGGCCGGGGGCTTGTAACAGGGGTCACTCCGCGCGCTCCGCCCGCGCAGCTTACCTGCCCGCCACCCCTGTTGCCGGGGGCGCGTAACAGGGGTCACTCCGCGCGCAGTGCGCTCACGAAAGGGGTGGGGCTCACCCTGGTTGATATAGACAGCAGGACGGTGGCCATGGACGTCGGAACCCGCTAAGGAGTGTGTAACAACCCACCTGCCGAATTAACTAGCCCTGAAAATGGATGGCGCTGGAGCGTTGGGCCCATACCCGGCCGTTGCCGGCAGCGAGACGCGCTTGGAGGTGCGCTCAGCGCGGCTCCCATATGATTGCGCACTGGTGTGCGTCTGGGTCGTGACAGCGTGGCACGCGAATGTCTGTGCTGCATTGGATCAGTCTCCTTTCTTTAACAGGCAAAAGCTTTATAACCTCACTAATGCCTTGCATCGTCTATATTAGATATATAACAACGGGCGGGTGCGGGCGGACGGCGGGCGGGTGCGGTTCTGATCAAATGTTACATCGGGTGGATGGCGGATGGTTGACGACTTTCTGATGCGGTTGCGGATGAAATAATTGCCTATCCGCGCATCTCTAATATACACACACACATCTATGAACACACACATACCTATATTCATACATGCACACACATATACATACACATACATACCTACATCCGACAAGCCAACCAACACGACAATAAACGAGTATGAGGCCGGCAAGTTCGTCAGCCCCGACAACCACCAAGCGCGCGCGCTGCCACCAGTCACAACATCAGCCACCCCCCTGCACCAGACCCAGCAGCCATGGGCACCCACACCACAAACTGCAGCAGAAACAGCAGCTGCAATACCCCCAGACAGCCAGCACCACCCAATCAAATCAAAGCGATCGAAAAAAACTGCGACCGGCAACCACACGCCAACAGGATCACGGAGACCAGCCAGCGCCAGCCCGCCAGTCAGCCCAAACGCCAACATGCAAACAAGAGACACTAACACCTCTCCCACCAAAAGACCCCACAATCCCAACCCAAACCCGCACAAACACGCCACCGCCCAAACAACCGAGACACAGCATCCAGACCAGGCATGGGGGCCGCGCCGCCACCGCATTAAGTCACCAACAGAGACCCCACAGCGCAAAGTCGGGCCACACGGGCACGGATCCCACCCAACAGGAAGCGAGACCCGCACGACGCCACCCACAAATAAATAATACGATTTTAAAAATAATAAAACAAATAAAAATAAAATAAAATAAGTAAATATCAATAAATAAATAAATAAATAAATGATAAATGGGTTGTACTTGTATAGCGCTTTTCTACCTTCAAGGTACTCAAAGCGCTTTGACACTACTTCCACATTTACCCATTCACACACACATTCACACACTGATGGAGGGAGCTGCCATGCAAGGCGCTAACCAGCACCCATCAGGAGCAAGGGTGAAGTGTCTTGCTCAGGACACAACGGACATGACGAGGTTGGTACTAGGTGGGGATTGAACCAGGGACCCTCGGGTCGCGCACGGCCACTCTTCCACTGCGCCACGCCGTGAAATAAATAAAAAATTAAAAAATTAAATGAATAAAAGCCTGGCATGCCACCAGACCGCAGTCCCCGCAACCCGCGCCGGCCGAGGAGGCAATGAGGGGTGCGCCGAACTCCCGAACCCCAACCCCCCCATGCATGTGTACAAGACCCCCAGAGTGTCTACTGTGTAGTTAAAATTAGGAGGTCAGCCGTTACAGCTGACCTCCAGTCCCTATAGATGTGTGTACTGTAGCGTGAGTGAGATATGTATGCTTGTGGGAACTAATAATGCGATTAAAATTGGGGGACATCAAGGTCATGATGGGTCCCAACCAAGCCGAGCCCCCCAAATCTTAAGTGTCTAATATGCAGCTAAGATTGAGGGATGGACGAGCAGGGGACAAGACAGGAGGACTGGAGCCCCACAGGAGGCATCCTCATCCCCCCGCCATGCCTCTCCGCAGGACAATCCCCCAAAGTCTTATATATGTGTGACTGTGTGTGCTATAAGTAGGAGGAGTAGAGGGCCCGGACATCCCCCCCCCCCCCCCCCCCCAGTCCAGTCCATGTAGGCGACAACCAGGAACTACGGCCAGGAGGACACCACCCCCCCTCCCCCTCCCGCCACGGCCCGTGATCAAGAACAACTTCAAAAATACAAGTGCACAAATAATAGACAAAATGGAAAATTGTACAAAATAAAGTAATAAAAAAAATAAAGCAATAAAAACAATAACACACCATTTCAGTCCTATGCTTGGGTTTAATGAAAACAATTAAAAACAAAACATTATGGCAATGAACGAAGAAAGATCCATAAATTAGCCGCACCGTTTTATACGCCGCAGGGTTCAAAGTGTAGGAAAAAAGTAGCAGCTTATTGTCCGGAATTTACGGTACTTTTAGTCCTGTTACTCAAACTTAGGAACACATTTTGAGTGGTTCAAAAATTGTATAATCAGATTTAGAGTTGAACAAAGACAAAAATGTAACTTTATTTTAGGAGCGTTGAAAGAGCAAGTGGCATTTTGTGGAATTATCTACCTATTGATAAGGATGCTTCATTTTCGGTCTCAAGATTTACTCCAAGCTTTATGATCACTTGCACACACACACACATGCACACGCATGTGTACACGCACACACACATTCTTGTATTTGTTAGCTTTTCGAGACTGCCGAAAAATGCCTACCTCTTGAGGACCACCCTTTCTAGATATATAAAGATTTGTATTTACAACATTAATAATATAAACATACTATGCAAATATAAAAAAGGTAAGCTTTTAGTTATTTTTTTAATTGTTTGTTTGTAATTGGTTTTTAATCTTCATTATTTACTTTGTTATTACAGTATGTCTCTATATACATATTTATTTATTTTTTGGTATTAATTTTGGCCAAAGGGGGCACATTTCAATTTCTTACACACATTTGTTATTACATATGTTGGCCAGAGGGGGAACACTTCAAATTTTTACAAACCCTTGTAATTTCATATGTTGACCATCGGGGGAGCACTTTTAAAACCAACACACAGTCAATTTGAAAAAGCCCTCCTTTTTGGGACCACCCTAATTTTGATAGATTTCACCAGCAGGGGTGCAAATGAGACATTCTCTATTAGATGCAATGGTTTTCTGTATTGGGACCATGATTTATGTCCTAACTTGTTCACCGGTCCTCATATGGAAAGTACTTTTCCTTGTTGATGTCTCAAGAATACAAGAATACACACAACCAACCTCTGCTCATGGGAGCAGCACGTTTCATATGGTTTCACTTTAAATATCATCAACCCAGGAATGAGAACGTGTAACTCTTTGGTACTTTTTGGCACACAGTGCTTGCTTTTTTCTCTTTGAGCTTTTATTGAATTTGTCTCTTTTTTTTTTTTCATCTCAAGGCTCATTTTTCCTTTTAGGCTCTTTTACAGGATGCTCAGATATTCCAAATACTTTTTTACTATTTCAAACAATCTGAGATCTCATCAATGGTTGCTTTTTTTGTAGTAATTGTGGCAAAAACTTTTCAGATTCCACGCATACGTCCAAGGGGCCCATATATAAAATTTTACCACAAACGTATTCTTAGCCCCTTCCTGCTATGTCATTGATAAGAATATAATGGCAAATTTCTCTGGAGATTTGTATTGTCTTTATTTATGGCGTTAGGGCTGGGCTTGTATTTTGACCTACAGAGATTGAATTCTGGTCGGGGTTGTACCAGGAACGTTTGCAACTTTATCTTTTTGTTTATTTAAGTTGTATATTTTGCACAAAATGTATTTGTTGTAGTATAAAATATACATCAAATCAAATTCAAGTTTGATTACAAAAAGTAAAAAAAAAAATTTCATGTACATAAAAAAGTGTGGGGGCAAGGAGCCTCAAAATAAAATTCTGCTTAGGGCCCCAATTTAGCCTGGGTCCTAATCAGTCTTACACCAACTTGGGACCTCGCGACTCAACCGCCACCTGTAGCATGTACAGTATGATGGCCGCCATGGTAGTCACGACGTTTTAGGTAGAAGACATTTTCATCAGAGCTGTCAGCAGCTTTTGTTGCATTACAACAATTATCAAGATTATTATCAAGACTTCGGTCAGGCTGATTACAAAAATATAACTAATTAAATATACTGCAAAAGAAGGAACTCATAAAAACTGATAAATAAACATGTATTTACTTACGCAGCGCTAAAATAAATAGATTCTAACTAAAGTAATCCATCCATTCATCTATGTTCTACTGCTAGTCCCTTTCGGGGTTGCGTGAATAAATAATAATAATACATATGTTTCTTAAATAAATTGTCAATAAAATTCAAGTACAAATGAAATTACACCTTTACCACTTGAGTCATAATTTTTGCGCTTAAGTAACCTCTCTATTTCTTTAGCTCCAGACTTTGTCTGTTTTGTTTGATATTTTCATTACTGCCACAAGTGGTGGAAGAGTGTATTACAACTGAAGAATGCCGCGGCCCATACGGACCACAGCTGAGAAACAGATACTTGCGGCCCAACAACGGGCCCCGGCCCTATGGTTAAGAAACACTGGCTCAGAGGACATGATGTTGCCGTCATTACTGATGAAAAGCAGTCCAGAAAATACAAATACATACATTATAAATGATTTTTTTAACGTAAAATCATTTTTTTTACTGTGTATGTATAACACAGTGTCAAACAGGTCCATTTTTCAAAGGGCATAACAACATTTTGGATTCATATTTATTTTACTTTTCTTGTTAGAATCTCTCCATCAACTTCAGCTCTAAACAAATAATACGAACTATGTAATATTATTTTTTTATTTAACCCTTTGAAAGCCTTTTGCTCACATTATATCACTGAGTAATTTTACTACAGTAATTTAAACCTGTCACATTATCTGATCGAAAGGTCTTCTATAGGTTCAAAAAATAATAATACAAAAACAATAACATTACATGTTTGATTTTTTTTCCCCGGGTCAGGTTTGAAAAATTTGATTTAAAAGAAGTGAAAATTAAATAAATAAATACAATACACTAAAAATCATAATATACAGTACAGGTCAAAAGTTTGGACACACCTTTTCATTCAATGTGTTTTCTTTATTTTCATGACTATTTACATTGTAGATTGTCACTGAAGGCATCAAAACTATGAATGAACACATGTGGAGTTATGTACTTAACAGAAAAAGGTGAAATAACTGAAAACATGTTTTATATTCTAGTTTCTTCAAAATAGCCACCCTTTGCTCTGATTACTGTTTTGCACACTCTTGGCATTCTCTTGATGAGCTTCAAGAGGAAGGGTTTTCACTTCACAGGTGTCATAGTTTTGATGCCTTCAGTGACAATCTACAATGTAAATAGTCATGAAAATAAAGAAAACACATTGAAATGCGAAGGTTTGTCCAAACTTTTGGCCTGTACTGTACTATACACACCCACGCCACACACACACACACACACACACACATATATTTTGTTAATGTACATGCATTCGGTTTTTGGCCACTGGCCACATTTTTTTAGCCCAATGCAGCCCCCGGGTTAAAACGTTTGGACACCTCTGCACTTCTACATATCATCATCTGTTTATTTCTCTTAAAAAAAAAACACACCATGAATTTGACTGATCGTCAACGATGGGCAAAACCGAATTAATCGGATTCTGACTATGAAAATCTTTAGTCAAAGACAGTCCTACTCTGTATTCAATATAACTTCATTAGGGCTTCAGTGACCATCCTTCCTGCTAAATTCCATTCTTTTTTTCCCTTTCATTAGTAGTCTGTTACTCAGACATTGGAACCTCTTGGCTCCGAGCCGAGACAAGCGAGGCTGCTTGAATGTTTTTGCAGGGTTCCAAAACACTTTGTTGCCTTAATAAAGTTCCTTTATGGGATATAAAGGCTCTGGAGGACACATGGTGCTGATTTGACCCGAATGGCTTCAACATGGCTCTCATTTCCACGATTTCATGTCGATGACTTCATCTGCTTGCTTTTTCTTTCCCCACCTTCTCACCTTCCTCTTGTCCATCAAGTCCTTGTCTTTACACTGCTGGTGGCTAAGTAGAAGGTTGACAACCCTCCAGCTACGAAACTCTTTTCATTTCATCCTATTGTGATGTGGACTAATGGCTAACTTGACGATCAGTATTAGTGGCGGACAGGTTAAGATGCTTTTCATGTGTGAATAATACAAAAGCAGCTCTTTTTGTTGGTATAGACCAGTGGTTCTCAACCTTTTTTCAGTGATGTACCCCCTTTTTTAATTCAAGTACCCCCTAATCAGAGCAAAGCATTTTTGGTTGAAAAAAAGAGATAAAGAAGTAAAATACAGCAGTTTCTGATTTATTAAATTGTATAACAGTGCAAAATATTGCTCATTTGTAGTGGTCTTTCTTGAACTATTTGGAAAAAAAGATATACAAATAACTAAAAACTTGTTGAAAAATAAACAAGTGATTCAATTATAAATAAAGATTTCTACATCAACTTAAAGTGCCCTCTTTGGGGATTGTAATAGAGATCAATCTGGTTTCATGAACTTAATTCTAAACATTTCTTCACAAAAAAATAAATCTTTAACATCAATATTTATGGAACATGTCCACAAAAAAGCTAGCTGTCAACACTGAATATTGCATTGTTGCATTTCTTTTCACAGTTCTTTTTGACAGACATTTTAGTGAGGGTCAAACCATCATGGCACGGGGGAAACTCTGGGTTTATGGTAATGAATGGAATAGCCTACTTGATTTGATGTTCAGTTTATGAACTTACATTCATATTTTGTTGAAGTATTATTCAATAAATATATTTATAAAGGATTTTTAAATTGTTGCTATTTTTAGAATATTTAAAAAAAATCTCACGTACCCCTTGGCATACCTTCATGTACCCCCAGGGGTACGCGTACCCCCATTTGAGAACCACTGGTATAGACCATGGTATAGAAATGTCCGTGAAGTAGGAATTATTATTTATAAATCAAATATTTTCATAGCTAGAGCAGTAAAAAAAACGTTACATCATTCTATTAATGGTTTTTTTAACATGATGAGATCCTTTTACACATGAAATAACATCCTTTAGTCACCTTTACACTGTTTTAATCCAATATAGTGATGATGGCTGAGGCTGAGCCAATCAGTGGCCACAATACTGAACAGTGATTGGTTTGGTCCTAATGGCCAATACTACTGTAGTATTAATGTATTTTTTAGTTCATTTAGCCTTTATTATGTTTGGAAACAATGCTTAATTTAGACCACAAATACGAAACCCAAATAGTGTTAGATTCTGAAAAAAAAAAAGAAAAGTACATTTACATTCAAATAACATAAATGAGTTTTTTGTGCAGTCAAAAAGTTACTGTTGATCAAGTATTGATTTAAACAGCAAAGTGGCAGCTATATTATAAATTACAATCAAAATATAGCCAAATGGTGGATTATGTCTAATTTAGTGGACACATGGTTATTCCCAATTTACTCAAATGACAAAATCCGAAATGTTGACAAATGTTTTAGTCGTTAGTTGTTGCTTGATGCTGCCACATTTTTTTTTAGCCTGCAGGGTCTCCCATACCAGAAGGATTGGACATATATTCCTCCCCTGCTCTGTACCTGCATTGGCCTACTTGGTTTTTTTCTCTTTGCACTTGCCCCAGCTGACCAATGGGTGGCATTGTGGGATGCACAACTTTGACATGAAGACCTATGACTTGCTGTCCACTGTAGTGAACACTCAGGTTAGTTTTTCTATCGATCCTAACGCTTGTATTTACCCTTCATTAGTACTTGAGCAACAACAGATGCTCAATGTTTTCTCTCTGTCTTGAAGTGAGAATTAGGTCGGGTCATTAATCAGGAATCATACTCCCGAAATTCAGCGCCCCTCCGAAAATCTCCCGGGACAAATTTTCTCCTGAAAATCTCCCAAAATTCAACCGGAGCTAGAGGCCACGCCCCCTCCAGTCCCATGCGGACCTGAGTGAGGACAGCCTGTTTTCACGTCTGCTTTCCCACAATATAAACAGCGTGCCTGCCCAATCACGTTATAACTGTAGAATGATCGAGGGCAAGTTCTTGGTTTCTTATGTGGGTTTATTGTTAAGCAGTTTCATTAACGTCCTCCCAGCCCGGTAACAACACACAACAACAGCAGTCACGTTTTCGTCTACCGTAAAGCAGTTCGTCTGCCGTAAACAGCAATGTTGTGACACTCTTAAACAGGGCAATACTGCCATCTACTGTACATGCATATGTGACAATAGCATTTAGGGCTTTTAGAGAGTGCAGTGCACAACTGCGCACACAACAAGGAGACGAAGCAGAAGAACGAGGAAGATACAGCCGTGGCGACGCAGACAATGAGTAAGATGAAGAAATACGCTTGCAAGTTCCAAGCCGCAGCTGCGATTGGACCTGGATAGCCTCAGGGAAGAAGTAGTGGACTACCAAGTGCTTGGCAGTGAAGATCTTCCTCAGGAAGCAAAGATTGACCGGTTTTGGGCCATGCTAGGGAGAGATGGAAGATTCCAGACTCTAGTGCATTTGATGAAAGCACTTTTGTGCGTGCCACACAGCAATGCATCATCAGAGAGGGTGTTCAACATGGTTAGAAAAATAGTGACAGAGAATATAACAAGGATGGACAATTCAACCCTTAACTCAACAATGAGTAGATGAGTGTTATGTGTGTGTCCATCCATCCATTTTCTACCGCTTATTCCCTTTGGAGTCGCGGGGGGCGCTGGAGCCTATCTCAGCTACAATCGGGCGGAGGGCGGGGTACACCCTGGACAAGTCGCCACCTCATCGCAGGGCCAACACAGATAGACAGACAACATTCAAACTCACATTCACATACTAGGGCCAATTTAGTGTTGCCAATCAACCTATCCCCAGGTGCATGTCTTTGGAGGTGGGAGGAAGCCGGAGTACCCGGAGGGAACCCACGCAGTCACGGGGAGAACATGTATATGTGTAAATAAATGAACACTGAAATTCAAAGTATTTATTTTATTTATTTATATAGACATATATATATATACATATATATCAGTGGTTCTTAACCTGGGTTCGATCAAACCCTAGGGGTTCGGTGAGTCAGGCTCAGGGGTTCGGCGGAGGTCAAAACACACCCGACTAATCGTGTAAATAAAAACTTCTCCCTATGGGCGTGAAACGACAACAGCAGAAGTCAGACTGATTTGCAGGTGTGTAATTTGTTGTGAGTTTATGCACTGTGTTGGTTTTGTTGTTTGAACAAGGTGATGTTCATGCACTGTTCATTTTGCACCAGTAAAAAAACATGGTAACACTTTAGTATGGGGAACATATTCACCATTAATTAGTTGCTTATTAACATGCAAATTAGTAACATATTGGCTCTTAACTAGTCATTATTAAGTACTTATTAATGCCTTATTCGGCATGGCCTTATTATAACCCTAACCCTCTAACCCTGAGCCTAACGCCCTAACCAAATAACTCTAAATTAAGTCTTTGTTACTTAGAACATGTTCCCCTAGTGTCCAAAAAACTCTAAATTAAGTCTTTGTTACTTAGAATATGTTCCCCATTCTAAAGTGTTACCAAAAACATATAACTTTGTCTTGAATTTGGAAAAAAAACGACATTTTGTTTTTCACTAAAGAAGGGTTCGGTGAATGCGCATATGAAACTGGTGGGGTTCGGTACCTCCAACAAGGTTAAGAACCACTGATATATATGAAATACTTGACTTGGTGAATTCTAGCTGTAAATATACTCCTCCCCTCTTAACCACGCCCCCAACCACGCCCCCGCCCCAACCCCGCCCACCCCCGACCAAGTTTGTTTTGGTTTGTAAGACAGACCTTCAAAGTAGGATCTATCGCATGCCTGCGTTTCACCAAATACAGTCACTGGTGACATTTAACTCCGTTTGACCAATTAAACAGAGCCAGGCGGTCACATGACCGCATACTTGCCAACCTTGGGACCTCTGATTTCGGGGGTGGGGGGCGTGGTCGGGGGTGGGTCGGGGGGCGTGGTTGGGGGCGTGGTTAAGAGGGGAGGAGTATATTTACAGCAAGAATTCACCAAGTCAAGTATTTCATATACCGTATATTACCAATTAAACGCCCTTGGGCAAATAACCGCCCATGTCCTAATAGCTGCCCGGGGTATGACTCCATTTTGTGAATTAACCGCCTCTTCTTAATAGCCGCCTATGTCCAAATAGCCGCCCATGGGCTGTTATTTGCATAATTTAGATTAAAATGCTACTGGGGTTGCGTTTGCTGCAGTGTTATTGTTTTGATGGTTTTATAGAGTACTTGGTACCATAATTTTATTTTTCCTTTATTTAAAACTTGGAGTACTTAGCCTTTATTTTATTTAAGTGACAGTAATATTGTTCTGTTTTGATGGTGGATTTTATACTTGAGTACTTGGTACCATAATTTTATTTTAAAAAGTTTATTTATTTTTAGTATTGATATTCTATTTGACAATTGTTGCACTACTGCCATGTTGAGGCCTTGTTGATCTCTTGTCTTTTGATAGCCTACCTCATGTTGATCTCTTGTTTTTTTGTTTGTATGTTTACAATAGCTTTTACATTTAAAGTTTTTTGTACAAAAAAAAAATACCGGACAGTGACCATTGTAACCAAATAATGGCCTGGTGCAAGCTGGTGCAAAAATAAATAAAAGCCTTGTGCAAATAACCGCCTGCTTCTTTTAAACGCCTGTCTCCAAAATCGATTTTGTGGAATAAACGCCCGGGCTACTATTTGGTAATATACGGTATATATATATATATATATATATATACATATATATATATATATATATATGTATATATATCTTTATATATATATGTATATATATATATATATAAAAGAAATACTTGAATTTCAGTGTTCATTTATTTACACATATACACACACATAACACTCATCTACTCATTGTTGAGTTAAGGGTTGAATTGTCCATCCTTGTTCTATTCTCTGTCACTATTTTTCTAACCATGCTGAACACCCTCTCTGATGATGCATTGCTGTGTGGCACGCACAAAAGTGCTTTCATCAAATGCACTAGAGTCTGGAATCTTCCATCTCTCCCTAGCATGGCCCAAAACCGGTCAATCTTTGCTTCCTGAGGAAGATCTTCACTGCCAAGCACTTGGTACTCCACTACTTCTTTCCGGAGGCTATCCAGGTCCAATCGCAGCTGCGGCTTGGAACTTACAAGCGTATTTCTTCATCTTACTCGTCGTCGGCGTCGCCACGGCTGTATCTTCCTCATTCTTCTGCTTCGTCTCCTTGTTGTGTGCACAGTTGTGCACTGCACTCTCTAAAAGCCGTAGATGTTATTGTCACATATGCATGTACAGTAGATGGCAGTATTGTCCTGTTTAAGAGTGTCACAACATTGCTGTTTACGGCAGACGAACTGCTTTACGGTAGACGAAGACGTGACTGCTGTTGTGTGTTGTTACCGCACTGGGAGGACGTTAATGAAACTGCCTAACAATAAACCCACATAAGAAACCAAGAACTCGCCCTTGATCATTCTACAGTTATAACGTGATTGGGCAGGCACGCTGTTTATATTGTGGGAAAGCAAACGTGAAAACAGGCCAGGTCTGCATGGAGCTGGAGGGGGCGTGGCCTCCAGCTCGGCCTGAATTTCGGCAGATTTTCGGGAGAAAATTTGTCCCGGGAGGTTTTCGGGAGAGGCGCTGAATTTCGGGAGTCACCCGGAAAATCCGGGAGGGTTGGCAAGTATGCATGACCGTCACACGTGGACCCCGACTTAAACAAGTTGAAAAACGTATTGGGGTGTTACCATTTAGTGGTCAATTGTACGGAATATGTACTGTACTGTGCAATCTACTAATACAAGTTTCAATCAATCAATCAAAAGTGTGAAGGAAAAAAAGACACTTTTTTATTTCAACCGTACCTCCCGTCAAAAGCCTAAAGACTGACCGCACAGTTCCTGTCTTCACAATAAAAGTGCCACTCCATCGCGCCTGCGCTAATAAAATAAGAGTCTCCAAAAGCCAGCGCAAACAAGCTGGCAAGCTACGGAGTTTGCCGCCAATGTATTTCTTGTAAAGTGTATAAAAACCAATATGGAAGCTGGACAAATAAGATGCCAAAAACCAACCACTTTAGTTAATGATTATTTGCAAAAAAAGATTATTTGCATAAATGTTTATCAGTTTGAACATCAAATATCTTGTCTTTGTAGTGCATTCAATTGAATATGGGTTGAAAAGGGTTTGCAAATTATTGTATTCCGTTTATATTTACATCTAACACAATTTCCCAACTCATATGGAAACGGGGTTTGTATATATATATATATATATATATATATATATATATATATATATATATATATATATGTATATATATGTGTGTGTATGTATATGTATATATGACTTGGTCATTTAAAAAGTAGCTCGCCTGCTGAAAAAGTGTGGGCACCCCTGGCTTACATGAACTAAACGTCAAATTTGAGGAAGCACATCGCGGTAAGTAACGTTAGTAGATATTTTGGCTGTCACCGTAGGCTGATGTTCGCTTCCCTGCTATGAATCACTGTCAAATGTACATCGTGTGGGGACATTTATTAATGCACTGCAGCCTCGTAGACAAACAGAGATACACACACACATGCATACAAACACCAATCAGAAGTGCACAGTGTGTTCTCAGGTGCAGCCCACACCTATCAGTTTATGGTTTGCGTAAAGGCATTATTTGTTGCCGTCATCATTAAACGAACAGGTTACTCGTCAGTTACTCAGTACTTGAGTAGTTTTTTTCACAACATACTTTTTTACTTTTACTCAAGTAAATATTTGGGTGACTACTCCTTACTTGAGTAATACATCTCTAAAGTAGCAGTACTCTTACTTGAGTACAATTTCTGGCTACTCTACCCACCTCTGGTTATTTGTATCCCAGTGGCCTCTTTTTGTGTGAAGCGTGTGTGCTCACATTTCATACGTGGCTTTATGGCGTTGCATCACAGAAAGTGTTGCCCTTGGTGAGAGCAGAGGGAAATATTTATGAATCGTCTGCACGGCAAATATTGAAGCTGACCCACAAGGTGAAAGCTATTCCATGGACGCCCTCGCTTGAAATGTGCAAATATATCTCAAGTGTTTCTGCTGACCACTGAACATCAGGCACGTCCCTGTGTGACTTGTGCACGACTTGTTGGCTTCAGTTTTATTACTTTTTTTTTTAGCTTATTTTTATGCTTAAATACATTTTTGGTACCTTCAACTAAAGTCAAAATGGGCACCGAATTCCGTACTTTGATAGGCACCGACTGAACACCGTCAGCAGTACTGGGTGTCGATTCATGCAAACTCAAAAAGTGTCATATTTCAATACCTTTGTTGCACGTGATGTCACGTCCGGTTGCAGAGTAAGCCAGCTCAAACACTTGGCGAGGAAACAAGCATTCGCACGGACTCAGTCAAACTGAATCCAAGTAATGTTACACTTTTCCATGCCAACAAAGCAAGTATGCCTGATAGAATACGCTCAAAAGCACAGTAAGGCTCCCCTTTTCAAAATGTGTCAGCTCAATGCTAATTTACGTTGGATTTTCCATAGACAGGTTACTGATTAGCATCAGCAATTTTAGATGGCGATTTCAACACCTATCCAAAATTAATCATAAAAAACTGCAACTAAGAACGGCTAGTGTGTAGTAAGTACAATACTTACATTACAAAAACTGCATGCAGAGTCAACTATTTAATACTTGCAAATGAGACTCAAGTGTAAAAAAAAATGAGATAGAACCATGGAACAGCAGAGTTATCATAATCAGCGCACTGCTAAAAGTTAAGTTAAAATAATATATTTTATTATTAAACAATTAACATTAACACATGAATACCCACAGAAGTATCGAACATTGTACAGTTGAGTACAGGTACCGATTCCCAGGTACCGAGAATCTGTATGATTTGGTTCAAAAGTGAAAGGTACTCATTCATGTGTCTTTTCTCTCGCAAGTACAAAAGTTGGCACGTTGTGTAATTCGTAAATAAAACGAGAATACGATTTGCAAATCCTTTTCAACTTATATTCAATTGAATGGACTGCAAAGACAAGATATTTAATGTTCAAACTGAGAAACGTAATTTTATAATTTAATGGCAGCAACACATTGCCAAAAAGTTGGCACAGGGGCATTTTTACCACTGTGTTACAAGGCCTTTCCTTTTAACAACACTCAGTAAACGTTTGGGAACTGAGGAGACCAATTTTTTAAGCTTCTCAGGTGGAATTCTTTCCCATTCTTGCTTGATGTACAGCTTAAGTTGTTCAACAGTCCGGGGTCTCCATTCTTGTATTTTAGGCTTCATATTGCGCCACATATTTTCAATGGGAGACAGGCCTGGACTACAGGCAGGCCAGTCTAGTACCTGCACTCTTTTACTATGAAGCCACACTGTTGTAACACGTGGCTTGGCATTGTCTTGCTGAAATAAGCAGGGGCGTCCATGATAACGTTGCTTGGATGGCAACATTAATTCAGCATTAATGGCGCCTTCACAGATGTGTAAGTTACCCATGCCTTGGGCACTAATACACCCCCATACCATCACAGATGCTGGCTTTTGAACTTTGCCCCGATAACAATCCGGATGGTTCTTTTCCTCTTTGGTCCGGAGGACACGACGTCCACAGTTTTCAAAAACAATTTGAAACGTGAACTCGTCAGACCACAGAACACTTTTCCACTTTGCATCAGTCCATCTTAGATGAGCTCAGGCCCAGCGAAGCCAACGGCGTTTCTGGGTGTTGTTGATAAAATGGTTTTAGATTTGCACAGTAGAGTTTTACCTTGCACTTACAGATGTAGTGACAAACTGTAGTTACTGACAGTGATTTCTGTGTAGAACTGTTTCGTTTATTTTCCCTTGCCGGCAATCAGCCAAAAAAAAAAGCGATAAAAGCTAATATTGAAATGTTGTCAATATGAAAGAATGACATTGAATTTAAAATACATGTGTCAAAGACATATCCCTATTATTAAACTGTTATATCTGTATTATAGATGGAATGTGGTAGGGTTAGCTCAGGAAGAACATCTGGCGTAAAAACTAAGCCAAATCAAATTTGTGATTGATTGGCTGTAGCCCAACCTGACAGGACACTACTAAAGACCGAAAGAAAAGATAAATAAAATGGCAAGTTTCACTAGAAAGGTCGCTCTCTCCACAACACCAAAGTCATCTCTGTGAGTTATCACCTAAATTATCAGCAGCGAATGCCAAGTCCGCGTAACACATGCTCCTTATTTTCTGAAAATTTTGAATGTGTGGTTGTTTATTTGGGCTTGCTTTTCTGTACCCACGACGACGCAAATCACGGCTGTGCCGGTAGATTTTTTTTTCTTTTCTATGTTTCCTGGTTATCATGCGGCTCACGCCCCCCGATCAATTTGACACGCCTCCAAACATACACATGCAAACCACTCACCAGCAACGACCAGAGCCGAGACTGACAGATATATATATATATATATATATATATATATATATATATATATATATATATATATATATATATATATATACACACACACACACACACACACACACACACACACACACACACACACACATATATATAACTATACATATATAGGTATATATAAATATATATACCTGTATATATTTATATATATGTGTATATATGTTTGTATGTATGTCTATATGTTTATATGTTTGTGTATGTGTATATGTATATATTATGTGTGTGTGTATACATACATCTGTATATATATGTATATGTATATTAGAGATGCGCGGATAGGCAATTATTTCATCCGCAACCGCATCACAAAAGTCGTCATCCATCCGCATACACCCGAACCAACATTTTATCAAAACCACACCCGCCCGCCATCTGCCAGTTGTTATGTATCTAATATAGACGATACAAGGCATTAGTGAGGTTATAAAGCTTTTGCCTGTTAAAGAAAGGAGACTGATCCAATGCAGCAGAGACATTCAATGCGTGATGATATTATTTATCATTATTATAGTATTATTGTCATTTCCATTAAGAAAGTGTTGACTATTGTTGCCAATGCCCTCAGATCAGGAGTGCGTTCCTCACACTTTGTGTGCGCAGGTGCAGCAAGCAGAACGAGGCTTTTAAGAAGTTAAAAAAATGTTTTAGAAAGACTAGGCCTATATTTTCGTTAGGTAAAATATTTTTTCTGAATTTATTTCAATGAATATTAACTTGTTAACGTTATAATGCTCAAATAGGGACGATGGCGGGGTGCACAGTGAAGCAGTGAACAATTTTGCGACAAAGATGAACCTTTATTGATTGATCTGCAGCCATGACAAAATATCAGACAATCTCCATTGTCAACGACAGGCAGGAAAATAAAGATGAACACATAGCCTATGTTCTAGGCATAGGCATAGGCATAGGCTCATACGTTTTTAAGTTGAAATCAAAAAATAAATAAATAATGTGCCTCATAAGCCTTAGGCTGTCAATCACGCGCACAAACTTAAATTATACAATAACATATGTATGTCATCCCTATTTAAACAAAAATAAATTAAATAAATAATAATAATAAATTGCCTGCAACTTATTGGCCAAGGCAAAAAGCTGAAGGGGGGAAATCAAACCCATCAGACTGCACTTTATCATCAAACTTGAATTATAATGAAAATAGACTGTCGCGACAAACAAAGCAGGCTAAATATCCTTACATTGTAGCCAATCGGAGATGCGCTTCACTTGAAAGCGAGGCCAAATAATTAACACACAGTAGTATATCTCGAATAGAAAAAAACACAATAAACAACGTAATTGCCTTAATTCCTTTGCATTGTAGTGCGCCCAAACAACACGTAACCATCAAAATTATTCAGCTGACCGAACTCAATATAGGTTAGACATGGGCTTATTTGGTATAGCCTATAGGAAACGTAGACTAATTCGTTTAACATATCCAACCGTATATCTACTTACTTTTTTTTTTGTTAGCACTATGCAGGAATAAAATGGCATCTACAGTGCCAGGATTCAGGCGAGAGCGCCTGGCCTCTAAAATGCGCCCTGCTGCGCTGAAGGAGCGCTCACTTGCGCCATTTGTTGCTGGGACGCATAGAATTCTCTTGGCAAGGTGTTGTATTCATGGGAATGATTGTCCTTGTTTCCCCCAAAAGGAAAGTAGATTTTCCTCTGCTGATCTGTCGAGATGCAAGTTTGTAGAGGAATAATCCTCTACTTCATCAACAAGTACAGGTGTATCCTCCTCCCATTCTGTGAAGTCAATCCTTTTCTTTTTCGGTGATGCACCATCAGCTCCACCTAAAGGGCCGATAAAATCTATACGTTTTTCGTATGTGGGTAACAACATTTAACTATGTATATATATTTCCGAAATGGTTCAACCGCAACCCGCCTGCATCTATTTAAAATCAATTTTTTTCGTCATGTCACCCGCCCGACCCGTGGACTATCCGCGGACTCCGCGGTTGTGTCCGCAAACCGCACATCTCTAATGTGTATATATATATACATACATACACACACACACACACACACATATATATATATATATATATATATATATATATATATATATATATATATATATATATATATATATATATATTTATATATACCTGTGTGTGTGTGTATATATATATATATATTTATATTTATATATATATATATATATATATATATATATATATATATATATATATATATACACATATATATATATATATTTATATATACATATTTATATATATATATATATATATATATATATATATATATATATATATATATATATATATATATACCTGTAAATATGTATATATTTATGTATATGTGTATATATATGTTTGTATATATATACATTTTGTTAAATCATTTGAATTTTAATCTAACTTTTTGGAAAATATTACTGTATATTATATGAAATAATACATTCCATAAACAAGAACTATAGACAATTTTTTAAAACAGCTTACAAAGATATTTAAGTACAAAACCTTTATGGCAACTTTATTTGAACAGAGACATGTTGTGCATTAAATTATGCATAATTATATTATATTATATATTTTACACACATATAATTTGTATCATCTATAAAATTAATATTTTAAAGTAATAAAAATAGCAATTCAAAGATAATCAATAATGAAATTATTTTTTATGTGTGTATAAATCTTCCCCAAATCTTCCAAAATTTCCACAATAAATGAATATGCACTTTTTGGTTGTTTTATAATATGCCAACTCTGCACGTTGTTAGCGTGTGCTAATATTGTCCAGCAGAGGGCGCCATAGGCTCATCCAATATGTACGTGCGCGCTCCATAAGCACTTTATGTTTGCGGGGAACACTGAACACGTTACTTTTGGTGCTAAATGTCTTTTATTATATCAGAGCGAAAAACATTAGCATAGAAATAGAACAACAAGTTTGCTGTTGCAGCCATATACTCTCTGGCTGGGGGTTGACCTTTGACCTCCGTGGCCAGCAGCATGAGGAAGTGCTTGCAGAGACCTCCCATTTTGTCTGTTTGCTGGACATATGGTACGACGTCCTCTGCTGCATTTCACAATTTTTTTGTGTTTTTTCTCGGGGGTGGTGTGAGTGGGGATGACCTCATTTCCTGTGTGAACATGGCGCTCTCATGAGAAAAGTGTGCACGTGAGGGATGTGTGCATGGAGAAACCAGGCGGCTGCTCCATTGCACTCGTACACTTTCACGCTCATAACCAGACTCAGGGCTCAGTGCAGACACACTCATCACTGAAATCCTCTGCTAGGCCGCCAAATTCCTACACACACACACACACACACACACACACACACGGTGCTTCATTTTACAGCTGTTAAGCCGGTTGTTGTAATGAAATAATTAATTTGCCATTTGTTTCTCGTGCTCAAGGCTAATTGAGTGTTGAAGATCTTAATTAGATGAGTTTTCTCTCCTCGCCGTCGTTGTTGCTCAGCCTCTTTAATGCTCCGTCTCTCCAACGTTGGCCTTTTCATGTCCTGAGTGGAGGGTTGCTAACCCACAGGCTGTTTGATCGCTGCACAATCTGTGCTGTTCATCCACCAGCTCGGTGATTCCTTCAAGTCCTCGCAAAGTGACAGCACGGCATCGGGTTAGGCCTTGGTTCTTGTGCACCTCACCCAAAACTGCTCACAACTTGAAAACGCTGAATTATCTAATTATTATTGTTTTTAAATATCTTTTATTTTTATGGTATGGTATGGTGTAATTATTTTTAATTACCCTTTATTAGTTTATCTTTTTATGGTATAGTATGGTTTATGTATTTTTTTTTTGATTTTGCATTTATGTTTTTATGGCCTGTTTTTTAAAATTATCTTTTGTTTATTATTTTTAGAGTCTAGTACAATCTAATTATGTTTTTAAATAATCTTTGTTCTGGTTTTTTTGGTTTCTTTTAATGGTATGATATCGTCTAATTCTTATTTTTATTATCTTTAAACCATTTATTTATTTATTTTAATCTATGCTACCGTACTGTATTGTATGGCCTAATATTTTTTTTAAATTATGTTTTCTTTCTTTATTTTTATTATGGTCTTATTATTTTTTATACCTTTTTATTTTTTATTTTATTTTTTTTACATTTTATGGTATGGTATGGTTCTTAATATTTTTTACTCATATTTTTTATGATATGGTATGATCTATTTATTTTTTTAAACATTTTTATGGCATTATATGGTCTAATTCTTTTTTACATTTTTTTGTATGGTATGGTACGGTTTAATTGTGGAGAAAGCCAATAATCCAGGTGTGGCCAAAATGTTTGCAGTCTGCGGATGTTTTTTTTTTTTTTATTGGTACACAGCACATTCTAAAATTACTATTAAATGAGAACACAAAATAAAACGATATGAAAAAAGCAGTCATTTTACAAGAAACATGCCAAAATATTAGGAGCATTAAATAATAATATTATAAGAAAAAAGTTTTGAAAAGTACATCACATACAAACTGCATAGTTTATTTTGTTTTGTTTTTTATCTTTAGTTTTTTATTCTGTATAATGTTACTACTTAGTATTTATCTTCACCGTCTTTTATATATGCTATTCACCGGGACCTGAGAACTTCATTTCGTTCTTCATGCTTCAATGTGAGACTTACAAAAAAAATGACCTTGACCTTTTCAGTATAATATAGTTTTTTTTGTAAACTTTTATGTAAAAAAACCAAAAAACACTTATATTAAAAAAAAAAAAATTTCTTTTCTTTTGTACATGCGGGAAGGGTTGCACCTAAATTTTATTGCATAATTTGTGCAGTGACCATTCAGATCAAAATTTAAAAAAATATTTTATCCATGATTTGTTTTAAATTATTATTATTATTTTTATTTTTTTGAAACAGATAAATAAACATTCAAGCAATATATTTTTGGCAGAAGATACATCAAATATTGTTTTGCTTTGTGAGAGCCATATTATTGTTTCCTGAGTGTTTAGATATGTTCATTTTCTTGGAAGACGTTAATTAGTCTTGTATTCATGTTAGCGTTAAAGCTCGCTATCGATTAGCGCGCCAGCTTGAGTCACACGTTATCAATCACAATGTTACGTTAATTTTAGTATTAAATGTCAGGAGTTTTACCAGTGTTGTTCATTCAACTGCTCCTTGTGTTGTTACAAATTCATGATTTTCAACACTTTTGTGTTTCAGAGACCAACTAATCCCAGGCAACTTGTTTTGCAGTTTTGGTGAGGCTGCAGACGGAAAAAAGCTATACATTATTAATCCATGCTGTGGTTGTTAGCGGACGTACTCGGCGTCCTAATAAACTCGACAATGTTTGATCTTCTCTGGAGCTTTGTGCTGGAAATAGCAGAGTTGGTGCCGTGTTTCACAAGCGGGCTTTCTATTTACTGTTTGTCAGTTGTGTGTGACTTGTATCCACCGTAGTGTCCTACTGGGAAGTCAAGTTAGCAAAAACTTCAGTAATTACCGTATTTTTCGGACCATAAAGGTCTGTTTTCATACAAAAGGCGCATTAAAGGGGTCTGTGGAGGGGGGGCGTGGCCTGCGGGCCTGCCGCGGATTGGGGTGTGTCAGGACCGACTTCGAAGACAGCGACAGGTGCGTAGATGGCCCAGGTGGCCCTTCTTATCTAATCACCTGTCGCCTTATTAGCAGCAGCCGTGAGGAAACGTGGTGTGGTAGTTGGAGGTGCTGCCGAGAGACACTGTGCTGAAAAGCAAAATACTTTGCACCATTGAATTAGAAAAGACACTGTGCTGAAAAGCAAAATACTTCGGACCATTGGAAAAACAAAGCAAAAAGCAAAAGACTTTGGACCATCGGAAAAATAAAACATGTTATAACCTGAATCCCTTGCAGTCTGTGGTGGTCTGAAGAACCCACTAGAGACTGCCAGGGATTCAGGTTATAACACGGCTGCTGCTAATAAGGCGACAGGTGATTAGATAACAAGGCCCACCTGGGCCATCTACGCACCTGTCGCTGTCTTCGAGGCCGGTCCTGACACACCCCGTTCCGTGGCAGGCTCGCAGGCCACGCCCCCCTCCACGGGGTCATAGTGTGATTTTTTTTTTTTTTTTTTTTACATGTAAAACACTTCCTTGTGGTCTACATAACATGTAATGGTGGTTCTTTGGTCAAAATGTTGCATAGATTATGTTTTACAGATCATCTTCAAGTCGCTTTCTGACAGTCGCTTCAAGATTCGCTGTTTTGTGGGCGGTCCTATTTACGTGGCTCCACCTAGACAGCGTCTTCTTCCCGTCGTCTTTGTTGTAGCGGTAGCTTTTAGCTCTTCAATAACAAGTCTACTGACACATATACGTTAGAACAGTACACTACTTTACAAGAGAATAGAGAAAAAGAAGGAGTTTATTGATTATAGCGCAGACTACAATGGCGGATGTGCACAGATTTTCGGAACTTATGCAGATCCCAAATACACAAATATATATTGTTTTTTGGATAATATTGCGAAACAAAATGCCAGATAATGTGTCCTAACAAGTGCCATTACGAGGTCCTTATACACACATCATAATAATACTCGTATGTTGAAGCACAGTACGTCTGACTACGGTAGCCATGAATTGATTAACGTGGACCCTGACTTAAACAAGTTGAAAAATGTATTCGGGTGTTACCATTTAGTGGTCGATTGTACGGAATATGTACTGTACTGTGCAATCTACTAATAAAAGTCTCAATCAATCAATCAAAGCCATGGTGCACCGCGTTCCAGCAAACGGTGCAGCTTCGTAGCTTACCAAAGTCGTACTAAAACATTTCGACAGACTTTTGAGCGCCGTGTGTAATGTTCTATATTCTCAATGAAATATTAAACTTTTGTTGTTGCTTGGTTACGGGTACTTGCTAGCGTCATTTATTGAACAGGCGTCAACTTGCAGTCCACACGCATCTCTTATGTGTGACTGCCATCTACTGGTCACAATTATCATTACACCATGTACCAAATAAAATTGCTTTGAGGTCGTTAAGCACAACCAGAATTATTACCTATAATAGGTTATAAGGTGCATTGTTGACTTTTGAGCAAATGAAAGGATTTTAAATGCGCCTTATAGCTTGAAAAATATGGTAGTAAAAAAAACAAAACCTTTCGTTTTCTTGTCTCTCATAATGATTGAGATTGATAGGCAAAATTCCCCGAAAAACAAAAACGGCAGTTCCCCTTTAAAGAACAGCATGCAAAGAAAGAATGTGTACAAGACAAGTCACCAATATGATCTATAATCATGATTATTTTTCACATCTTTGATGAAATCCTGACAACTTCTTTGGTTTTGGAGTGGGCTCCTGTGGGGTTTGTGTAGGACAGGGGTCGCCAACCCAAAACATTGACAGAGCCATATTGCACCAAAAATACAAAAAACTAATCTCTCTGGAGCCACAAAAAATAAAAAGCTGTATATAAATGTTATAATGAAGGCAACTCATGACGTGAGTGTCAATATTAGCTATAATATTCTAAATAACTGTGTCGCAGCCTGAAGCAAATCTTCATTGACAGACATGTTGAAATGTAATATTTATTCTACACATTTTTACAACAAAAGTGATTCCCGAGCGCGGCCACCGCTGCTTTTCACTGCTCCCCTCACCTCCCAGGGGGTGATAAAGGGTGATGGGTCAAATTCAGAGAATAATTTCGCCACACCTAGTGTCTGTGTGGCAATCATTGGTACTTTAACTTTTTAACTTAACATTAGAAACTATTAGTAAATCACAGGCTACTCAGAAGGTGAGATAACTCCTGGAAATTACTGGCTTTTAATGGCCAAAGGTATAGATGTGTGTGTCCAAGTTAAAGGAAAAGCTGTCTTCTTTTAATAGAATTATTACAATCTTTGGCAAGCTAAGTAATGTTTGTTGTGGTCTGGAACAACATGGCACACAAAATGCAGCCAATATTACATACAGATAATGCATCATGAGACATGCAAAAGTAAATTATATACAAAGAGGATAAAAGTAAAGAATATTAAATGAGCTCAAACATACCTACAAATGAGGCATAATGATGCAATATGTACATACAGCTAGCCTAAATGGCATGGTTAGCATTGATTAACTTGCAGTCATGCACTGACCAAATATGCCTGATTAGCACTCCAACAAGTCAATAACATCAACAAAGCGCACCGTTGTGCATTCACGCACAGCATAAAACTTTTGGTGGACAAAATTAGACAAAGACGGACTGGAAGATTTTGCATGTAAACAAACCTGTTGCATCACAGTCCACACTATGGTGAGTTCAACATCCACCAAAATTAATAGGACAAAACGATCACCAAATACTCTCGTCAGTGAAGCATACACACATACATATTCAACAGTGGACT
Organism: Nerophis lumbriciformis; assembly: GCF_033978685.3. NCBI lineage: Eukaryota > Metazoa > Chordata > Actinopteri > Syngnathiformes > Syngnathidae > Nerophis > Nerophis lumbriciformis. The sequence goes on from NC_084562.2 coordinate 46,377,111, forward strand.
TTCTAACAATTGGGAAGGTTTGTGTCATGTTTGACCTCACACAGAAAATATACTAAAACAAAAAAAAAAAATTCCCCCATCTTTTTCCATTTTCAATCCTTTTTTATAAAATACTCCAGGGATGTAGCGATACTCATGTCGCTGTAAAACACTCCAGTGACAACAAAATAGAGTGCTATACACACTTTATCGAATTTCTTTCTACAGCATGTCTTAAGGATTTATGATTTACTCTCGGTGTCTCCGAGTTGCTCAGGAAAATCCTATTGTCTAAAAATGCATTTTCCCATCGATAACGTGACATCATATATATATATATATATACACACACAACCCGGCCCCCGGTCAAATTGTTTTAACCCAATGCGGCCCCCGAGTCAAAAAGTTTGGGGACCCATTACACACGGCGCTCAGACATCTGTCAAAATGTTTTAGTACGACTTTGGTAAGCTACAAAGCCGCACCGCTTGATGGAATGCGGTGCATTACGGCTACCATAGTCTGACGTACTGTGCTTCAACATACGGGTGATATTATGGTGTGTGTATAAGGACCGCAAAATGGCATTGTCTGGTGTTTTGTTTTGCAATATTATGCAAAACCAACTTTTCCTATTAAACAGTGGGCTTTCTAACAATTGGGAAGGTTTGTGTCATGTTTGTCTTCAAACAAAAAAACATACTAAAACAAAAATAAATATTTCCCCCCCCATCTTTATCAATTTTCAATCCTTTTCTTAAAATGCTCCAGGGAGCAGCGGGTTGCTGACCACCAGTGTAGGCTTATGCAGGTGCAGCGATACTCATGTCGCTGTTAAACACTCCAGTGATAACAAAATAGAGTGCTTTACACTCTTTATCGAATTTCTTTCTACAGCATGTCTTAAGGATTTATGATTTACTCTCGGTGTCTCCTCGTCGCTCAGAAAAATTCTATTGCCTAAACATGCATTTTCCCATCGATAACGTGACATCATCGCGCTAGCGCCGCAGTGTATAAATATATATATAAATCGGTCAAAATGTTTTAGTACGACTTTGGTAAACTATGAAGCCACACCGCTTGATGGAACGCGGCGCATTACGGCTACCATAGTCAGACGTACTGTGCTTCAACATACGGGTGTTATTATGGTGTGTGTATAAGGACCGCAAAATGGCACCTATTAGGAGACATTGTCTGGTGTTTTGTTTCGCAATAATATCGATAACGTGACATCATCGGGCTAGCGCCACAGTGTATATATATATTTTTATATATATACTGTGGCGGTAGCCCGATGATGTCACGTTATCGATATTATATATATATATATACACTGTGGCACTAGCGCGACATCATCGGGCATCACCATTGGCCTGTGGAGAACTGGGACAACAGAGACTCTTACTAGGAGGACTTTGAGTTGGATACGCAGACGCGGTACCGTGAGTACGCAGCTGCGGCTTCCAAACATCATCGGGCTAGCGCCACAGTGTATATATATATATATATATATATATAGCTATCCCAATGATGTCACGTTATCGATATTATATATATATATACACTGTGGCACTAGCGCAATGATGTCACGTTATCGATATTATATATATATATACACTGTGGCACTTGCGCGATGATGTCACGTTATCGATATTATATATATATATACACTGTGGCACTAGCGCAATGATGTCACGTTATCGATATTATATATATATATACACTGTGGCACTTGCGCGCTGATGTCACGTTATCGATATTATATATATATATATATATATACACACTGTGGCACTAGCGCGATTATGTCACGTTATCGATGGGAAAATGCATTTTTAGACTATATATATATATATATATATATATATATATATATATATTTATATATACACACAACCCGGCCCCCGGCCAAATTGTTTTAACCCAATGCGGCCCCCGAGTCAAAAAGTTTGGGGACCTCTAATATAGAACATTACTCATGGCACTCAAAAATCGGTCAAAATGTTTTAGTACGACTTTGGTAAGCTACGAAGCCACACCGCTTGATGGAACGCGGTGCATTACGGCTACCATAGTCAGACGTACTGTGCTTCAACATACGGGTGTTATTATGGTTTGTGTATAAGGACCGCAAAATGGCACCTATTAGGAGACATTATCTGGAGTTTTTTTTTTGCAATATTATGCAAAACCAACTTTTCTTATTAAACGGTGGGCTTTCTAACAATTGGGAAGGTTTGTGTCATGTTTGTCCTCGAACAAAAAACATACTTTTTATCCGATATCCGTATACAGCATGTCTTACACGTTAGTTTATGTTCTGCTGCTTGTTAACAAACATACTGTGGCCAAAGACCAGAGGGGGTTCGGGTCATGGGAGCGTAAAAATAAAGTGATTTTACTGCAAAAACAAGATGGACAGTCGCAGAATCTGGACAAAAACAGTCAAGATGGTCGTGTTGCCTCTGATATGTTTGCTTTTTTACTGCACGGTCCTTTTGGCTGAGGGCCCACCTTGTCTATACGTGCAAGCTGCTATACGTATCACAGCTTTAATGGACCACAACCTTTCTGGCAGAGAAATAATGTCATGAGTGGAGCCCCAGACAGAAAACAGCACTCTGGAGAAACACCGGCACGTCTAAATATTCATAGCCCGAGAGGTTTATAGAGTTTGTCGTTAAGGATTTATGGTGGGCCGCAGAGGCGCTCATGAAAGGAGGTGTTTAGATCTTATTGATGGCGGGGGCGCGGGAGCTCTTGGCTCCTCAGATGTCCTTGGCCGAGGTGGAGCCGGTTTAGGAGTAGCAGATGTATGACACGCTGCTACTGCCAAAGTTAAGACACTTTTTGATGGGGTTTTGTATTCCTTGGGATTAAATGGAGGCTGATAACTTTGCGCTTCTGTGGAATGGGAATATGTTTTGATCAGCCTGATACACTATATTGCCAAAAGTATTTGGCCACCCATCCAAATGATCGGAATCAGGTGTCCTAATCACCCAATTAGCCTTTCATTCCTTTATCACTCCACGCAACGTTTGTAAGTTTTACAATATAACTAAAACAATTCATACTCACTAAACCGTCCCATGTTTTCATGTGTTTTCATGCATATTTGTACGGGCTATCATGATGCAATCAAGCTAGCGTCGTTAACATTAGCAAATATGCTACCACGTTTACAAGTGTCTGTGTTAGTATTATGAACTTACAATTGCATAGTTTCAGTTTTGTAAATTAACCAAAACGTCACTGTGGACTTATTAAGTCAGTTTAGCTGATTGGAGAGCTAGCTTCCACAGCTAACGGGTCCATGACAATGACTTCTCTTTTGTTTGATCAGCCGTTTTACTGCTGTGTTACAGGCGCCATTTGTAAATAAACATTTACAAAATATTTCGTATCGGTATATACAATATATCTGCGGCTCATATAAATATAAAGTATTTTATTTTTTCTCAAATGTGGTGGGTGCGGCTTAAATAGCTGTTTGTTACTATAGCCTTTAAAAGTATGGTAAATGTTTTAAAAATTAATTGTATTTTGAAATATATACATATATGTGTTATTAAATGGGTCATGAATGTATTTATTTGCGAAAATACATTTCATTATTTACTTTATCTATTTCATGATTTAATTAAATATGAATTCCATTAATTTGTGATTATTATTTTTTGGACTCGTAGAGTTGTATTATTTAATTAATTGAATATTATCTAAGTAAATAAAACATACTTAAATATTTCATGAAGTAATAAAATCATTACATGAACAAATACATAAATTGTGAAGTAATTAAATCAAATTATTAAAAAATAAGTGTTTTTATTGTGTGTAATTATATTTCATTTGCTGAAATAATTTAAAAAGTCTCTTCCACGTTTTGAACTGTACTTCGGCGACCAGTGTGGTGTCATTCCCAGGATTTGGCTCCCTGGTGCCGCTAGTTGAGTAGCCCCGGAGTTGAGGGACAGAGGAGAATGTTCATGTTTTTAAGAGCAGGCTTAAGACCCATCTTTTTGATTTGGCTTTTACCTGATAATATTTTATTGAAGTCATTTGTATTTTACTTTTTATCCTATTAGTTACGCAAGATTTTATTTAGTTATATTTATTTAGTATTTATTTATTGTATATATTTAGATTTTTATTTATTTATTTATTTTTATTTAAAATAAATATATATTAATCTTCATATGTCTTACTTGTATTTTATTCTGTATCTCTACTCATGGTTGTTACTATTTTACAAGTTTTATTATTTTTATTTTTCAACGTTCCTCAGATGAGCCAACTGCTTCAGGGGTTATCGGCCGTGCTTGTGGGGGCGCTTTTGTGTCAGCGTCCTGGTGGTCATGGTCTGATGACCTCCTGGTGCAGATGGCTCCTGTGATAGTGTTTACTCACGTGTCTCCTCTGTACTCAGCCATGCAATCATTGGTCCATATACAAACCCCATTTCCATATGAGTTGGGAAATTGTGTTGGATGTAAATATAAACGGAATACAATGATTTGCAAATGCTTTTCAACCCATATTCAATTGAATGCACTACAAAGACAAGATATTTGATGTTCACCACTGTGTTACATGGCCTTTCCTTTTAACAACTCTCAGTAAACGTTTGGGAACTGAGGAGACACATTTTTTCTCAGGTGGAATTCTTTCCCATTCTTGCTTGATGTACAGCTTAAGTTGTTCAACAGTCCGGGGGTCTCCGTTGTGGTATTTTAGGCTTCATAATGCGCCACACATTTTCAATGGGAGACAAGTCTGGACTACAGGCAGGCCAGTCTAGTACCCACACTCTTTTACTATGAAGCCACGTTGATGTAACATGTGGCTTGGCATTGTCTTGCTGAAATAAGCAGGGGCGTCCATGGTAACGTTGCTTGGATGGCAAAATATGTTGCTCCAAAATCTGTATGTACCTTTCAGCATTAATGGCGCCTTCACAGATGTGTAAGTTATCCATGTCTTGGGCACTAATACACCCCCATACCATCACAGATGCTGGCTTTTCAACTTTGCGCCTATAACAATCCGGATGGTTCTTTTCCTCTTTGGTCCGGAGGACACGACGTCCACAGTTTCCAAAAACAATTTGAAATGTGGACTCGTCAGACCACAGAACACTTTTCCACTTTGTATCAGTCCATCTTAGATGAGCTCAGGCCCAGCGAAGCCGACGGCGTTTCTGGGTGTTGTAGGTAAACGGTTTTCGCCTTGCATAGGAGAGTTTTAACTTGCACTTACAGATGTAGCGACCAACTGTAATAACTGACATAAGGTTTCTGAAGTGTTCCTGAGCCCATGTGGTGATATCCTTTACACACTGATGTCGCTTGTTGATGCAGTACAGCCTGAGGGATCGAAGGTCACGGGCTTAGCTGCTTACGTGCAGTGATTTCTACAGATTCTCTGAACCCTTTGATGGTATTACGGACCGTAGATGGTGAAATCCCTAAATTCCTTGCAATAGCTGGTTGAGAAAGGTTTTTCTTAAACTGTTCAACAATTTGCTCACGCATTTGTTGACAAAGTGGTGACCCTCACCCCATCCTTGTTTGTGAATGACTTAGCATTTCATGGAATCTACTTTTATACCCAATCATGGCACCCACCTGTTTCCAATTTGCCTGTTCACCTGTGGGATGTTCCAAATAAGTGTTTGATGAGCATTCCTCAACTTTATCAGTATTTATTGCCACCTTTCCCAACTTCTTTGTCACGTGTTGCTGGCATCAAATTCTAAAGTTAATGATTATTTGTAAAAAAAAAAAAGTTTATCAGTTTGAACATCAAATATGTTGTCTTTGTAGCATATTCAACTGAATATGGGTTGAAAATGATTTGCAAATCATTGTATAACTAGCACAATTTCCCAACTCATATGGAAACGTGGTTTGTAGTTGCATTTGTGTGTGTGTGTTTGTGTTTGTGTTTGGTATCTGTATCCGTGCGTACGTATGTGATAATGGGGGATATGGGTCATTGGGGTATTGTTTTTAACTTTGTAAAGCACTTTGTGTTGCATTTCTTTTATGTATGAAAAGCGCTTTATACATGAAGTTTGATTGATTGATTGATTGATTGAGAGGGGTACATAAGGGGCACAATAACAACAACAACAAGATGATGGTAGTGGTCCAGCACCACCATCACCAGTACCAAGGAGACAAAATATTAATAAACGCAAACAGCTTCGGTTTCATCGCACTTTTACTCCAACATTTACTTAACGAGCCAGCAGGTTGGAAACACGCGCGCCATCTTTGGAAAAAAAAATAATCAAAAAATCAAAGCAGTTCCAAAGAAAAAAGAAAAAAAAGTGTGGCGTTAAAGTAAGAATTCACTTGACAGAATAATTAATCAGCATAAAGACTATTCAGACCTTTGTTCTCGGCTGCCTCGCTCGTCTCGTTACGACGATTACACAGCAAGTAAAGGTCAGGAGGTCTGCTGATAATTGGTCCTAAAGGGTTCGGAATAACAATGAGCATGGGGCCAATTATTAAGTCGCCGCGAGAGCGTGGCGAGGGAGAGTGGCGAGGGACCCGCACGACCAGCGCAGGGGGGGGGGGGAAGAGGGACTCGGGTAGGACTGGAGCCGTTTCATCACTTTCGCTTCCCTTCCTCCTCCGCGGCACCTTATTAATAACATAAATCATCAATTTTAATAGACGGCCTGGTTTGAAATTCCATTTGCATAAAAGATCTACACAATATGTTCATTTATTAGTCATAAAATCCTTTTTACACGCCGCAGCACTTTGGAATATAAATCAGTGTCTTTTAAGAACAAGTGTCTTCCCCCGTGTGTGTGTGTATGTGTGTGTGTGTTTGCCAGGATGCACTAATGCGCAGTGATGTTGTGTTTCGGCGTGACATGACATCAGTCGACAGGCTGCAGCCGCCACCTGGAGGCCGCCGTCCTCTGAGGAACAAAAGGAACAACAGCTCCCAAATTAGTGCCTTGTCAGGTGGGAGGAGAAACCTTGTCAGCTGGAACATAAGCCTTTCCTGCACCAACAGCTTTATTAGGGCGGAAGCTTGCAGAGATGACTTTAGGACTTTAAAAAATAAATAAATAAATAACGTTTTCTTGTCCACAAAGGTCATTGGAGTGTGGGTAGAATTGGAGATTGTAATGATCCTTTTCCCTCACCCTCTTTAAATGTTTTATTGGAAATAAACGATGTCGCATCCATTTTTTTCTACTTCCCAGGCTTAATTATCATGACGGTCAAGCAGCTTGAGCGTAGAGCAGTGGTTTTTAACCTGGGTTCGATACCCTGGGGCAGTGGTTCTCAACCTTTTTTCAGTGATGTACCCCCTGTGAACATTTTTTTAATTCCAGTACCCCCTAATCAGAGCAAAGCATTTTTGGTTGAAAAAAAGAGATAAAGATATAAAATACAGCACTATGTCATCAGTTTCTGATTTATTAAATTGTATAACAGTGCACAATATTGCTCATTTGTAGTGGTCTTTCTTGAACTATTTGGAAAAAAAGATATAAAAATAACTAAAAACTTGTTGAAAAATAAACAAGTGATTCAATTATAAATATGTCCACAAAAAATCTAGCAGTCAACACTGAATATTGCATTGTTGCATTGTAATGAATGGAATAGCCTTACTTGAACTTACATTCATATTTTGTTGAAGTATTATTCAATAAATATATTTCTAAAGGATTTTTGAATTGTTGCTATTTTTAGAATATTTAAAAAAAATCTCACGTACCCCTTCAAGTACCCCCAGGGGTACATGTACCCCCATTTGAGGACAAGGCACATTTTTTTCATTGAAAAAATCCATAGGCACACCACCAGCAGAAATTATTAAAAAATTAAACTCAGTAGACAATAAAAAGTCGTTGTCGCAATTGTTAGATATGATTTGAAACCATAACCAAGCATGCATCACTAAAGCTCTTGTCTCAAAGTAGGTGTACTGTCACGACCTGTCACATCCCGCCGTGACTTATTTTGAGTTTTTTGCTGTTTTAGTTCTTGTCTGGCGCTCCTATTTTGGTGGCTTTTCTTGTTTTGTTGGTATTTTCCTGTAGCAGTTTCATGTCTTCCTTTGAGCGCTATTCCCCGCACCTGCTTTGTTTTAGCAATCAAGACTATTTAAGTTGTTTTTATCCTTCTTTGACATTGTTGATTGTTATGTCATGTACGGATGTACTTTCTGGACGCCGTCTGCTCCACAGTAAGTCTTTGCTGTCGTTCAGCATTCTGTTTTTGTTTACAAACCCTGTTTCCAAATGAGTTGGGAAATTGTGTTAGATGTAAATATAAACGGAATACAATGATTTGCGAATCATTTTCAACCCATATTCAGTTCAATGCACTACAAAGACAACATATTTGATGTTCAAACTCATAAACTTGTTTTTTTTTTGCAAATAATAATTAACTTAGAATTTCATGGCTGCAACACGTGCCAAAGTAGTTGGGAAAGGGAATGTTCACCACTGTGTTACATGGCCTTCCCTTTTAACAACACTCAGTAAACGTTTGGGAACTGAGGAGACACATTTTTCAAGCTTCTCAGGTGGAATTCTTTCCCATTCTTGCTTGATGTACAGCATAAGTTGTTCAACAGTCCGGGGGTCTCCGTTGTGGTATTTTAGGCTTCATAATGTGCCACACATTTTCAATGGGAGACAGGTCTGGACTACAGGCAGGCCAGTCTAGTACCCACACTCTTTTACTATGAAGCCACGTTGATGTAACACGTGGCTTGGCATTGTTTTGCTGAAATAAGCAGGGGCGTCCATGGTAACGTTGCTTAGATGGCAACATATGTTGCTCCAAAACCTGAATGTACCTTTCAGCATTAATGGTGCCTTCACAGATGTGTAAGTTACCCATGTCTTGGGCACTAATACACCCCCCATACCATCACACAGGCTGGCTTTTCAACGTTGCGCCTATAACAATCCGGATGGTTCTTTTCCTCTTTGGTCCGGAGGACACGACGTCCACAGTTTCCAAAAACAATTTGAAATGTGGACTCGTCAGACCACAGAACACTTTTCCACTTTGTATCAGTCCATCTTAGATGAGCTCAGGCCCAGCGAAGCTGACGGCGTTTCTGGGTGTTGTTGATAAACGGTTTTTGCCTTGCATAGGAGAGTTTTAACTTGCACTTACAGATGTAGCGACCAACTGTAGTTACTGACAGTGGGTTTCTGAAGCGTTCCTGAGCCCATGTGGTGATATCTTTTACACACTGATGTCACTTGTTGATGCATTACAGCCTGAGGGATCGAAGGTCACGGGCTTAGCTGCTTACGTGCAGTGATTTCTCCAGATTCTCTGAACCCTTTGATAATATTATGGACCGTAGATGGTGAATTCTCTAAATACCTTGCAATAGCTGGTTGAGAAAGGTTTTTCTTAAGTTAAGTTTTAGTTTTGTTTTGTATAGCCATCCCTAAGCTTTAATGCCTTTTCTTAGCGGCACTCGCCTTTTGTTATTTTTGGTTTAAGCATTAGATACCTTTTTACCTTCACACTGCCTCCCGCTGTTCCCGACATCCACAAAGCAATTAGCTACCTGCTGCCACCTACTGATATGTAAGAGTATTACACGGTTACTCTGCCGAGCTCTAGACAGCACCGACACTCAACAACAACACATTATTTGCTAATTATAATTAGTGGTTTGCAGAAAATGTTTTTAACCTAATTAGGTGAAATTACATAATCTCCCACGGCACACCAGACTGTATCTCACGGTACAGTGGTTGAAAAACACTGCCCTAGGGGTTCGGCGAGTCGGCCTCAGGGGTTCGGCGGAGCCTCCGCCGCGGAGGTCAAGACACACCCAACTCATCGTGTAAATAAAAAATTCTCCCTATCGGCGTATTATGGATACCCCCAAACAATGTTCCCTCTAATTTTCCATCTGATTTGCAGGTGTGTATTTTGTTGTGAGTTCATGCACTGTGTTTGTTTTGTTCTTTGAACAAGGTGATGTTCATGCACGGTTCATTTTGTGCACCAATAAAAAAAAACATATAACTTTGTCTTGAATTTGAAAAAAAAAAAAAAAACATTTTATTTATCACTAAAGAAGGGTTTGGTGAATGCGCATATGAAACCAGTGGAGTTCGGTACCTCCAACAAGGTTAAGAACCACTGGTGTATAGCATTAAAACAAGTGAGAGTGAGTGTAGAGTTCGAGCAGAAAATGCCGTTCTTGGGTGTGCCAGTCGTAGGAAATAACTTTGATAGAGTCCCGAAAGAAGTGGTTCTTAAAGGTCATGAAGACAGGAAAAAAATAAAAGTGCCTCGAAGGAAATGGCTCCTAAAAATATCACTTTCATCATCTTGTGGAATACAATCAGACCAGTGGTGTGCCGTCAGGGCCAGCAGGGACTTCTCTGCTGGCCTAACATAACCAGAACTCATGATCATAATTAAAGATAAAAGTCATTTTTAATTTACTTTCCCTAAATATATAAAAGTATTCGGTAACACTTTAGTATGGGGAACATTTTCTAAGTAACAAAGACTTCATTTTGAGTTATTTGGTTAGGGTTAGGCTTAGAGGGTAAGGGTTAGAGGGTTAGGGTTGGGGTTAGTGTTAGAAGGTAAGGGTTAGAGCAGGGGTGGTCACACTTTTTCTGCAGGCGAGCTACTTTTCAATTGATCAAGTCGTGGGGATCTACCTCATTCATATATATAATTTATATTCACTTATTTATGAAATATAGGTTTTTGTTAACAAGTTAAAGGTGTTTAATGATAATGCAAGCATGTTTAACATATAGTTAATATTGTTAATGCATTAAAGGTGTTTAATGATAATACACGTATGTTTAATACATATAGTTAATATTGTTAACAAGTTAAAGGTGTTTAAAGATAATGCAAGCATGTTTAACACATATAGTTAATATTGTTAACAAGTTAAAGGTGGTTAAAAATAATACAAGCATGTTTAACACAAATAGTTAATATTGTTAACAACTTAAAGGTGGTTAAAGATAAAACAAGCATGTTTAACACATATAGTTAATATTGTTAACAACTTAAATGTGGTTAAAGATAATACAAGCATGTTTAACACATATAGTTAATATTGTTAACAACTTAAAGGTGGTTAAAGATAATACAAGCATGTTTAACACATATAGTTAATATTGTTAACAAGTTAAAGGTGGTTAAAGATAATACAAGCATGTTTAACACATATAGATTCCTTTCTTTCATGAAGACAAGAATATAAGTTGGTGTATTACCTGATTGTGATGACTTGCATTGATTGGAATCAGACAGTGGTGCTGATAACGTCCGCATTTTCGAATGGAGGAGAAAAAAAGTCCTCCTTTCTGTCCAATACCACATGAAAGTGGTTGGTTTTTGGCATCTTATTTGTCCAGCTTCCGTACTCCTTTGTATACACTTTACAAGAAATACATTGTCGGCAAACTCCGTAGCTTGCTAGCTTGTGCACGCCAGCTTTCTGAGACTCTTATTTTGGTAGCGCAGGCAGGATGAAGCAGAGCTTTTATTGTGCAACTGTGCAGTCGGTCTTTGGAGTTTTGACGACAGGTACGGCGCCAGAGTCTGTTGAAATAAAGTGTTTCTCGCCTTCCAGTCGGTAATTTTAATGAGCTGGCAGCAGCCAGCGTCATCTCAGAAGACCCTCGGGTGCCGTGAATGTCAATCAAGTGACAAAAGTGATGTCATAGTGAAGATTTATGATCGCTCATTTTTAGGACTATTTTTTTAATGCCTGGCTGGTGATCGACTGACACACCCTCCGAGATCGACCGGTTAATCGCGATCAACGTAATGAGCACCCCTGGGTTAGAGGGTTAGGGTTAGGGTTAGAGGGTTAGGGTTAGGGTTGGTTGTATAATAAGGCCATGCAGAATAAGGCATTAATAAGTACTTAATAATGACTAATTAAAGGCCTACTGAAATCCACTACTACCGACCACACAGTCTGATAGTTTATACATCAATGATGAATTCTTAACATTGCAACACATGCCAATACGGCCGGGTTAGCTTACTAAAGTGCAATTTTAAATTTCGCGCCGAAATATCCTGCTGAAAACGTTTCGGTATGATGACGCCTGCGCGTGACGTCACGGATTGTAGAGGACATTTTGGGACAGCATGATGGCCAGCTATTAAGTCGTCTGTTTTCATCGCAAAATTCCACAGTATTCTGGACATCTGTGTTGGTGAATCTTTTGCAATTTGTTCAATGAACAATGGAGACAGCAAAGAAGAAAGCTGTAGGTGGGAAGCGGTGTATTGCGGCCGGTTGCAGCAACACAAACACAGCCGGTGTTTCATTGTTTGCATTCCCGGAAGATGACAGTCAAGCTTTACCATTGGCCTGTGGAGAACTGGGAAAACAGAGACTCTTACCTGGAAGACTTTGAGTTGGATACGCAGACGCGGTACCGTGAGTACGCAGCTGCGGCTTCCAAACATTTGATCGCTTGCCCGTACGTGCGTGCCGCTATGTGCATGTCATGTACGTAACTTTGGGGACTTTGGGGAAATATATGTGCTGTATGAACTTTGAGGAGGTGAACGGTACTTTGGGCTGTGGGATTGAGTGTGTTGTTCAGGTGTTTGAGTTGTATTGGCGGGTTATATGGACAGGAGGGGGGAGGTGTTTGTTATGCGGGATTAATTTGTGGCATATTAAATATAAGCCTGGTTGTGTTGTGGCTAATAGAGTATATATATGTCTTGTGACGTCACGCGCATATCGTCTGCTACTTCCGGTACAGGCAAGGCTTTTTTATCAGCGACCAAAAGTTGCGAACTTTATCGTCCATGTTCTCTACTAAATCCTTTCAGCAAAAATATGGCAATATCGCGAAATGATCAAGTATGACACATAGAATGGACCTGCTATCCCCGTTTAAATAAGAACATCGCATTTCAGTAGGCCTTTAAGAGCCAATATGTTACTTATTTGCATGTTGATAAGCAACTAATTCATGGTGAATTTGTACCCCATACTAAAGTGTTACCAAGTATTCATATTCTCTCCATGTCATATGATGCTCCTTCCAATGCTGTTGTCTTTAATTTAGAATTTGTATCCAATCAGAGTTCAGCTAGCTTATGTTGCCATGCTGTACAAAATCTGCCGGGGGGCTTTCAGAATCAACAATGCGGGCGTCTTTGCACTGTAAGTGAACGGACACATACAGTTGACAGACAGTTGCGAAAGCCAATCAGATCACGAGTTGTTTTCAGTAAGGCCTTCTAGATGGCCTTACGCTGTGATTGGATACTCACTTGGGAGTCCCAAGTGAGTATCCAATCACAAGTTGCGAAAACGGAAAGTGGCACCGGAACCATACGAGCCATAAAAAGCTACAGAAGACTCACCGGTACAATAACCACAAAGGTGGTAGCGGGGGGTGTATATTGTAGCGTCCCGGAAGAGTTAGTGCTGCAAGGGGTTCTGGGTATTTGTTCTGTTGTGTTTATTTTGTGTTACGGTGCGGATGTTCTCCCGAAATGTGTTTGTCATTCTTGTTTGGTGTGGGTTCACGGTGTGGCGCATATTTGTAACAGTGTTAAAGTTATTTATACGGCCACCCTCAGTGTGACCTGTATGGCTGTTGACCAAGTATGGTGTGCATTCACTTGTGTGTGTGAAAAGCCGTAGGTATTATGTGACTGGGCCGGCCGCAAAGGCAGTGCCTTTAAGGTTTATTGGCGCTCTGTACTTCTCCCTACATCCGTGTACACAGCGGCGTTTTAAAAAGTCATACATTTTACTTTTTGAAACCGATACCGATAATTTTGAAACAGATACCGATAATTTCCTAAATATTACATTTTAAAGTATTTATCGGCCGATAATATCGGAAGTCCAATATTATCGGACATCCCTAATAACAATCGTTTAACATAAACAAACAAAGGGTGAAACAAATTGTGATAAAATTCTTCTTAGGGACCCATTTTTATTAGACCGACACACTAATATGACAATAATACCACTTTTCTTCTGTACTCCACCCTTTGTGAAACAAATTATGGTTTCCTTTGGGCATAAACAATGGTATTACGTTTTGCATTTGTGAACATGTCACCACAGCAACTATCAGTAATTTAAAAATGTTTTTGAACCTAACCTTAAATAGGTAGGCATTTAGTTTTATACTGTATGTATGATACTATATATGGTATTGATTGTATTGCCTATATGTACACTACACTGTGTACACTCAGGAATAAAATCACATATATATACTTCATATATACTTATAACATTGCACAGCAGACTTGACATTTTAAGCAGCTGCCACAACTTCCCCCTGTCCACTCCCGTTTATTTTGTCTCTCAATTAAGCAATTAATGACATTTTAATTGTTTGCTGTTTGCCTTAGTGCTTCTCCAATAGAGCTGTATTTGCCTGTTTGCAGATTGTGCTGAATAATGCATGGGCCATCACACAGCTTTCACACACTGGCCTCACACACTAACTTGCTCCGACAAGACCTGAGGTGAGAATAGAGAATGAGGTGGAAAGAGAGAGAAAAAAAAAAAAAAGTGTTTCATTCCAAGCTTGCAGTCTCACCTTGATTGGATGTGATGGATGAGAGCAGGCTGAAATGTCTATAATATACTAGGGTGTGTGTGTGTGTGTGTGTGTGTGTGTGTGTGTGTGTGTGTGTGTGTGTGTGTGTGTTTCACGTCTGTGAAACTCAAAGGGAAGTAGCAATTTATGAAGTGGCTCAAACTGATTACCTCCTCCAACCGTGAGGTTGCAATGTGTTAATTAGTTATTAGTGTTATATATATTATTGGTAGTATTATTTACCGTATTTTTCGGACTATAAGTCGCAGTTTTTTTCATAGTTTGGCCGGGCTCCAGTACGATATATTTATGTTTTTTTCCTTCTTTATTATGCATTTTCGGCAGGTGCGACTTATACTCCGAAAAATACGGTAGTAGACTTTGCATGCAGCTGCAATTCCAAGACGTTAGATAGCAGTAGTGTTGCCTAATCAGGAAGTAATCTTTACCAGTAAGCTGAATCTAGTCTTTTGTCGTGATATATTAAAAATATAAATATACTGTAAGTATTGTGCTTATTACACGACGTGCATCTTAGTTGTGGTTTTCATTACCAAATTTGGGTGTGTTGAAATCGCCCTGTAAAAATGCTAATGATTGTCCGTAGCATGTCACAGTCAGAAGAGGGTCCCATTCGTCCCGGTTTACCTGACACATGAAACGCTACAAATTCTACTCACTATTCACTTTAGCCGCCAGAGGGCAGTAGAGTGTTGATTGTCTTAAAATGTGTTTTGTGGCAATTCCAACTTTCCATCTTTTTCAGCAGACTGCATTGCAAAATGATTAACCCCCCCACCTTCCTCTCACGTGAGATTCACCCAAGAATGGGGCCGTATGAATCCCTTCCCTACTGTATATCTCATATCCAGTGTAAATTAGCATCCGGCTAGCATATTTTGAAAAAAGTAGACTTATTGTACTTTCGAGTATCATCTCTCAGGCATACTTGCTTTGTTGGCATTGAAATCTGTAACATTACAGTCCAAATGAGTCAGCACTGAGTGCCTGTGTCCCCACCAAGTGCTCGAGCCATTGCCAAGTCTGCAACTAGAGGCGTTGTCACGTGCAACAAATGTATTGAAATGCGCCACTGTTTGATTTTACGTCAATCAATACCCAGTATTACCGACGGAATTCGGTCGGTACCAATACATCTGCGGTCCCCTCCAAGGTTTCTCATTGTAATCCCATTTGGTTGAGTTTTTTCTTGCCCTGATGTGGGATCTGATCCAAGGATGTCGTTGTGGCTTGTGCAGCCCTTTGAAACACTTGTGATTTAGGGCTATATAAATAAACTTTGATTGATTGATTGATTGACTTATATACCTGGATGGTAAACTTGACTGATGACCAGTTATTAATAGAACTTGGGTACGAAGGAAGACTATGTGTATGTTTTGAACATTTATGGAATGGTATTTGCATGACACTGAGAGCTGTATCTTAAAGCAAAAATGAACCGAATGATTTTTTCAGCTTAACGAGGCATCTCCTCCTGACTATACAAGTTCACATGTAGCTCGTCCCCTTAAAAGAGGTGAAGGGGTCGCACTGATCTCTGGTGCAAACCTTAACTTTAGCTCTAGCCTAAGTAATAAATATAATGTATCTGAAGTTATTTCATATGAGGTCTGTTACTCCACTACCGCACCAGGGAGAAGTCCAGGTCCCCAGACCTTAGCTTTCTGGAAATGTGGCCCCTGTTGCGTTTGATGACCATTTGTTCCTCCCAGGGAATTCAAGTCACAAGTCGCTCCCAAGCTCTTTACGACACTTAAAGCTGAGTTGAAAAACCACCAGAGACAGAATAGGTATTTTGTAATATATTTGCAAAGCTTTGCAGATATACATTCAGACCAGTCCAGCATAGAACATTCTATTGCGTCGTAAAGATGGTCTGCCTCCCCCGACCAAACCCTCTCCCCCCTTAAGTCGCAGGCAGTCATGTCTCTCTAGCCAATACAAATGCCCATTATCGCTCTTTCTAACATTCCAAAGCTTCAAGGTTAACACACACCGTTTACTTGCAGACAAACAGAAAGAGAACAAATGGAAAAACACAAGCTGATTTCAAATATGACTATGAAATAAAAGAAGTAACACTTAAATTCGGATATATGTAAATATCTGCCTCCGACACCCCCAAAACAGTTTATTGAATATCCCTGCTGTATAATTTAGTTTATTATTGTGTATAACATATTAGCAACAAGATGGGTTGTGTGCAATAAAAACAACTTTTTTTGAGAATTATTTTTCAAGGAAATGCTGAATAAATGAAAGCTTGTATTCCCCTTCTTGTTCCTCCCAGGACTACAATTCCAGAAGTTGCGTCTGCAACGCACACAAAAGCCCAGAGCTCGTTTTTACTGGTTCCTTGTTGTTGTTTGATAAACTATTTAGGAATCAGATGGTGTCTGATCTCAGGAAGATGGCTGCTTTGTGACAGTGGGGGGGTACTTTAGGGGGCAAAGGGGACTGAAGCGGAGCGTCACCTTGAAGATGTGCAGGGAACTGAGCTATCAGGGGAGAAGCCGGGGCATCTCTCCCGTGGGAGAGCGGAGTACGGGGAGGTGGAAGAACGTGTTGTCAAAGGAGGACTATACAAAAAAGAAGTTTTTTTTTTTTGACAACATATTATAATATTCAGAGGGGGGAAAAAAACACAACTACAGAGAAGCTTGTGCAGCTTTCAAGGACATTTTGGCCCATTTCCAGTACATTCTCCGTTATGCTAATCACACTGTGTTTGCCTTGCTTGGAAAAGCAACTCTATTCTTATTAGCGGCATAAAAGAAAAGTCTGACTGGGGGTTATTTTACCTCCCCCAGCGGGGACTGTGCAAATTAACAAAAGAGAAAATTGCATGCAACATTACCCGCTTCTTTCATTTTTTCCGTCTCCTTCCTCCGCACGAGCAAATTAATTAGCTGCGAGTATGTCTTAATGATATTTATACTTTTTAGTGTGATCGTCTAAATGTGCTTTGCTAAAGAACCACAGTGTTTTTTAGGCAACCTGCTCGTGAGGGGAAATTATGAAAATGATTTTCTTACATCCTACTGGGAAACGGCGTCCTCTGCAGTGGACGTTTCTGTTTCGCATAACAGGGTTATTTTCCCACAAAGTTTGACATGGACCAAAATCATAATTATGGATGGGTATCTTTCACATCGATCTTTCACATCGATGTGGTAACCGTTACCATTACCTCAATGGTATCAATTTCCATTTTTTTGTGTTCATATACAGTCGTGGTCAAAAGTTTACATACACTTGTAAAGAACATAATGTCATGGCTGTCTTGAGTTTCCAATCATTTCTACAACTCTTATTTTTTTGGGATAGAGTGATTGGAGCACATACTTGTCGGTCACCAAAAACATTCATGAAGTTTGGTTCTTTTATGAATTTATTATGGGTCTACTGAAAATGTGACCAAATCTGCTGGGTCAAAAGTATACATACAGCAATGTTAATATTTGGTTACATGTCCCTTGGCAAGTTTCACTGCAATAAGGCACTTTTGGTAGCCATCCACAAGCTTCTGGCAAGCTTCTGGTTAAGGTTTTTGACCTCTCCTCTTGACAAAATTGGTGCAGTTCAGCTACATTTGTTGGTTTTCTGACATGGACTTGTTTCTTCAGCATTGTCCACATGTTTAAGTCAGTACTTTGGGAAGGCCATTCTAAAACCTTAATTCTAGCCTGATTTAGCCATTCCTTTACCACTTTTGACGTGTGTTTGGGGTCAATGTCCTGTTGGAACACCCAATCTCCGGGCTGATGGTTTTAGGTTGTCCTGAAGAATTTGGAGGTAATCCTCCTTTTTCATTGTCCCATTTACCCTCTATAAAGCACCAGTTCCGTTGGCAGCAAAACAGGCCCAGAGCATAATACTACCACCACCATGCTTGACGGTAGGCATGGTGTTCCTGGGATTAAAAGCCTCACATTTTCTCCTTTAAACATATTGCTAGGTATTGTGGCCAAACAGCTACATTTTTGTTTCATCTGACATCACATGGACAAAGATAAGAACTTCTGGAGGAACGTTCTATGGTCAGATAAAACAAACATTTAAACAAAAGCTGTTTCATATAGCTCATGTAATACCTTGCTAAAGACATTTAAGTTTTTGCCTTATACTTCACGTGCGCTTCCTTGTGTTGTGCCTGTTTAAAGAATTGAAAACACAGCCGAAGTAGTCTTTGCCATTAAGTTGAATGTGCCAATGTTTTCTTTTGTTGTTTAAACCTGTGGTCCCCAACCACCAAATTTTTAATTTTTAATTTTTTATTAAATCAACATAAAAAACACAAGACACACTTACAATTAGTGCACCTACATTAAATATCAATATAGATCAATACAGTCTGCAGGGATACAGTCCGTAAGCACACATGATTGTATTTTTTATGACCAAAAAAAAAACAAAAAAAAACAAAACAAAAAAAACAACAACCCCCTCCCCGGTCCGTGGGACAAATTTTCAAGCGTTGACCTGTCCGCGGTTCCAAAAAGTTTGGGGCACCACTGGTTTAAACTATAAGTATTATAGTCATTACACACCAGCTGTTTGATTGTAACATGCATCTTAGTTGAAGTCTTGATTACCAAATTTAGAGGTGTTGAAATTGCCATGTAAAATCGCCAATGCTAATCCTTAGCATGTCTATGGCAAATTCAATGGAAATTAGCATCGAGCTAGCACACTTTGAAAAGTGATGCTTTACTGTACGTTTGAGTCTTTTTCTATCTTTGTTGGCATGTGACATTACCTAGAGGCAGTCAAACAGAGTTTGCTCTGAAGGCCTGACTGCTTGTTTCCCGGCCAAGTGATTGGACCAGTGCCAAGTTTGCCATCCGACGTGACTTTACATGCAACAAAAGTATCGAAATATGGCACTGTTTTGTTTTACGTAAAATGATATCCGGCAGTACCGCTTACTTATAAAAGCACCACATTCGGTACCCATCCCTAATTGTGATTATGTCTAAGCAGCCTGGTTCCATTCATTCAATTAGCATGTCATTGTAGAGAGGGAGAAATATTTTTTTTTTGTTCTACAAAATTTTGGCATCATTTGGTTGAAATGGATAATATATATATATTTTTTTAAATACCACAACAATTAGTGGTGCAGATAAGCGCCACCAAGGCCATATAATAATAGTCATCATTATTAATAATAATACAAGATTGCTCCCTCCTGGCTTAACAGCTAAAGTAATGAAGTCCATGAGGTTTAAAACAAAAACCTAGTATAGTTTACTTAGGGCATTGATTCGATCACAATTCCAGTGTTTAGATTGTCTTGTCTTGTTTCACCTAATTGGAGTATGCTTCATCAGCTCACAAATTTAGTCCGAGATCCTGATGCATGATCCAAAGTATTTTGTTAGGGCTGCACATTGTTGCTGTTGGCATGATTCCAGGATGCAGAGAGGGCAGGCGGCATGCAAGGTCCTTTTTATTCGAAGAATAGAAAAGAAAGCCTTTATTTTCTTTTTTTTTTTTCTTCTTTTTTTTTTGTGTCCTGTCCAGCTTCTCAGGCAAATCATATACCGTAGTTGATGTAGATGCCCATGTCGGCTGTTCAGATTTACTTTACAAAAGAGAAGTGTAGGATACTTCCCTCCCGATTTTTCCGGGAGACTCCTGAATTTCAGTGCCCCTCCCGAAAATCTCCCGGGGCAACCATTCTCACGAATTTCTCCCGATTTTCACCTGGACAACAATATTAAGGGCGTGCCGTGATGGCACTGCCTTTAGCGTCCTCTACAACCTGTCGACGCATCTGCTTTGTCACCATACAAACAGCGGGCCGGCCCAGTCACATGTTGTATGCGGCTTCTGCATGCACACGAAAATGACTGCAAGACATACTTGATCAACAACCATACAGGTCACACTGAGGGTGGCCGTATAAACAACTTTAACACTGTTACAAATATGCGCCACACTGTGAACCCACACCAAACAAGAATGACAAACACATTTCGGGAGAACATCCGCACCGTAACACAACATAAACACAACAGAACAAATACCCAGAATCCCTTGCATCCCTAACTCTTCCGGGCTACAATATACACCCCCGCTACCACCAAACCCCGCCCCCCACACTTCAAACCCCCCACCCCCCAATCTCCCGAATTCGAAGGTCTCAAGGTTGGCAAGTATGGTTCCAAGCACATTGTTCCATTGCAAATACTGTTCAGTATTTTAACATAAAAGTGTTTAATTGTGAGGCATTAAAAGCCACAAAATGCAACGGGTCCATCAGACCCACAAACGCTGGCTGAGTAACAACAATATGAACATTACACAAGGGTTAAGCGTAATCGACAAAATTATCCAAATCTTTCAGATGGTTTTATTTTTGGGGCTTTTTGGTTCACCTCACTGCTTCCTACTCTAACGGAAAAGAAGGGACTGGTAATTAAAGCCTCTTCTGTTGGATTGACTTCCTGAAATGAAGAGCACTACGTTTAATTAAGCCTCTTAATTAACCCAGTGAACTTTTTTTTCCCTACAACAGGCTTATCACCTTTGTAGGGTTATGACTGTTACACACGATGAATACCAGGGCGGGCACACATGTCAACATCAAATATTTGTCATTAGTCCAAATATGGCGCTCAGGTAGTTTTCATTTTAATTTGGTATCATTGATTATTATTATTACCAGCAAAATAACTTATTCCATGTGTAGTTCTATTACAAGCTACTGAGTGAGTGAACTGCAAAGTGACGAGGGAACACTGTATTCTGTAAGTTTTGTACTTATTACACACCGACGTCTTCGTTGTAGTTTTGATTACCAAATCTGGAAGTGTTCAAATCAATGTAAAATTGCTAAAGCTAATTAGCATTTATATGGCATATCCAATGAGCCTTAAAGGCCTACTGAAACCCACTACTACCGACCACGCAGTCTGATAGTTTATATATCAATGATGAAATCTTAACATTGCAACACATGCCAATACGGCCGGGTTAGCTTACTAAAGTGCAATTTTATTTTTTGCGCTAAATATCCTGCAGAAAACGTCTCGGTATGATGACGCCTTCGCATGACGTCACGGATTGTAGAGGACATTTTGGGACAGCATGGTGGCCAGCTATTAAGTCGTCTGTTTTCATCGCAAAATTCCACAGTATTCTGGACATCTGTGTTGGTGAATCTTTTGCAATTTGTTCAATGAACAATGGAGACAGCAAAGAAGAAAGCTGTAGGTGGGAAGCGGTGTATTGCGGCCGGCATGCAGTAACACAAACACAGCCGGTGTTTCATTGTTTACATTCCCGAAAGATGACAGTCAAGCTTTACCATTGGCCTGTGGAGAACTGGGACAACAGAGACTCTTACCAGGAGGGCTTTGAGTTGTATATGCAGACGCGGTACCGTGAGTACACTTCACATTTGATCGCTTGCCCGTACGTGCGTGCCGCTATGTGCATGTCATGTTTGTAACTTTGGGGACTTTGGGGAAATATATGTGCTGTATGAACTTTGGGGAGGTGAACGGTACTTTGGGATGTGGGATTGAGTGTGTTGTGCAGGTGTTTGAGTTGTATTGGCGGGTTATATAGACGGGAGGGGGGAGGTGTTTGTTATGCGGGATTCATTTGTGGCATATTAAATATAAGCCTGGTTGTGTTGTGGCTAATAGAGTATATATATGTCTTGTGTTTATTTACTGTTTTAGTCATTCCCAGCTGAATATCAGGTCCCACCCGCCTCTCACAGCATCTTGCCTATCTGAATCGCTCCCACTGCCCTCTAGTCCTTCACTCTCACTTTCCTCATCCACAAATCTTTCATCCTTGCTCAAATTAATGGGGAAATCGTCGCTTTCTCGGTCCGAATCGCTCTCGCTGCTGGTGGCCATGATTGTAAACAATGTGCAGATGTGAGGAGCTCCACAACCTGTGACGTCACGCGCATATTGTCTGCTACTTCCGGTACAGGCAAGGCTTTTTTATCAGCGACCAAAAGTTGCGAACTTTATCGTCGATGTTCTCTACTAAATCCTTTCAGCAAAAATACGGCAATATCGCGAAATGATCAAGTATGACACATAGAATGGACCTGCTATCCCCGTTTAAATAAGAAAATTGCATTTCAGTAGGCCTTGAATGTACTGTATGTTCGAGTGTTTTCTATCAGGCATGCTTGCTTTGTTGGTACGGACATGAAAACACTATGATCCGGCTCCCTTCAATCCCATCTCAACTGTTGTCAGTGTGCGTTCCCCGTTTTGTTTCTGCAGTTGTTGCGCTCCTTGTAAATAATTAAATATTTTTTTCTTTCTGTCTCTGCATCCTGGGGTCAGGCCATCAACCGACATGTGCCACCGTGACTGTATGTGATTGGCAGTGTTGTGAAAGAGGCTCCTTTTCGGCTGTTCCCCCCCCCGCCCCCCCGCCTCAATCAGGAATGCTGCAGCTTTAATGAAAACATCCCAGTGATCACGGACAGTCCACCGAGGCAAGAAGGTGAGACGATGGCTCACAGAGCAGACGGAGGCGGAAGAAAATGAGAGCGGGAAGAAGGGAAGGAAGCGCAGACAAGGACGGTGCTGTTGCTACACTGCTGAATTTTAATGAGTACCAGAGGGAATTTCACATTTTTTCCTGATGCTCCTTTTACATTTTCCTTCTCTCTCTGTCTGCTCCATGACACCAAACCACTGCCATCTGAATTATTTTTGGACTGAGTGAAGGGTGACCTAAAAGTCCGAGCTGGCCCTGTGAGGTTATTTCAGCAAACCCTCAAATTTTCCTCCGATACCAGAGATTCTGCGACTGCCATATGTGTACCAATAGGCGGAGTTGTGCATAACTCGGTTTTTGCAACCTTATCAGGAAGTGTTGCATGAACTGTTCAGATTTTGTAAAGAAAAAAAAAAGCTGAAGCCCTTCCTGTAAGCAACGCTGCATGTGTATGCAGCTTTTCAGCTCTAATGCTCATAAAAACTAATTTACGTTTAAATACCGTTGACACGAGGTGGCGCCATTTAGGTATCCTAAGCATTGAGTCCAAAAGAGCTAAGGCGGGGGTCAGCAACCGGCTCTTTAGCGCCGCCCTGGTGGCTCCCTCAAGGCCACCTGCTCAGTGGCCCTGTGGTTAGAGTGTCCGCCCTGAGATCGGTATGTTTTGAGTTCAAAGTTCCGAGTCATACCAAACACTATAGAAATGGGGCCCATTACCTCCCTGCTTGGCACTCAGCATCAAGGGTTGAAATTGGGGGTTAAATCACCAAAAATTATACTCGGGCGTGGCCACCCCTGCTGCTCACTGCTCCCCTCACCTCCCAGGGGGTGATCAAGGGTGATGGGTCAAATGCAGAGAATAATTACGCCACATTGAGTGTGTGCGTGACAATCATTGGTACTTTAACTTTAATCTGTGAAAATGGAAAAAGATGAAGAAAATTTTTTTTTTTTTTTTTTTTAATATATTTTCTATAGGAGAACAAACATGACACAAACCTTCCTAATTGTTAGAAATCCCACTGTTTATGTTATACATGCTTCACTGATGAGAGTATTTGGAAAGCACCGTTTGGTCCTACTAATTTCGGCGATCCTTGAACTCA
The DNA here is from genome assembly GCF_033978685.3 of Nerophis lumbriciformis. Lineage (NCBI taxonomy): Eukaryota > Metazoa > Chordata > Actinopteri > Syngnathiformes > Syngnathidae > Nerophis > Nerophis lumbriciformis. The sequence continues at coordinate 46,401,303 of NC_084562.2, forward strand.
TCGTAGTTTGTTTACTTGTACACATTTCTCCGATGTTTTGTGCCACTCCTTATTTGTCTCATTTTGTCCACCAAACGTTTTATGCTGTGCGTGAATGCACAAAGGTGAGCTTTGTTGACTTCATTGATTTGCTGTGGTGCTTATCAGGCATATTTGGTCAAGCCATGACACTATTTATGCTAGCTGTACGTACATATTGCATCATTATGCATAGTTTGTAGGTACATTTGAGCTCATTTAATTCCCTTTACTTATGTCCTCTGTGTATTTAAAGGGGAACATTATCACCAGACCTATGTAAGCGTCAATATATACCTTGATGTTGCAAAAAAAAGACCATATATTTTTTTAACCGATTTCCGAACTCTAAATGGGTGAATTTTGGCGAATTAAACGCCTTTCTAATATTCGCTCTCGGAGCGATGACGTCACATCGGGAAGCAATCCGCCATTTTCTCATACACCGAGTCAAATCAGCTCTGTTATTTTCCGTTTTTTTGACTGTTTTCCGTACCTTGGAGACATCATGCCTCGTCGGTGTGTTGTCGGAGGGTGTAACAACACGAACAGGGACGGATTCAAGTTGCACCAAAGATGCGAAAGTGGCAAGAAATTGTACGTTTGTTCCGCACACTTTACCGACGAAAGCTATGCTACGACAGAGATGGCAAGAATGTGTGGATATCCTGCGACACTCAAAGCAGATGCATTTCCAACGATAAAGTCAAAGAAATCTGCCGCCAGACCCCCATTGAATCTGCCGGAGTGTGTGAGCAATTCAGGGACAAAGGACCTCGGTAGCACGGCAAGCAATGGCGGCAGTTTGTTCCCGCAGACGAGCGAGCTAAACCCCCTGGATGTCTTGGCTCACACCGTCCCTTATGCCACCGAAGATGATCAAGAGAAGAATATCGACCCTAGCTTCCCTGGCCTGCTGACATCAACTCCAAAACTGGACGGATCAGCTTTCAGGAAAAGAGCCCGGATGAGGGTATGTCTACAGAATATATTAATTGATGAAAATTGGGCTGTCTGCACTCTCAAAGTGCATGTTGTTGCCAAATGTATTTCATATGCTGTAAACCTAGTTCATAGTTGTTAGTTTCCTTTAATGCCAAACAAACACATACCAATCGTTGGTTAGAAGGCGATCGCCAAATTTGTCCTCGCTTTCTCCCGTGTCGCTGGCTGTCGTGTCGTTTTCGTCGGTTTCGATTGCATACGGTTGAAACCGATATGGCTCAATAGCTTCAGTTTCTTCTTCAATTTCGTTTTCGCTACCTGCCTCCACACTACAACCATCCGTTTCAATACATTCGTAATCTGTTGAATCGCTTAAGCCGCTAAAATCCGAGTCTGAATCCGAGCTAATGTCGCTATATCTTGCTGTTCTTTCCGCCATGTTTGTTTGTGTTGGCTTCACTATGTGATGTCACAGGAAAATGGACGGGTGTTTATAACGATGGTTAAAATCAGGCACTTTGAAGCTTTTTTTAGGGATATTGCGTGATGGGTAAAATTTTGAAAAAAACTTAGAAAAATATAACAAGCCACTGGGAACTGATTTTTAATGGTTTTAACCATTCTGAAATTGTGATAATGTTCCCCTTTAATTTATATTTGCATGTCACGTGACACATTATCTGTACGTAATAATGGCCGCATTCCTCATAGTTGTTTGTGTGCCATGTTGTTCCAGACCACAGCAAACGTTACCCAGCTTGCAAGGATTGTAATAAATCCATTAGAAGACGACAGCCTGTCGTCTCCTTAAACTTGGACACACACATTTATATATTTGGCCATTTTGAGACAGTCATTTCCAGAAGTCATCTTATCCAGTGAGAAGCCTCCATTTTACTAATGATATCCAATGTTGCAAAAATTTGTGGAAAAAAAATGAAAATACAACATTTCGGTCAACGAAGATTTGCGTCAGCCTTTGATAGTAGGCTAATCTAGCTAATATAGACACTTACATGATGAGTTGTCTTCATTAAAAGACTTATATAAGACTTTACATTTTTTGCGGCTCCAGACAGATTTTTCTTTTGTATTTTTGGTCCAATATGGCTCTTTCAACATTTTGGGTTGCCGACCCCTGAGCTATGGACTTGAACATGGATGATTTTATTAAAGTGTTTCCCCGCCAACACAAGAACAGGCACATTCATCTGTTTTGAACGTTATTTCAGCCATCTTTTGTTATTCCGCCGTGATTTTAGTTCTACTCAGTCCAGTTAATGTATGCGTTTTTTGCCAAATACTTTTAGAAGCACACTGTGTAATACATACTTGCCAACCTTGAGACCTCCGATTTCGGGAGGTGGGGGGCGGGGGTGGGCGGCGTGATCGGGGTGGGGCGGGGGCGTGATTGGGGGCGTGGCTAAGAGGGGAGGAGTATATTTACAGCTAGAATTCACCAAGTCAAGTATTTCATACATATATATATATATATATAAGAAATACTTGACTTTCAGTGATTTCTAGCTATATATATATATATATATATATATATATATAAACAAAATAAATACTTGAATTTCAGTGTTCATTTATTTACACATATACACACACATAACACTCATCTACTCATTGTTGAGTTAAGGGTTGAATTGTCCATCCTTGTTCTAGTCTCTGTCACTATTTTTCTAACCATGCTGAACACCCTTTCGCAGGTACCCAGAAAGGTTTCGAGTACCACTAAAAAAAATTGAATCTCTGAAGACAGTATAAAAATCTGTGTTAAAGGTTTACAAGTACTGTTTGTATAATAAGCATGTTAGTGTTTACAAATGAGGGTTAAGAGTTCAGTACTAAAAAAAAAAAAAAGAATGTGGCTTAAGTACAGTTTTTTAATTGAGCTGCTGCATTTTTTGGTTGGGTTGTTTATTTATTTTGAGTAACTTCTACAATTCTAAAAGGGGAGGAATGTAATAGAGTGATCTATGTTTGTCTGTTGCCATCTCCTGGTGAATGTTGGCTATAGCTTACTGGGGTTACTTTTTGGTTGGCCAACAATTTACGTGGTGTTGCGCACCTGACGTCAAGTGTGTGAGTCTGTTCTGAAGTCTACAGTAAAGAGACGTACTTCATCACCTCGCCTGGTATTGCCTCCAACTCAATATATTACAACAACATTGCTGTTTACGGCAGACAAACTGCTTTACGGTAGAATAAAACATGACTGCTGTTGTTGTGTGTTGTTACCGCGCTGGGAGGACGTTAATGAAACTGCCTAACAATAAACCCACATAAGAAACCAAGAACTCGCCCTCCATCATTCTACAGTTATAACGTGATTGGGCAGGCATGCTGTTTATATTGTGGGAAAGCGGACATGAATACAGGCTGTTGACATGTCACTCAGGTCCGCATGGAGGTGGAGGGGGCGTGGCTACCAGCTCCGCCAGAATTTCGGGAGATTTTCGGGAGAAGATTTGTCCCGGGAGGTTTTCGGGAGAGGCGCTGAATTTCGGGAGTCTCGCGGAAAATCCGGGAGGGTTGGCAAGTATGGTGTAATATTCTCAATTATTTTAATGCCAGCAATGTAAAGAGTTGATTTGAATGAGGACCTAATCTGTTTAAATTTAAATAAAGGTTTATTAATGTTACAATTTTACTTTATTAAAGAGGAAATTTGACATACTGTATTTGTATTTTGTCTGATGTACTGGAATAGCTCAATGCTTTGCAATCTTGTTTCATGTCAGCAATTGTCTTACAAGAAGGTTCACTCCATACGTGGAGTGACCGTGGTAAACTACTATAGTAGCTGTGGCTGACTGACTGTCATATGGGTGCCACCCCTGCAGAACTAGGTGCCGCCCTTGGAAAAAAAAGTCCGGATATGCGACAGAATTTCTCCGTGATTGCTGGTCCAAAGCTAATAAAGATTTTGGCAAAATTACGATAATAAGTACATTTTTGGTCGTTATGTGTATTTGTTTTAACATTTATTGCACTGTCGAGTGCGTGCTGGAGTGACTGCTGCTCACTAAACACTGCAGGAATGTAGCAGCAAGTGCATCAAATACTCCCGGAAAATTCTACTTTCACAAAATAAAAGCTTGATTGAAAGTTTATGAACTGGAGTATGTTTAAAAGTATATATAGACGTAATATTTTGGTTTATTTTGTTAGAAAAACTACCGTCAAAATTACAACAATTGCATGCATCCTGTTACGTGCGGGTAGGGGGGGGACACGAAACACTCCGGACAGGACGTGCAGGTAGGAACATGATTTATTTGTAGAACTCAAACAAGTACAAAAAACTGAAAACAAGCCAGAGGACAAATGTGCCGATCGCATTCGAAGTTAAGGCTAACACTTAGCATAGGCAAACAGACAAGGAACACTCACGTAACAGTAAAGCAAACAATGAAGCCAGGCCGACTGACCGGCAAAGGCAGGCTTAAATAATGCCTCTGATTAGTGCTCGGGAAACAGGCGAGCGTCCCAAACACCAATCAGAGGCAGGTGAAAATAATAAGCAACCATGGTAATTGGTAACTAAAACAAACTCAAGGGTGCACAAAACAGGAACTGAGGGAGTCCAAAAATAACAGAAAAACTACAAAAACATGATCCGGGCCACGGATCATGACACATCCGACACAGCCGCACACGTCCCTGGTAGGAGTCATGGCGCCCGCTGTTTAGTTTATACACCACTCTGCCACTAGTGGTACGCCAAACAAACAAAAACAAAACTTGATTGAAGTACAGTGTTTTATTTTCCTATATTTAAACTAGGGTTGTACGGTATAGTATAGTACCACGATACTAATTAATCATATTCGGTACTATACCGCCTCTTAAAGGTACCGGTCCACCACACCCCCCGCTTCCCTGTAGTCGCCACGTTGTGTCATTGCTGGTTTTACGAGCAGAGGAGCATGTTCGGCAGCGCACAATCACAGACACAGTGTGTAGACAGAAAAGGGAGAACGGACGCATTTTGGCTTAAAAACTAACGATAAAGGTGAAGTTATAACACTGAAACGCCCTCAGGAAGAGGTGCTTTAAGACATGGCTAGCTAGCTAGCGGCTAAAGTCCAGCCCCAGACAGCAGTGCTTTAGCTACTTCTAAATCACAAATACTCGCCTCCATGGCGACAAATAAAGTGAGTTTCTTACAAGTATCATCCCTGCAGGACGAGGAATAGCTAAACATGTATCACTACACAACGTAGCTCACCGGCGACAAAATGTCAACAAACGCCATTGGTGGATCTACACCTGACATCCACTGTAATGATACCAAGTATAATAGTGTATCTAGTCGATACTACTATGATTACATCAATATTTTTTAGCATCACAAAATCTTCTTTCGTTTAAAAAAATATATATATTATGTTTATAAACTCAGGAAATATGTACCTGGACACTTGAGGACTTTGAATATGACCAATGTATGATCCTGTAACGACTTGGTATCGGATTGATACCCAAATTTGTGGTATCATCCAAAACTAATGTAAAGCATCCAAACAACAGAATAATAAGTGATTATTACATTTTAACAGAAGTGTAGATAGAACATGTTAAAAGAGAAAGTAAGCAGATATTAACAGTAAATGAACAGGTAGATTAATAATACATTTTCTACCACTTGTCCTTAATATTGTTGACAAAATAATAGAACGATAAATGACACAATATGTTACTGCATATGTCAGCAGACTAATTTAGGAGCCTTTGTTTGTTTACTTACTACTAAAAGACAAGTTGTCTTGTACGTTCACTATTTTATTTAAAGGGGAACATTATCACAATTTCAGAAGGGTTAAAACCATTAAAAATGAGTTCCCTTATTTTATTTTTCCAAGTTTTTTTCAAAATTTTACCCATCACGCAATATCCCTAAAAAAAGCTTCAAAGTGCCTGATTTTAACCATCGTTATATACACCCGTCCATTTTCCTGTGACGTCACATAGTGATGCCGATACAAACAAACATGGCGCATAGAACAGCAAGATATAGCGACATTAGCTCGGATTCAGACTCGGATTTCAGCGGCTTAAGCGATTCAACAGATCACGCATGTATTGAAACGGATGGTTGTAGTGTGGAGGCAGGTAGCGAAAACGAAATTGAAGAAGAAACTGAAGCTATTGAGCCATATCGGTTTGAACCGTATGCAAGCGAAACCGACGAAAACGACACGACAGCCAGCGACACGGGAGAAAGCGAGGACGAATTCGGCGATCGCCTTCTAACCAACGATTGGTATGTGTTTGTTTGGCATTAAAGGAAACTAACAACTATGAACTAGGTTTACAGCATATGAAATACATTTGGCAACAACATGCACTTTGAGAGTGCAGACAGCCAAGTTTTCATCAATTAATATATTCTGTAGACATACCCTCATCCGCTCTCTTTTCCTGGGGGTCTGGTGGCAGATTTCTTTGACTTTATCGTTGGAAATGCATCTGCTTTGAGTGTCGCAGGATATTCACACATTCTTGCCATCTCTGTCGTAGCATAGCTTTCGTCGGTAAAGTGTGCGGAACAAACGTCCAATTTCTTGCCACTTTCGCATCTTTGGGCCACTGGTGCAACTTGAATCCGTCCCTGTTCGTGTTGTTACACCCTCCGACAACACACCGACGAGGCATGATGTCTCCAAGGTACGGAAAACAGTCGAAAAAAACGGAAAATAACAGAGCTGATTCGACTCGGTGTTTGTAATGTGTTTGAGAAAATGGCGGATTGTTTCCCGATGTGACGTCACAACGAGCAGCACGTGGAGCCGGAGCTGAAAAGCGGCCAGCAAAAGACTTTCTTATATTGAAAAATAAAGAAGTCTAAACCTGCTCCCGACGATGTCGTCCGTTGATGGTCCTGAGAACTCACCCGGAAGCAAGGGTCTTCCACAAATATATTCTGTAGACATACCCTCATCCGCTCTCTTTTCCTGAAAGCTGATTTGTCCAGTTTTGGAGTTGATGTCAGCATCTGCTTTGAGTGTCGCAGGATATCCACACATTCTTGCCATCTCTGTCGTAGCATAGCTTTCGTCGGTAAAGTGTGCGGAACAAATGACTGACCATTTCGTCGGCTTTCCCCACAGCCTCGTATTTTGAACAAATTTCGTCCAATTTCTTGCCACTTTCGCATCTTTGGGCCACTGGTGCAACTTGAATCCGTCCCTGTTCGTGTTGTTACACCCTCCGACAACACACAGACGAAAGTGAGAAAATGGCGGATTGCTTCCCGATGTGACGTCACAACTCCGAGAGCGAATAATAGAAAGGCGTTTAATTCGCCAAAATTCACCCATTTAGAGTTCGGAAATCGGTTAAAAAAACATATGATCTTTTTTCTGCAACATCAAGGTATATATTGACGCTTACATAGGTCTGGTGATAATGTTCCCCTTTAAGGACAAGCTTGCAACAAGAAACTTATGTTTAATGTACCCTAAGATTTTTTATTAAAATAAAGCCAATAATGCATACTTAGAAAAGTATCGAAATACATTTTGGTATCGGGATAACACTAATTCAAACACAGTGTTACTGTTCAAACTGCGTGTAACATTACAGTGGCTAAAAATGTTAAATATACTTGTTGAATAAAACCATTGCCTTGTTTTTAGCCTACTATGCTACTGTATTTTAATGTGGGTCATTATAAGGGGTACTTGGAAAGCCACGTGTTGTCTGAGGTGGTTCCTCGGTGGGAAAAGTTTGAGAACCACCGTCCTGTACTTTCACTCCATGACTGACGCTTATTTGTGCATTATTCGTTCTTTTCCTTCGCAGCAAACCAAAGTGTTGTGTGTTTCTCCTCAACTTTATTATTCTTCCCACACGGAGCCTTGTTGGCCTGCCTGTGGCTTTTCCACACTGCATTTACCTCATCTCTCTCTCTCTCTCTCTCTCTCTCTCTCTCTCTCTCTCTCTCTCTCTCTCTCTCTCTCTCTCTCTCTGGAGATGACTTTATTATGATTTGCTCCGACAGCAAAGTACACAGATAAAAGATAATTGCCTGCCTTGACTCCTCCATTGATATGAAAATAGGATTTTAAATTATTCACCACAGTTAGTTGAAGGTTATTCCTGGCAGACGGACGTGGAAAGGAATGGGGCTGAGATGGAAGGAGAACAAAAAAAAACAAAAAAAAAACGGAACACATGCAAGATGTGGCCGGAAGTTGCTGTTCTGGATGGCTCATTTGCAGGCCAGGCATAAACCACAAAAAACCTCCCAGGGGGGGGATCTTGAACATGGCAGTGGAAGTCAATTATCAAGCAGCAAATTAAAGCTGGCTTGTCCCACTTGTAAATAATACCCAGTCCTCGTCCATGCCGGAATCCTCCGTCATCTCCTGTCTAGCCCGGCACAGCATTTCCTGCTCGCTGCAAGAGTCGCCGGTGCACTTTATGATAAAGCCCGTCTTCCTGTCCAGGGTATAAACTCGCCTGGGTTTGAATCAAGGTCAGTTCTGCGGGGACGCCACCTGGTTTGAATTACCTGCTGTTGCCGGTGCAGTGCGTCCCCCAGGATCCGCTCCCTGGTCACAACAGGGGATTGTGGGATAAACAGCAGAGGCAGACATGTTATGAGGAGTCCTTTTCTGCTTCAGTCCCATCACTAAGACCTTGTTATGCCTGCAGACAGGATTCAGGGTTATTTTAAATGTTGATGTCGCCACATACACGCATTCTTTCATCCTCTGAGCTGCCATGTTGTCTCTTTGTTGACCCCAGAAGGGGGTGGAATTGATAAAAATTGTACCTTCCATCCATCCATTTTCTACCGCTTATTCCCTTTGGGGTCGCGGGGGGCGCTGGAGCCTATCTCAGCTACAATCGGGCGGAAGGCAGGGTACACCCTGGACAAGTCGCCACCTCATCGCAGGGCCAACACAGATAGACAGACAACATTCACACTCACATCCACACACTAGGGCCAATTTAGCTATCAGACAATATTTGAGACTTCTTCGTCCCTTGAGGTCAAGTTTTGCTCTATATTGGTTCGAATTGTAAGTCTTACAATGTTTACGATTTCGATTCTGCTTATTGTTTCGGTTCTTTTAGCGAATCCCATTTGGATAAAAGCCTAACAAACAAGTTGATTAGAATTAATTTGGTTTAGAAGAAACTACAGTTGTACAGTATACCGGTATTAGTATAGTACCGCGATACTAATGAATAATCTTCGGTACAATACCGCCTCCCCCCGCGCCTCCGTTGTCGTCACGTCGTGACATTGCTGGTTTACGAGCAGACGAGCATGTTCGGCAGCGCACATTCACAGAGTACTTACAAACCCCATTTCCATGTGAGTTGGGAAATTGTGTTGGATGTAAATATAAACGGAATACAATGATTTGCAAATCATTTTCAACCCATATTCAGTTGAATATGCTACGAAGACAACATATTTGATGTTCAAACTGTTAAACCTTTTTTTTTTTTTTTGCAAATAATCATAAACTTTAGAATTTTATGCCAGCAACACGTGACAAAGAAATTCGGAAAGGTGGCGATAAATACTGATAAAATTGAGGAATGCTCATCAAACACTTATTTGGAACATCCCACAGGTGAACAGGCAAATTGGGAACAGGTGGGTGCCATGATTGGGTATAAAAGTAGATTCCATGAAATGCTCAGTCATTCACAAACAAGGATGGGGCGAGGGTCACCACTTTGTCAACAAATGCGTGAGCAAATTGTTGAACAGTTTAAGAAAAACCTTTCTCAACCAGCTATTGCAAGGAATTCAGGGATTTCACCATCTACGGTCCGTAATATCATCAAAGGGTTCAGAGAATCTGTAGAAATCACTGCACGTAAGCAGCTAAGCCCGTGACCTTCGATCCCTCAGGCTGTACTGCATCAACAAGCGACATCAGTGTGTAAAGGATATCACCACATGGGCTCAGGAACACTTCAGAAACCCACTGTCAGTAACTACAGTTGGTCGCTACATCTGTAAGTGCAAGTTAAAACTCTCCTATGCAAGGCGAAAAACGTTTATCAACAACACCCAGAAACGCCGTCGGCTTCGCTGGGCCTGAGCTTATCTAAAATGGACTGATACAAAGTGGAAAAGTGTTCTGTGGTCTGACGAGTCCACATTTGGAAACTGAGGACGTCGTGTCCTCCGGACCAAAGAGGAAAAGAACCATCCGGATTGTTATAGGCGCGAAGTTGAAAAGCCAGCATCTGTGATGGTATGGGGGTGTATTAGTGGCCAAGACATGGGTAACTTACACATCTGTGAAGGCGCCGTTAATGCTGAAAGGTACATACAGGTTTTGGAGCAACATATGTTGCCATCCAAGCAACGTTACCATTGACGCCCCTGCTTATTTCAGCAAGACAATGCCAAGCCACGTGTTACATCAACGTGGCTTCATAGTAAAAGAGTGCGGGTACTAGACTGGCCTGCCTGTAGTCCAGACCTGTCTCCCATTGAAAATGTGTGGCGCATTATGAAGCCTAAAATACCACAACAGAGACCCCCGGAGTGTTGAACAACTTAAGCTGTACATCAAGCAAGAATGGGAAAGAATTCCACCTGAGAAGCTTAAAAAATGTGTTTCCTCAGTTCCCAAACGTTTACTGAGTGTTGTTAAAAGGAAAGGCCATGTAACACAGTGGTGAACATGCCCTTTCCCAACTACTTTGGCACGTCTTGCAGTCATGAAATTCTAAGTTAATTGTTATTTGCAAAAAAAAAATAGTTTTGAGTTTGAACATCAAATATCTTGTCTTTGTAGTGCATTCAATTGAATATGGGTTGAAAATGATTTGCAAATCATTGTATTCCATATATATTTACATCTAACACAATTTCCAAACTCACATGGAAACGGGGTTTGTACAAGCAGACACAGTGTGTAGACAGAAAAGGGAGAACGGACGCATTTTGGCTTGAAAACTAAAGATAAAGGTGAAGTTATAACACTGAAACGCCCTCAGGAAGAGGTGCTTTAAGACATGGATAGCTAGCTATCGACTAAAGTCCAGCACCAGTCGGCAGTGTTTTAGCTACTTCTAAATCACTAATCCTCGCCTCCATGGCGACAAATAAAGTAAGTTTCTTGCAAGTATCATCCCTGCAAGACGAGGAATCAAATGTTTGGAAGCCGCAGCTGCATGCGTACTCACGGTACCGCGTCTGCACATCCAACTCAAAGTCCTCCTGGTAAGAGTCTCTGTTGTCCCAGTTCTCCACAGGCCAATGGTAAAGCTTAACTGTCATCTTCCGGAAATGTAAACAATGAAACACCGGCTGTGTTATCCGGCACAACAGTCAGGGGGTGCATTCTACGGCGGGGGTGCGTTATCCGACACAACACTTGCCGCAATACACCTCTTCCCACCTACAGCTTTCTTCTTTTCTGTCTCCGTTGTTCATTGAACAAATTGCAAAAGATTCACCAACACAGATGTCCAGAATACTGTGGAATTTTGCGATGAAAACAGACGACTTAATAGCTGACCACCATGCTGTCCCAAAATGTCCTCTACAATCCGTGACGTCACGTGCAGGCGTCATCATACTGAGACGTTTTCAGGAGGATATTTTGCGCGAAATTTAAAATTGCACTTTAGTAAGCTAACCCGGCCGTATTGGCATGTGTTGCAATGTTAAGATTTCATCATTGATGTATAAACTATCAGACTGCGTGGTCGGTAGTCGTGGGTTTCAGTAGGCCTTTAAGGGTGGAAACTTTATTATTTCCATTTCGGTTGTTTGTGTTTCACGCTTACAATTAGGGGTTGTCCCGATCCAATATTGATATAGGACATAGTTGTGATATCAGAAAAAAACAAGTATCGGATGATATCGACTTGCATATAAAATGTCCGATATAAGCTCCGATACAAGCAGTCCTGCAGCACGCTTACTTGTGCAAAGCTGGATAGCCAGTTAAGCTCCAATTAGCACACAAGGTTGGTCTTTTCCTGTATTTAAGTTAAGTCATTTAAAAAAGGTAAACATGGTAGGCTATATGCTACAAGAAGCTAGCAACTACACAACAGCTAAGCACACAATAGCACACAAGCTAGACATATGTAAAAATCAGTGACGTGCAGTCACTAGAGGCCCCGCCTCACCTGCCATCATGGAAAGAAAAAAAGTGTAAAAATTAAAAAATAAAATTAAATTGTTAAATGTATCCAGTGATTATACTATAAAGTTATTTTCCATTTAACTTCACCAGTTTTAGATTATTTTTATTCAAAATCGCTGAATTTTCACATTTGCCGTTCAAATACTGAGAAGAGACGGTGCGGTGATCAGCAGCCAGTTGAGGCACGTCACTCAGTTGTGCCTCAACATGGATTGCGGACTCGGTTAACTGCTGGCCTGCTGTGCAGTGAGACCGTATTGCTATATGAATTATATTATACATTTCCATAGTTTAGTTAGCTGAGGTATATAATGTACAGTGTATTTTGTCAACAACTGTATGTGTGTAACGTATTTCTTGTGCTGAGCAATCATAAAACTGCTGCGAAGACGCACTATGTGAGGCTCGCAGTAATCCCGCCTCCTGGTGGTAGAGAATGCACTCCCGCCGTAGAATGCACCCCCTGACGGGAGTGTTATATCAACTAAAGCCCACACTTAAACTTTCCACGTGCAAGATTGAATCTATTTAAAAAATCTATTTAATAAGAAGCCAAAACGTGCAAAAACAATAATGTTCGTGTTGGAGGAGTTGTGAATGACTGCAGGGCCACAACATTATATACACCTGCAGACTGCAGCACGGATTTCATATTTCATTCAGTCACAACTCCTCCAACACGAACATTATTGTTTTTGCACTTTTTGGCTTCTTATTGAGCTGCTGCGTTTTTTGGTTGGGTTGTTTATTTCTATTGAGTAACTTCTACATTTCTAAAAGGGGAGGAATGTATCTATGCTTGTCTGTTGCCATCTCCTGGTGAATGTTGGCTATAGCGTACTGGGGTTACTTTTTGGTTGGCCAACGATTTACGTGAGTTGCGCACCTGACGTCAAGTGTGTTGAGTCTGTTCTGAAGTCTACAGTAAAGAGACGTACTTCATCACCTCGCCTGGTTATTGCCTCCAACCCAATATATTACATAAAGGTAAGACCATAATAACGTTTTTTTTAATTAAATGTGCTTTTTTGTGTGCTACAGTTTGTATGTGTAAAGTTAAAGTTAAGTTAAAGTACCAATGATTGTCACACACACTAGGTGTGGTGAAATTTGTCCTCTGCATTTGACCCATCCCTTGATCACCCCCTGGGATGTGAGGGGAGCAGTGGGCAGCAGCGGCGCCGCGCCCGGGAATAATTTTTGGTGATTTAACCCCCAATTCCAACCCTTGATGCTGAGTGCCAAGCAGGGAAGAATGCTGGTATGAGCTTTTAAACGTAACCCGTTAACTGCTGCCAATCAAATGGTGAATAAGAAAGTCTTTAGGGTTCATATGTTTGTAAATCTGACTGTGATGAAGTCAGTGCCTCGCCAGCCATCAACCTCACCGCACGTCACTGGTAAACAGTGTCCTTTGTTGACCGATATTGCAGTCTAAAACAGCAGAATTGTCAATATAAACAAGTATTAAATAATTAAAGTTCCATGTTACTTACACATACACATTTTCCATGGCAGAAGTGTATTAGAAAGTATCCAGTAACAAACATGTCCGCCTCATTCAACTTTTTGCGTCCTTGGCTTAGTTTAATGAATTATTTTGACCACAGCAATAAGTCCATTCCAGACGGCAAAAACAAATAGGTTAGTGTTCTTGGGACCATTGTTCTGTTTAACAAATTTTACTTGATGAAACATTTTTTTATATCATTCCACACCGCCAAATAACACGATTATGTCTGATTTTTGCTGGAATTGTATTGAATCAAAATCGGTGTCGGCCAATACTCAAGGGTCCAATATCGGTCGGAATTCTGTGGAAGTTAACAAAAATTGTTATGGGACACCCCTACTTAAAATCGACGTCTTTGGCCCACGATCCGTAGGCACATTTTCACTTTGGTCCTTGGAGGCAAAAAGTTGGAGCACCCCTGGTCTAACCAATCAAATGCCTCTTTGCATCACTGGGGGCAAATTCAGGTCTTTTATTGATGCAACAATCACAAAACAAAGCCCGCAAAATCCTGGAGGGACTGATTTTTACACAATTGCCCCTTCATTTGAATATTATTATTACTAACAAACTGATGGAAAATTGCTTTGGAATAATAATACCTATTACCTGACACCTGACATGTTAGCTACTTCTCTTTGTTTATAATGTTTATAATGTCTATTTTCTATTTCCTGCTGGATCTACTCTCTATTTTATGCTGCTGCTGTCACATATACTGTATACACTGTAATATTTTACATGGTCATTGGTATATATTGTATATATGTTATAGACATAATATAATATATCTGTATATATAATATACTGTACACATATGTATATATTCGTATATATGTTCGATTTTTTATCGCTATATTAGTCTATTTATACCTGCATTGTCCTTTCCATCCTTACACTTTCCATCATTGTAACTGAGCTACTGTGTTGAACAATTTCCCGTGTGGATCATTAAAGTTTATCTAAGTCTAAGTCTAAATCAGTTAGTAATTAGCTCATTTTTTTCTCTATGCGCTTGTTGTGGGACCGACTAGCTTGTACATGCACATGCATCCTTCGCTGTTGTCATTTCTCATAAAAAGTACAGTATTGTTCTAACCTATGTCTGTCAATAGACTCCATATGGAAGCGCTTAAACTACAACATAGCCGACGAGGAGAAGACTCAATCGAAGGGGGCTTGGCCTGGAAGAGGGCTTTGGCACGCAAATAAGAGCGCTCACAGAACAGTACATCCTGAAGGGATGGTCTGAAAGCAGTTTGAAGATGCTCTTTAAAACATAATGCATACAACATGTTGACCAAAACAACACTATTACATGTTATGTAGACCACAACAAAGTATTTTAAATGTAGGAAAACAAATCACAAATATGACCTCCTTTTAAATTCAAACTACCATCATGCATTGCGTTAATATTAGGACTCTCAGAGTTAATGAAACCGATTCATGCTCTCTTTAATTTGCTGTGTTAATTGTCTTTTGGTGACACCCAGTGGCCACAATAAAAGTTAAACCAGTGGTTCTTAACCTGGGTTCGATCGAACCCTAGGGGTTCGGTGAGTCGGCCAAAGGGGTTCGGCAGAGCCTCCGCCGCGGAGGTCAAGACACACCCGACTCATTGTGTAAACAAAAACTTCTCCCTGTCGCCGTATTATAGATACCCCCAAACAATTATCCCTCTAATTTTCCATATAAACACAAAAACTCCTTGAGCATTCAGTGGAGCACATGTGAGCGACGTCAGACGTGCACATGCACTGTGGTCACACCTGCAGCACACCTGTCCCAAACCTGACTAAATAACAAGTTCAATGTTTTAATATTATAATCAAATGACAGCAGTCATGAGATTATTTTCTAATATAAGTGTTTTGGCTCACTTACAATGACTATAAAATATTGTTTTTCATGAGCTGTGTACTAGTATTATACTGTATGTCTGGGTGGTGGGTCCTGCTTTGGAAATAATGTGCACCCCTTTCAGATATCGCATTTAGTTCCCACTAAAACATTCACATGTTGCACAATGAGATGTAAACATGGGATCATGTGTACATTCCTGTAACTTTCTGTTTGTAAAATACACTTTTATTAGTATTTCTTTAAAGGGGAACATTATCACAATTTCAGAAGGGTTAAAAACCATTAAAAATCAGTTCCCAGTGGCTTATTTTATTTTTCGAAGTTTTTTTCAAAATTTTACCCATCACGCCATATCCCTAAAAAAAGGTTCAAAGTGCCTGATTTTAACCATCGTTATGCACCCGTCCATTTTCTTGTGACGTCACAAAGTGATGCCAACACAAACAAACATGGCGCATAGAACAGCAAGCTATAGCGACATTAGCTCGGATTCAGACTCGGATTTCAGCGGCTTAAGCGATTCAACAGATTACGCATGTATTGAAACGGATGGTTGTAGTGTGGAGGCAGGTAGCGAAAACGACATTGAAGAAGAAACTGAAGCTATTGAGCCATATCGGTTTGAACCGTATGCAAGCGAAACCGATGAAAACGACACGACAGCCAGCGACACGGGAGAAAGCGAGGACGAATTCGGCGATCGCCTTCTAACCAACGATTGGTATGTGTTTGTTTGGCATTATGAAACTAACAACTATGAACTAGGTTTACAGCATATGAAATACATTTGGCAACAACATGCACTTTGAGAGTGCAGACAGCCCAATTTTCATCAATTAATATATTCTGTAGACATACCCTCATCCGCGCTCTTTTCCTGAAAGCTGATCTGTCCAGTTTTGGAGTTGATGTCAGCAGGCCAAGGAAGCTAGGGTCGATATTCTTCTCTTGATTATCTTCGGTGGCATAAGGGACGGTGCGAGCCAAGACATCCAGGGGGTTTAGCTCGCTCGTCTGCGGGAACAAACTGCCGCCATTGCTTGCCGTGCTACCGAGGTCCTTTGTCCCTGAATTGCTCACACACTCCGGCAGATTCAATGGGGGTCTGGCGGCAGATTTCTTTGACTTTATCGTTGGAACTGCATCTGCTTTGAGTGTCGCAGGATATCCACACATTCTTGCCATCTCTGTCGTAGCATAGCTTTCGTCGGTAAAGTGTGCGGAACAAACGTCCAATTTCTTGCCACTTTCGCATCTTTGGGCCACTGGTGCAACTTGAATCCGTCCCTGTTCGTGTTGTTACACCCTCCGACAACACACCGACGAGGCATGATGTCTCCAAGGTACGGAAAACAGTCGAAAAAACGGAAAATAACAGAGCTGATTTCACTCGGTGTTTGAGAAAATGGCGGATTGCTTCCCAATGTGACGTCACGAATAATAGAAAGGCGTTTAATTCGCCAAAATTCACCCATTTAGAGTTCGGAAATCGGTTAAAAAAATATATGGTCTTTTTTCTGCAACATCAAGGTATATATTGACGCTTACATAGGTCTGGTGATAATGTTCCCCTTTAATGTAACAACATCATTTTATGATTACGGTTCGGGTTCGGTGAATGCGCATATGAAACTGGTGGGGTTCGGTACCTCCAACAAGGTTAAGAACCACTGAGCTCATGACACAGTAAGTTGAGTGACGGGAACACCTTTGTTATTGGAAACTTTCGGTAACACTTTAGTATGGGGAACACATATTCTCCATAAATTAGTTGCTTATTAACATGCACCTCCGACTGTGCTGCTCTAAGATGGTCGGGGAGAGCGTTCCAGAGTTCGGGTGCAGTTGAGCAGAAAGCCCGGCGGCCCATTGTTTGTAGGTTTGTCCTGATGGGTTTGAGGAGGTTGGTGTTTGAGGAGCGGAGGTTGCGGGTAGGAGGTTGAGGGGAAACTAGGTCCTTGAGGTAGGAGGGGGCGTTGCCGTAGATGCATTGATGTGCTAGCAGGTTAATCTTGAATTCGGTCCGGGATGCAATAGGGAGGTAGTGGAGTGATTTGAGGATAGGTGTGATATGATCACGCTTGCACACTCTCATCGTTTATATCAATATAAGCGTTAAACACAAATAGCCTAAATGTAAATTATAAAGTCCCCACCCTTTGGCGACCCACGGCCCCACTTTGGGCACCCCTTCCCTAAACCAAACAAATAATGTGAGTGCATACTTGCCAACCTTGAGACCTCCGATTTCGGAGGTGGGGGCTGGGGAAGGGGGGGGGGGGGGGGTGCGTGATTAAGAGGGGAGGAGTATATTTACAGCTAGAATTCACAAAGTCAAGTATTTCATATATATATATATATATATATATATATATATATATATGTATATATATATATATATATATATATATATATATACATATATATGAAATACTTGACTTTCAGTGAATTCTAGCTATATATGTATATTTATTTTATTATATATATATATATATATATATATATATATATATATATATATATATATATATAGTATAGCACTCTCTAAAAGCCCTAGATGTTATTGTCACATATGCATGTACAGTAGATGGCAGTAATGTCCTGTTTAAGAGTGTCACAACATTGCTGTTTACGGCAGACGAACTGCTTTACGGTAGATGAAAACGTGACTGCTGTTGTTGTGTGTTGTTACCGCGCTGGGAGGACGTTTATGAAACTGCCTCACAATAAACCCACATAAGAAACCAAGAACTTGCCCTCGATCATTCTACAGTTATAACATGATTGGGCAGGCACGCTGTTTATATTGTGGGAAAGCGGACATGAAAACAGGCTGGCCGCTGTCGACACGTCACTCAGGTCAACATGGAGCTGAAGGGGGCGTGGCTTCCAGCTCCGCCTGAATTTCGGGAGATTTTCGGGAGAAAATTTGTCCCGGGAGGTTTTCTGGAGAGGCGCTGAATTTCGGGAGTCTCCCGGAAAATCCGGGAGGGTTGGCATGTATGTGTGAGTGACTCCTGATGGTAGAAACCAAAACTACTACATAGCATTACTTCCGTCTGGAAGTGTCATGAAAACAGACCCTTGATAAAAACTACCATTATTTTTCTGAACTGCAAGTAGCAAAGGAAATGTGCTGGAACTAGTGTTTGGATGGGTGCGTATGTGTATGTGTGTGTGTGTGTGTGTGTGTGTGTGTCTGCAGTAGAGCCAGGCCAGTGTGAGATCTGAGGAAGCCTCCGGGAATGTTCCCTGCCTTTGAAGAGTTTGCTGTCTGCGCTCAACAAATATCAGGTGCAGAATGAAGGGAATGTGGCTTCACAAGGCTTCATCCCAGTCCTGTTTTATTAAGGGATCCCGTTCACTTTTTCATCCTGCTGCCTCTGTTGTTGTTGGGGATGACGAGGGCACATCCATACTGATGAGGAGAGTCGGACTCCATAGGCTGGAGCTCAAAGAGATCTTCCCCTTCAGTCACAAAACACAAAGTAAGGCTGGCTGAATGCGGGATGAACGAGAGGCTGCTATGAAGTGTTTTATAACCCTGCTATACTGTACTTTGTTTTAAAAAAAAAAAAACAGGCCTGTAGCATACATGGACTTCGACAAAACCCAAAACCAGTGAATTTGGCACATTGTGATAAATAAAAAAAGAATACAATGATTTGCAAATCCTTTTATATCCTTATATTCAATTGAATAGACTGTAAAGACAAAATATTTAATGTACGAACTGAGAAAACTTAGTTTTTGCAAATAATCATTAACTTAGAATTTAATGGCAGCAACACATTGCAAAAAAGTTGGCACAGGGGCATTTTTACCACTGTGTTACATGGCCTTTCCTTTTAACAACACCCAACTGAGGAGACCAATTTTTTAAGCTTTTCAGGTGGAATTCTTTCCCATTCTTGCTTGATGTACAGCTTAAGTTGTTCAACAGTCCGGGGTCTCCGTTGTCGTATTTTCTGCTTCATAATGTAACACACATTTTCAATGGGAGACAGGTCTGGACTGCAGGCAGGCCGGTCTAGTACCACGCTGTTGTAACACGTGGCTTGGCATTGTCTTGCTGAAATAAGCAGGGGCGTCCATGATAACGTTGCTTGGATGGGAACATATGTTGCTCCAAAACCTGTATGTACCTTTCAGCATTAATGGTGCCTTCACAGATATGTAAGTTACCCATGCCTTGGGCACTAATACACCCCCATACCATCACAGATGCTGGCTTTTAAACTTTGCGCCTATAACAATCCGAATGGTTCTTTTCCTCTTTGTTCCGGAGGACACAACGTCCACAGTTTCCAAAAACAATTTGAATTGTGGACTCGTCAGACCACAGAACACTTCTCCACTTTGCATCAGTCCATCTTAGATGAGCTCGGGTCCCGTGAAGCCGGCGGCATTTCTGGGTGTTGTTGATAAATGGCTTTCGTTTTACATAACAGAGTTTTAACTTGCACTTACAGATGTTGCGACCAACTGTAGTTACTGACAGTGGGTTTCTGAAGTGTTCCAGAGTCAATGTGGTGATATCCTTTACACACTGATGTCGCTTTTTGATGAAGTACCACCTGAGGGATCGAAGGTCCATAATATCATCGCTTACGTGCAGTTATTTCTCCAGATTCTCTGAACCTTTTGATGATATTACGGACCGTAGATGGTGAAATCCCTAAATTCATTGCAATAGCCCATTGAGAAATGTTGTTCTTAAACTGTTGGACAATTTGCTCACGCATTTGTTGACAAAATGGTGACCCTCGCCCCATCCTTGTTTGTGAATGACTGAGCATTTCATGTAAGCTGCTTTTATACCCAATCATGGCACCCACCTGTTCCCAATTAGCCTGTTCACCTGAGGGATGTTCCAAAGAAGTGTTTGATGAGCATTCCTCAACTTTCTCAGTCTTTTTTTGCCTTTTTTGAAGCATGTTGCAGGCATCATATTCCAAATGAGCTAATTTTTGCAAAATATAACAACGTTTTCCAGTTCAAACTTTAAGTATCTTGTCTTTGCAGTCTATTCAATTGAATATAGGTTGAAAAGGATTTGCAAACCATTGTATTCTGTTTTTATTTACTATTTACACAACGTGCCAACTTCACTGGTTTTGGGTTTTGTAAGTTTATGATAGTTTTCCTTAAAAAAATGGATTTTCTTCATTACTGTAGTGTATGTGTGTGTGTGTATACTGATATATATATATATATATATATTAGAGATGTCCGATAATGGCTTTTTTGCCGATATCCAATATTCCGATATTGTCCAACTCTTAATTACCGATTCTGATTTTAACCGATACCGATATATACAGTCGTGGAATTAACATTTTGTTGTGATGCCCCGCTGGATGCATTAAACAATGTAACAAGGTTTTCCAAAATAAATCAACTCAAGTTATGGAAAAAAATGCAAATTTATTATTGAAGTCACAAAAGGCATTCTTTTTTTTAACATCCCTCAAAACAGCAGCTTGGAATTTGGGACATGCTCTCCCTGAGAGAGCATGAGGAGTTTGAGGTGGGCGGGGTTAGGGGGGGGCAGGGTTGAGTTGGGGGGGGAGGTAAGGGGTAGCGGGGGGGGGGTGTATATTGTAGCGTCCCGGAAGAGTCAGTGCTGCAAGGGGTTCTGGGTATTTGTTCTGTTGTGTTTATGTTGTGTTACGGTGCGGATGTTCTCCCGAAATGTGTTTGTCATTCTTCTTTGGTGTGGGTTCACAGTGTGGCGCATATTTGTAACAGTGTTCAAGTTGTTTATACGGCCACGGTCAGTGTGACCTGTATGGCTGTTGACCAAGTATGCAGGGCATTCACTTGTGTGTGTGAAAATACGTAGATATTATGTGATTGGGTCGGCATGCAAAGGCAGTGCCTTTGAGGTTTATTGGCGCTCTGTACTTCTCCCTACGTCCATGTACCACTCCGTACAGCGGGGTTTTAAAAAGTTGTGAATTTTACTTTTTGAAACCGATACCGATAATTTCCGATATTACATTTTAAAGCATTTATCGGCAATCATCTCTAATATATATATATATATATATATATATATATATATATATATATATATATATATATATATATATATATATATATTTATATATATATATATATATATATATATATATATATATATATATATATATATATATATATATATATATATATATATATATATATATATATATATATATACACAGGATAAATGGTAGTAAATGGATGGAGATATATATATATATATATATATATATATATATATATATATATATATATATATATATATAAAACGTACACACAACACTGCGACTAGATCTTTCCACCACATCATCACAATTATTGCTGGTGTGTGTGATCGTCAACCTTTGGCGGTGGAAGGAGCGCTTCTAATAGCCCAGAAAATGATTGTAGTTGTTTGCTGCTCATTCCACAACATAGCAAAACTCCACAGGTTGGAGCATGACGCTATGGATGTGCACTAAATGATTGTTTTCATGGCAACACCAAATAGTACATGCAAAATTCTCATTCACCATATTTGCATTTTTTAATTATTGCGCATGCAGTCTTGGTAGCTCACTTACAACGCAACATGCCCATACACTAAGAATACCATTTTTTTTTGTTTACCTTCTTTACTACTTTACTTTGAGATCTTAGTTGATCAGTTTTCTTCTCTCCCTTTTTTTTCCTGCACTTCTTCAAGACTTACTCTCTACTCGTGACTCAGCGTCTTACCCGCCCAGACATCAATATTGAGTGCTTTTTATCGAACCCCCCCCCCTCCCCCTGAAACAATATAGCCTCGCTGTTGCTATTGATTTTAGTGGATTGTGCTCGGCTAAGCGTTCTTTCAAGCCCCAGCTGCTATATTAAGCAATCATTTCCCACAATGGATGACACACTTTTCCCTGCCTTCCGCTGCAATTTGGTCGGCTCTAATGGGCCCGGCATTACTCAAACGCCTCATTGATTGCACAGCAGTGGATTTTAAGAGGAGCGGTCGAATGCGGTTGTCACAAAAGAGCTTGGTTTTTGGTTCACGGGGGGATTTTCATCGGAATGATTCAGCTTGATCGCTAAAAGTCGGCCACTGAATGAGAGCCAACCCTGCTGTGATGGAAGCGTGAGGAGCTTGCAGAACCAAACTCGGTAATGCACTTCTAAATTTCTTGGATTTCAATTGGGACTTGGAAACAGTGATTGATTCCTTCAGCCCCGCGGTCATTTGCATGCTTCTGGTTTTAATGTGATGTGACTACGTTTTATTGCCAAGATCCGAAAACTCTCTGAAGTATGTCCCCTGGAATCACCACCGCCTTGGGAGTGCGACTGCAAATGATTTCAGAGGCCGGGCCGCTTTTCACATCCGTTGTGGCGCGGCGGATTCCCGCTACGCTATCTGCTATCGCCTTCCCATGTCAGCGAGCGTCAATAAATCAGTACGCGCTGCAGGCAGACCCCGGAACATGTGGGGAGAATAACACGCCCGGTGGACATACATATTTAAATACACAAGCAGTCTGTGTTGCCGCTGATTTGGATGCACACCAGCGGCTGCTGCACACTTGTAGAAATCACTGCTACATTTAACGACACTTAAATGATGCAGACAGTTAACATGTGTCTCGCTGATGTCGTCTAATGGGCTGCACATGAACTGTCAAAAGGCTTCCAAAGTGTGTGATTTTCCTTCAGAATGAAAAATCCTTACATACTGCTCGTGCACAAGGCATACTTGCCAATCTTAGAATTAGGGAGATATTGAAAAGGGCCCTTTATTCATAGAAAACCCCCAAACCAGTGAGGTTGGCACGTTGTGTAAATCGTAAATAAAAACAGAATACAATGATTTGCAAATCCTTTTCAACTTCTATTCAATTGAATAGACTGCAAAGACAAGATATGTAATGTTCGAACTGAGAAACTTCTTTTGTTTTTTGCAAAAAATCATTAACTGTGAATTTAATGGCAGCAACACATTGTAAAAAAGTTGGCACAGGGGCATTTTTACCTCTGCGTTACATTGCCTTTCCTTTTAACAACACTCAGTAAAGGTTTGGGAACTGAGGAGACCAATTTTTGAAGCTTTTCAGATGGAATTATTTCCCTTTCTTGCTTGATGTACAGCTTAAGTTGTTCAACAGTCCGGGGGTCTCCGTTGTGGTATTTTACGCTTCATATTGTGCCACACATTTTCAATGGGAGACAGGTCTGGACTACAGGCAGGCCAGTCTAGTACCCTCACTCTTTTACTATGAAGCCACGCTGTTGTAACACGTGGCTTGGCATTGTCTTGCTGAAATAAGCAGGGACGTCCATGATAACGTTGCTTGGATGGAAACATATGTTGCTCCAAAACCTGTATGTACCTTTCAGCATTAATGGTGCCTTCACAGATGTGTAAGTTGGTCACTAATACACCCCCACATCATCACAAATGCTGGCTTTTGAAATGTGCGCCTATAACAGTCCGGATGGTTCTTTTCCTCTTTGGTCCGTAAGACACGACGTCCACAGTTTCCAAAAACAATTTGAAATGTGGACTCGTCAGACCACAGAACACTTTTCCACTTTGCATCAGTCCATCTAAGATGAGCTCGGGCCTAGCGAAGCTGGCAGCGTTTCTGGGTGTTGTTGATATATGGCTTTCGCTTTGCATAGTATAGTTTTAACTTGCGCTTACAGATGTAGCGACAAACTGTAGTTACTGACAGTGGTTTTCTGAAGTGTTCCGGAGCCCATGTGGTGATATCCTTTACACACTGATGTTGGTTTTTGATGCAGCACCGCCTGAGGGATCCAAGGTCACGGGCATTCAATGTTGGTTTTCGGCCTCGCCGCTTACGTGCAGTGATTTCTCCAGATTCTCTGAAACTTTTGATGATATTACGGACCGTAGATGGTGAAATCCCTAAATTCCTTGCAATAGCTCGTTGAGAAATGTTGTTCTTAAACCGTTCGACAATTTGCTTTTTACACCCAATCATGGCACCCACCTGTTCCCAATTAACCTGTTCACCTGTGGGATGTTCCAAATAAGTGTTTGATGAGCATTCCTCAAATTTCTCAGTCTTTTTTGGCACTTTTGCCAGCTTTTTTGAAACATGTTGCAGGCATCAAATTCCAAATGAGCTAATATTTGCAAAAAATAACAAAGTTTACCAGTTCGAACGTTAAGTATCTTGTCTTTGCAGTCTATTCAATTGAATATAGGTTAAAAAGGATTTGCAAATCAATGTATTCTCTTTTTATTTACCATTTCCACAACATGCCAACTTCACTGGTTTTGGGTTCTGTACAGGTAGCTAGTGATAACGATACTGAACAGTGCGTTCTGATAAGTTTAGTCTCCATTTAGTTCATTTAAACTTTTCATGCTTACAAATGATTGATTCAGGGCGACAATGTTAAGGAATAGGGCTTAACATATTATATTTAAAGTGTGATGTGGCGAGGGATGACTGAGCAGTGATAAAAACTCACTCCTGTTGCTTTCAGAGCTGTATATCAAATGAACCATCTTTGCTATAGGAACGTTTTGGAAAGAAAGAAAAAAGTAATCGAATCGTTGAATATGTGTATTATCAGATTTACAATAAAAATAGACAGCAGCTTTTTCAGCCAATTCCAAGCACAATATTGTAATTTTGAGTAAAAACTCAATTGCACTGCTTGCAAAGCACATGTTCCATGTAGAACTCACAACCATACTTGCCAACCTTGAGACCTCCGATTTCGGGAGGTGGGGGTGGGGGGGCGTGGATGGGGGGGCGTGGTTTAGAGGGGAGGAGTATATTTACAGCTAGAATTCACCAAGTCAAGTATTTCATATATATATATATATATATATATATATATATATATATATATATATATATATATATATATATATATATATATATATATATATATATATATATAAGAAATACTTGACTTTCAGTGAATTCTAGCTATATATATATATATATATATATATATATATATATATATATATATATATATATATATAAGAAATACTTGACTTTCAGTGAATTCTAGCTATATATATATATATATATATATATATATATATATATATATATATATATGTATATATATATACATATGTATATTTATTTTATTATATATATATATATATATATATATATATATATATATATATATATATATATATATATATATATATAATTTCAGTGTTCATTTATTTACACATATACACACACATAACACTCATCTACTCATTGTTGTGTTAAGGGTTGAATTGTCCATCCTTGTTCTATTCTTCGTCACTATTTTTCAAACCATGCTGAACATCCTCTTTGATGATGCATTCTGCTTCGTCTCCTTGTTGTGTGCGGAGTTGTGCACTGCACTCTCTAAAAGCCGTAGATGTTATTGTCACATATGCATGTACAGTAGATGGCAGTATTGTCCTGTTTAAGAGTGTAACAACATTGCTGTTTACGGCAGACGAACTGCTTTACGGTAGACGAAAACGTGACTGCTGTTGTTGTGTGTTGTTACCGTGCTGGGAGGACGTTAATGAAACTGCCTAACAACAAACCCACAAAAGAAACCAAGAACTCACCCTCGATCATTCTACAGTTATAACGTGATTGGGCAGGCACACTGTTTATATTGTGGGAAAGCGGACGTGAAAACAGGCTGTCGACACGTCATTCAGGTCCGCCTGAATTTCGGGAGATTTTCGGGAGAAAATTTGTCCCGGGAGGTTTTCGGGAGAGGTGCTGAATTTCGGGAGTCTCCCGGAAAATCCGGGAGGGTTGGCAAGTATGCTCACAACATACATTAGTACAGTTCTATTTAGCCAGCTGGCATCTTTGCTTCAAGAGTTATCCTTGAAACAAGCTTGTCATTGCTCCAACCACGTTTTCAGACAATTCAAGAATATTTTGAGAGAATTACAGCAAGCAAATGGCCCTAATTTAATGTCAATCGATCACAATCTGCCTCCTTTTTCCAATCATGCTGTCCTTCGTCCTTCAAAGCCCCGGTTGTCTCCCCAACCGAGTGTGCGGAGGACAATTATCTGTGAGCCTCATCATGATTTCAGAGCTGGGATGGCTCCTCTGAGCCTGCGTTGCATAGATTAGCACCAACGACCAAAGGGAAACTACATGTTGGCTCAGGCTTTATGAGTATTGCTCTGATGGATGTCATTTGCCTTGTTGAAATCTGCCAAAAGAAACCCTGGCTTGTTTAGCGATAATGCAGTCATAGCTTGTGCATATGTGCAGTAAATGCAAAATGAACTATTATCTTTAGGATTTTGTGGCCATTTTTGCACTTTTAAAGGGGAACATTATCACCAGACCTATGTAAGCGTCAATATATACCTTGATGTTGCAGAAAAAAGACCATATATTTTTTTAACTGATTTACGAACTCTAAATGGGTGAATTTTGGCGAATTAAACGCCTTTCTATTATTCTCTCTCGGAGCGATGTTGTGACGTCACATCGGGAAGCAATCCGCCATTTTCTCACTTTCGTCGGTGTGTTGTCGGAGGGTGTAACAACACGAACAGGGACGGATTCAAGTTGCACCAGTGGCCCGAAGATGCGAAAGTGGCAAGAAATTGGACAAAATTTGTTAAAAATACGAGGCTGTGGGGAAAGCCGACGAAATGGTCAGTCGTTTGTTCCGCACACTTTACCGACGAAAGCTATGCTACGACAGAGATGGCAAGAATGTGTGGATATCCTGCGACACTCAAAGCAGATGCTGACATCAACTCCAAAACTGGACAGATCAGCTTTCAGAAAAAGAGAGCGGATGAGGGTATGTCTACAGAATATATTAATTGATGAAAACGTATTCGTTACTCGCGGTTTTACGTAAATTATTATACATGAACTGTGTTTACCAATAATTTAGCTTGAAAACATTTAAATGCAGACAGCCCTGAAATGGGCTTTACCGACGAAAGCTATGCTACGACAGAGATGGCAAGAATGTGTGGATATCCTGCGACACTCAAAGCAGATGCATTTCCAACGATGAAGTCAAAGAAATCTGCCTCCAGACCCCCATTGAATCTGCCGGAGTGTGTGAGCAATTCAGGGACAAAGGACCTCGGTAGCACGGCAAGCAATGGCGGCAGTTTGTTCCTGCAGACGAGCGAGCTAAACCCCCTATCGACCCTAGCTTCCCTGGCCTGCTGACATTAACTCCAAAACTGGACAGATCAGCTTTCAGGAAAAGAGCACGGATGAGGGTATGTCTACAGAATATATTAATTGATGAAAATTGGGCTGTCTGCCCTCTCAAAGTGCATGTTGTTGCCAAATGTATTTCATATGTTGTAAACCTAGTTCATAGTTGCTAGTTTCCTTTAATGCCAAACAAACACATACCAATCGTTGGTTAGAAGGCGATCGCCGAATTCGTCCTCGCTTTCTCCCGTGTCGCTGGCTGTCGTGTCGTTTTCATTGGTTTCACTTGCATACGGTTCAAACCGATATGGCTCAATAGCTTCAGTTTCTTCTTCAATTTCGTTTTCGCTACCTGCCTCCACACTACAACCATCCGTTTCAATACATGCGTAATCTGTTGAATCGCTTAAGCCGCTGAAATCCGAGTCTGAATCCGAGCTAATGTCGCTATATCTTGCTGTTCTATCCGCCATGTTTGTTTGTATTGGCTTCACTATGTGACGTCACAGGAAAATGGACGGGTGTATATAACGATGGTTAAAATCAGGCACTTTGAAGCTTTTTTTAGGGATATTGCGTGATGGGTAAAATTTAGAAAAAAACTTCAAAAAATAAAATAAGCCATTGGGAACTGATTTTTAATGGTTTTAACCCTTCTGAAATTGTGATAATGTAACCGTAAATATGGTTCACACATGGATACCTCTACTAACATCTATGATGCAGAAGGGAAGGGGGAGGCGTTTGAACACCCCATAATTTGTCATGCCGGCTGCACCGGGACGCCTGCGAGCTTCATTCTCCCGGCAGGATGCGGCGCCAACTCATCACACCGCCATTGGCCCGTCCAAACACTTTGAACGGCGAAGCGCAATTGATGGCATAGATCACTCGCACGGTGGCAAAGCTCATTTTCATAATGTTTCCTTTATTATCTGAGGAGGATATTAAGCCAGGGACACATTTACATACCAGCTGCCATTGCTAACAGCTTGCTAATTGCCCGTTCCATGATTAATACGCCTACAGCGGATGCTAATGAATCGAGCGTTCATCGTTGCAAAGGGACTCATGTGGCAGGGAATGTATTTGTTTCTGCTTAATTACAGCCATGATGATGTACTTGTTGCGTCTGCTTTGGTGCAAATACAACCACGTGACGGAGATGATGGATACCTGAGCTCAAGGATGAGGAGTTGCGCTGAAGTGCCGCCACTTTGCGGCGCCATCGAGGGTTGGATTCTCAAGGTTGTTCTTCTCCAACGTGTTCAAATATTTGCAAAGCACAATGAAACAGTGAAAACGATCCACTCTTTACAGGTACATAGTAGTTCAACATGTCCGAAAAGGAGTAGGAAGAAGCAAAGTTTGTATGATCCTACCCCTTTACAAAAGCCTTTCTATCCATAATACCATTGTGTGCCACTCCGTGCAGCAGAAGCTCTCCATTTATGTCGACATAGCTTGACTCCAAGCTCTACATTTGCAGCGTCAAGTCAGGCCGGTCCAAACTCTCACTCCCCTGTCTGCTCCAACGTTTCACCATCTCTTTGTGCTCGCTTAGCTTCTATAACCAGCGGTTCATCCTCCGTATACTCAGCTTCAAAAATATGTGAATTCTCATTTGTCCAAAAATAGTCGTCTTTTTCGTCTATTGCCATGAATAGCAAACACACTCGTTTGTTGCCAGAAGTAGGAAGTACAAATTGACATGGGCACTGAAATAATTGTGCCCAGGAAATAAGTTCCGGTAATTCTTACAATGACCAAAATACAGTAAATATTGTACATATTACATATTGTTATTAACATGTCTATTACTACATTGAATTGATATATTAACACATATACACTATATTGCCAAAAGTATTTGGCCACCCATCCAAATGATCAGAATCAGGTGTCCTAATCACTTGGCCCGGCCACAGGTGTATAAAATCAAGCACTTAGGCACGGAGACTGTTTCTACAAACATTTGTGAAAGAATGGGCCGCTCTCAGGAGCTCAGTGATTTCCAGCGTGGAACTGTCATAGGATGCCATCTGTGCAACAAATCCAGTCGTGAAATTTCCTCGCTCCTAAATATTCCAAAGTCAACTGTCAGCTTTATTATAAGACAATGGAAGAGTTTGGGAACAACAGCAACTCAGCCACAAAGTGGTAGGCCACGTAAACTGACAGAGAGGGTGGAGGAGGAATTATGGTGTGGCGTTGTTTTTCAGGAGTTGGACTTGGCCCCTTAGTTCCAGTGAAAGGAACTTTGAATGCTCCAGAATACCAAAACATTTTGGACAATTCCATGCTCCCAACCTTGTGGGAACAGTTTGGAGCGGGCCCCTTCGTTTACCAACATGACTGTGCACCAGTGCACAAAGCAAGGCCACACTCTGATGACAGAGTCTGGTGTGGATGAACTTGACTGGCCTGCACAGAGTCCTGACCTGAACCCGATAGAACACCTTTGTGATGAATTAGAACGTAGACTGAGAGTCAGGCCTTCTCAACCAACATCAGTGTGTGACCTCACCAATGCGCCCTTGGAAGAATAGTTGAACATTCCTATAAACACACTGTGGATAGCCTTCCCAGAAGAGTTGAAGCTGTAATAGCTGCAAAAGGTGGACCGACAACATATTGAACCCTATGGGTTAGGAATGGGATGGCACTTCAAGTTCATATGTGAGTCAAGGCAGGTGGCCAAATACTTTTGGCAATATAGTATATATATATATATATATATACTTAGTGTATATAAACGCTGATGGAGGTTTTTGGAGTTGTTTTAGAGGGCTTGAAGGCAACATAGGGGACTCCCATTAGTCGCAATGTTAGCCGCATCTTGCGAGTGTTTTTTTTTTTTTTTTAATCTTTAGAACCCTAAAGAAAAAGACACGTGTGTTCTTGTCTTTCATTATCATTGTGAATGAAAGGGGAAAATCCCCTTAAGTAAAACATCATATATTTGCACGTTTCCTGATCATATAAAGTGCAGGAAATATGAGTCTGTCGCTATAGTGCGTATGTCAACTTTTCAGATTTGGTGCCATGTCCTGAGTGCACTGAATGAAGACATCCTAGAAACCACACAAGACAGAGTATTTGTTTACTCATTTAGGGCCTTATCCTCCCGCTTGCGCATGATGGGTTTTTTAATGCGTGTGTATGCACGCTACAACAGCTTCTTCTTCCTGACTAGATTTGAATAATAATCTGTAGATGAAACTTCATTTACTAGTTGTTGCGCATTATGTTTTTTTTATGCGCTTAAAGTTGGACATTTTTTGCAGACACACCCACCCAGTGTATGTTAGGCAAAAGTGCTAAAGTTTGGAATGACAGCTGACTCAATTCTAAAGAGGCATACTTCGCAGTAATGCCTTTTATGCATGGTTTCATCATTAAATGTTGTTAAAGGGGAACATTATCACAATTTCAAAATTGTTAAAACCATTAAAAATCAGTTCCCAGTGGCTTATTATATTTTTCGAAGTTTTTTTCAAAATTTTACCCATCACGCAATATCCCTAAAAAAAGCTTCAAAGTGCCTGATTTTAACCATCGTTATAAACACCCGTCCATTTTCCTGTGACGTCACATAGTGAAGCCAACACAAACAAACATGGCGGAAAGAACAGCAAGCTATAGCGACATTAGCTCGGATTCAGACTCGGATTTTTAGCGGCTTCAGCGATTCAACAGATTACGAATGTATTGAAACGGATGGTTGTAGTGTGGAGGCAGGTAGCGAAAATGAAATTGAAGAAGAAACTGAAGCTATTGAGCCATATCGGTTTGAACCGTATGCAAGCAAAACCGACGAAAACGACACGACAGCCAGCGACACGGGAGAAAGTGAGGACGAATTTGGCGATCACCTTCTAACCAACGATTGGTATGTGTTTGTTTGGCATTAAAGGAAACTAACAACTATGAACTAGGTTTACAGCATATGAAATACATTTGGCAACAACATGCACTTTGAGAGTGCAGACAGCCCAATTTTCATCAATTAATGTATTCTGTAGACATACCCTCATCTGCGCTCTTTTCCTGAAAGCTGATCTGTCCAGTTTTGGAGTTGATGTCAGCAGGCCAGGGAAGCTAGGGTCGATAGGGGGTTTAGCTCGCTCGTCTGCTGGAACAAACTGCCGCCATTGCTTGCCGTGCTACCGAGGTTCCTTTGTCCCTGAATTGCTCTGGCAGATTCATTGGGGGTCTGGCGGCAGATTTCTTTGACCTTATCGTTGGAAATGCATCTGCTTTGAGTGTCGCAGGATATCCACACATTCTTGCCATCTCTGTCGTAGCATAGCTTTCGTCGGTAAAGTGTGCGGAACAAACGTCCAATTTCTTGCCACTTTCGCATCTTTGGGCCACTGGTGCAACTTGAATCCGTCCCTGTTCGTGTTGTTACACCCTCCGACAACACACCGACGAGGCATGATGTCTCCAAGGTACGGAAAACAGTCGAAAAAACGGAAAATAACAGAGCTGATTTGACTCGGTGTTTGAGAAAATGGCGGATTGCTTCCCGATGTGACGCCACGTTGTGACGTCATCGGTCCGAGAGCGAATATTAAAAAGGCGTTTAATTTGCCAAAATTCACCCATTTAGAGTTCGGAAATCGGTTAAAAAAATATATGGTCTTTTTTCTGCAACATCAAGGTTTATATTGACGCTTACATAGGTCTGGTGATAATGTTCCCCTTTAAAACATGTGAATGTCATTGAAATCCATGAAACGGATAATACTTTGAATTTGAAAAGGTCGTATGAATCCAGTCAGTGATTGTCACGTCAACGTGTGTCACCGTGGTGATGTAGTGCGTGTGTATGCACGCTACAACAGCTTCTTCTTCCTGGCTGGATTTGAATAATAATCTTCATTTACTAGTTGTTGTAACCACCCTGATGTTATTTTTTGTGTCAAGAGTTCTGTTTAGTACAAATGTTTGTAAAGCAGTGACGCATCAGAAGAGCTTGACAGCTGTTTTTGTGTTTTCATGCGTGTGTGTTTACACGGGGAGCCTGACAGTTTGAAATTAGCTGTCACAAACAAATCAATTGGTAGACACTACATTATACTGAATATGTATTTTCTATTAAATAGTCACATAGTTCAATGATCCAGATGAAAATGTTGTATGCATTGAACTTCGGTTAATACCAAGATGTTCAAACACGGCAGATAAATCAACGATGTGCATTTGGAGTTTTGATAGTTAATTTAGAGTGGCATTTTTGTGTGTTTGTAATTAAAGTGGGTGCTATTGACAGTTTAACACTATCAACACAATATTTAAACTGGTTCCTTATTGTCTTTCATTACATAAATGTTTTGGCACAAAACACAATAACTAAACAAAATCAACTACTAGTACTATCTACTACTTATTGTAATAATTTTTGACCAGGGAATAATTCCCATAGTTTGTAAAACATGAAAAAAAAAAAAAAAAAAAAAAAATATATTTTCTAAGAATTAAAATATCAACCTAATCACTCAAGTATCGATCATATACTGATATAACCCTTGATATCGACTGTACTGGCTGTGACAATACTGACCCACCAAACAGTTGTTGTTATATTATCTTCTCTCTAACCTTTATTAATGTACTTATTAATTTCCATTTTATTAACTGCTTACTTTATGTTGTAACGTGGTTCCATCTATACTTCTTAAACTCTAGCATTTATTTCTTAGTGTTGTTTCAAGTTAGCTTAGTTATTAGAATGCCTGTTCCTGGCTTGCTCTGGGTCTGTAAAATGTTTAGCCTTATCCTCCAATGATAATGCTACTTGATAAAGCTAGATAAAATACTAAGAAATGCAGTTTATTTGCCGTAATGGAGGTGATTGTTATTAGTGGCTTCACACTGTGTATGGCGATACACAATTAGCTGCTGGTACTAAACATAAACATGCTCTGGAGCTCAATGTAAGATCAGACCTGGTGGGGGTAAGGATAACTCTGAGAAAGAACTATAAAGGGAATAGCTTAGCAGGCACAAGACATAAAACGAACGTTGAGAACTTGTTGAATTAGGTCCTGTCGTTGAGCAACTCAAACATAACGTTGAAACAACTTTTTGATGACGTTTAATCAAAGTTGGGTTCTGACTTTGATTTGACCATTGCATTTTGGTCATTTCCCAACCAATATTCCACCCATCCATTTTCTACCGCTTGTCCCTCGACAACACAAATATAACATCGAAACAACATGCTTTTTGACAACGTTTATTCAATCGTTGTAACAATGTCTTGTGCCTGCTGGGAGCTAGTTAAAGATGTTCATTCATGAAATAAAGCCATTAGCAACATAATCCATCTGACAATGTTGACAATCTGCAGGTATTCTGTGTGGAATTTCTGGTGAAAACATGCTAAGTGGCACACCGGTACCAATGTGTATGATGCAAGGCCGTATTGATGAACGCAAGTTATTATTTAGCAAAGCTCGACAAGCCTTTGCTTTAAGAAGTAGAGGCTGACTCACTGGTTGTGGTGCAAAACAGAATGATTCATTCTCCAAGCCCATACTTTGCGTCAGTTATTATTTCAAATACGCTGTTATGAAAAACGCAGCTAATCACACGTACACACCCACACAATCCCATGGGCGGCATTTATATGGCCCCATTCCTGGGTGGATCTTCCGTGAGAGGAAGAGGGGGGGTTAATCATTTTGCGATGCAGTTTGCTAAAAATGATGGAAAGTAGGGCTGTGAATCTTTGGGTGTCCCACGATTCGATTCAATATCGATTATTGGGGTCACGATTCGATTTTAAATCGATTTTTTTCGATTCAACGCGATTCTCGATTCAAAAACGATATTTTTCCGATTCAAAACGATTCTCTATTCATTCAATACATAGGATTTCAGCAGGATTTACCCCAGTCTGCTGACATGCAAGCAGAGTAGTAGATTTTTGTAAAAAGCTTTTATAATTGTAAAGGACATTGTTTTATCAACTGATTGCAATAATGTAAATTTGTTTTAACTATTAAATGAACCAAAAATATGACTTATTTTATCTTTGTGAAAATATTGGACACAGTGTGTTGTCAAGCTTATGAGATGTGATGCAAGTGTAAGCCACTGTGACACTATTGTTGTTTTTTTTTTTTTTTTATAAATGTCTAATGATAATGTCAATGAGGGATTTTTAATCACTTCTATGTTGAAATTGTTACTAATATTGATACTGTTGTTGATAATATTCATTTTTGTTTCATTACTTTTGGTTTGTTCTGTGTCGTGTTTGTGTCTCCTCTCAATTGCTCTGTTTATTGCTGTTCTGAGCGTTGCTGGGTCGGGTTTGGTTTTGGAATTGGATTGCATTGTTATGGTGTTGCTGTGTATTGTTTTGTTGGATTGATTAATTAAAAAATAAAAAATAAAACATTTAAAAAATAAAAAAAAATAAAAAAATAAAAATAAATAATCGATTTAAAAAAAATGAGAATCGATTCTGAATCGCACAACGTGAGAATCGCGATTCGAATTCAAATCGATTTTTTCACACACCCCTAATGGAAAGCGCCACTTTACATAGCAACTGACGCTGTGGTCAAAGTTGGAATTGCCACAAAACACATTTTAAGATATTCAACACTCAACGGCCGTCTGGCGACTAAAGTGGATTGTGCAAGCCCCCAATTCGTCACGTTTCATGTGTAAGGTAAACCGCAACGAATGGGGCCATTTGCCATTTGGTGCCTTCCTCCTGTAATAGGCATGCTCAGCGCTCCGATCACTCATTTATACTGTCTTGGACTGTCAGATGTGTTGTCATTTACAGTTAATACATGGCTTTAAAGTCATTGCATTGCTACTCACACACTAACACTATATCATGAAAGCGATTAGCTCGACACCGCCTGCTTGGCGCTCACACCGCTGTTTATTTAATTGTCCCTATGATGCCGCAGCTACGCGCTATTTATTTTTTCTGCTTAACTAAAACAAAAGGCCAGGTTCAACTTTAAGGGAGGCTCATGCAATATTGAGCAGAGTGGAAGGCTGAGCTCGCACTCTCGAGACGCCTCTCCCGAGCAAGTGTGCGCGCTTGTGTTTTCAGTCGTGTTCGCTCCGTGTTCGTGCCAAGCCTGTGAAGAACACAGCTTTGAGGCTATGAATAATTTCCTGTGTTTATGCTTTCTATGCCCCCAGAGTTGCTATTTTTTCCCCCCGCTGGAATTACCGTATTCCATTCCGCCATCTCGCAGATTTGACTCCTGTGTACTTCCACCGTGACTTGTAGTCATTATTGGAACTTGGCATTGATTTGCTTTCCTTGTGCTATTTCTCATAATATGGTTCTTGAGAAAGAATTATTAATATAGACTATCTTTTAAATTACTACTGTATATTGTTATCAGTCCACTTCCCAGTTCACACGCAGATCATGCACTGTGCGTAGGGCCCCACAATGCATGGGAGGCCCCGTTTTGCGTTAAAAAAGAAAAGAAAAGCGCATGTAATAACATTAATGGAATTAAATTTTACCACAAACATATTCCTGTATTGTTAAAAAAATAATGGCAACTTTTATTCTCATTCTTTTATTCTCATTGTGTCATGCAACATTACTGCTGGGCCGGAGGTCTGTTTGGAAGATATGTAAATTTAAGAATTACTTAGAGTACATTTGTTGTTTTGCACATAAAATAAAAATAATGTAATAATTTAATTAATTAGATTAATTGAATTATTTATTTAAACAAATTAATTAACTTTGAATCCGTCATTTGACTAATACATTTATTTTCCATGAATTCATTTTAGTACAAAACCTGCATCAAATCAAATTTAAAAGTTGTTTTACGTAAATAAAACAATGTGGAAATAGTTTTGTAAAAGGAGAGGGGGCTCAAAAAATGTATGTTTAAGGCTCCATTTTAGAAGAAAACTTTAGTAATGACAGGACAAGATTGTGACACTTTGGAATGGTTTCTCTCAAGTTTTGCTGTTACAGTCGTACCTCAGTTTTTCTCTAATTTTTGCCAAGTTTTAGTACAGTCTCTAGGATCTCGTCGAGCCAAACATTGGACAGTCCGTTTGCCCGTGCATCATTCCGCAGAAACGAGTGACAAAAGCAAAGAATCCCACGCGTTTGTGACTCGTTTTCTTTTCGACCACTGCAAAATAATCCACCATGGGGCCAAAGAAAGTTGCAAGTGACAGCACTTTGATAGAGAAGTTGCGCAACACTTTTGAATTCAAATTACCGTATTTTGCGGACTATAAGGCACACTTCCAATCCATTTTTTTCCCTCAAAACTCAACAGTGCCCCTTATAACCCGGTGCGCCTAATGTGAGGAATAAGTTTGGTTGAGCTTACCCACCTCGAAGCTATTTTATTTGGTACATGGTGTAATGATAAGTGTGACCAGTAGATGGCAGTCATACATAAGAGATACGTGTTGACTGCACTATGATGGCAATATGTCTCAAGTAAACAACACCAACATTTTAAATGTTCCATTGAAAATATAGAACATTACTCACCGTGTTCAAAAATCTATCAAAATGTTTTAGTATGACTTTGGTAAGCTATGAAGCCGCACCGCTTGAAGGATAGTCGGCACATTAAACATACAATTATTATTATGGTGTGTGTATAGGCTAAGACGTATCATCTGCCGTTTTGTTTCGCAGTATTATGCAAAAGCAACTTTTTTTACCTTCTGGTACCTGCTGATCTGTATTTTGGATCTGTATAAGTCTTTAAAATGTGCACGCGTCCACGCCGTAGTCAATAAGCTTCTTCTTTTTCTCTGTCTTCTTGTTATGTGACATTCATCCTCCGCTGTTGCCATTTCTAATATAAAGTAGTGTAAAGTTCTTACTTATATCTGTCAGTCAACTCGCCATGAAAGCGCTAAAACATACCGGTGTCGTGAGTTTACATTATCCACCCAAAGAACTTTAGTTATTAGAGTTCTGGTCGGACGGATTGTCACGGGACACATTTCCGGTGATGTTTCCGGATGAGGAGATGCTGCTCCGGTATTGATTTAAGTAAAGTCTGAATGTCATTAAAACAGTTAGCTCCATCTTTTAAAACTTCTTCCACTCCCGTCCTTGCACGCTACACCGCTACAACAAAGATGACGGGGAGAAGACGCTGCCGAAGGTGAGCCACGTAAATAAGATCGCCCACAAAACGGTGCATCCGGAAGCGACTGTCAGAAAGCGGCTTGACGGTGATCTGTAAAACATAATCTATGCAACATTTTGACCAAAGAACCACCACTACATGTTATGTAGATCACAAGGAAGTGTTTTCCATTTAGAAAATAATTAAAATAATATGACTCCTTTAATGTGCCTTATAATCCGGATTATAAAAGAATTTGCGTGTTGTAGTGGCCGTGTTTTAGTGGCCGGGTGACGGCCATAGCAATACATTTGGAAGATCCTCCTGGCTACCAGTGAATACTGTAACCCAGGGATTCTTCACCTTTTTGACCTCGGGGCCCAACTTTTCTATTAAAAACAGGTCCATGGCCCCCTCAAATATTAATACCGAATTAGTCATCTTACTCTGGATTTTATTTGTATTCAATGATTATATCTAACCTACTTACAGTTTAACAGGATATGTCACAAATTGGTTTGCGGCTTGCTGCGCGGTTGTTCTTCCAAGATGCAAAGGACGGCTCCGGACGAAGGCGTAAAGGTAGGATTGGATTTATTAACATAAATCACCCAACTACCAAAAACACAAACAACACAACAAAAAGGCAAGCGTGCCTAAAACACGTGAAGCTAATATTTTAGCAGAAGCTATGACATGGAACATGAACACTTACTTGGTCAGAACGTGACGTAAACAATGAAGCCACACCGAGTGACCGGAAAAGGCAGAACTAAATAGAGTCTCTGATGACAAACAAGTGCGCGTCCGGAACACAAGCGGCAGGTGAAAATTATAAGTAACCATAGTGACAAAACAAACAAGGAAGTGCAACCAGGAACTAAAGAAGTCCAAAACTAACAGAACATAACTAAACTAAACATGATCCGGACCACGGATCATGACGGGATAAACCTTGTCAAATGATATGAAAGCATGTGTTAATCACAGAGATTATTATCAAGGCTTAGCTCAGGCTGATTACAAAAATAAATACTAATCAAATATACTGCAAAAGAAGGGACTCCAAAAAATTATGAAAAATATACTTATGACTTTATAGTAGTGTTGTCCCGATACCAATATTTTGGTACCGGTACCAAAATGTATTTTGTTACTTTTCGATACTTTCAGGAAACACAGAAAAATGGCATTATTGGCTTTATTTTAACAAAAAAAACTTACAGTACATTAAAAAAATGTTTCTTATTGCAAGTTTGTCCTTAAATAAAATAGTGAACAAACAAGACAACTTGTCTTTTAGCAGTAAGTAAACAAACATAGGCTCCTAATATAGTCTGCTGACGTATGCAGTAACATATTGTGTCATTTATCATTCTATTATTTTGTCAACATTATTAAGGACCAGTGGTAGAAAATGAATTATTCATCTACTTATTCATTACTGTTAATATCTGCTTACTTTCTCTTTTAACATGTTCTATCTACACTTCACTTATTCTTCCTAATATTGTGTCGTTCGCGAACGATTCGTTCGAACGAACAAATCTTTTGAGTGAACGTACTGAACCGAATCACTTCATGAACTGATTCGTTCCTTTCTCAGTTCAGTTGAGCTCCGCCGCGACCATGCCGGTATGAGTGGAACTGGCGCATTCTGTGACTCACTGAACCCTCGACGTCGGCGAATGACGCAGCCAGCTACTCATCATGGGGGCGGGGGGAGGGACTGAGTGAACGATTCGTTCACCGCGGATTAACGACATGAATCACTCAGTGAACGACAGAATCAGGACTCGCGAACCTACTGACACAGAGAACTGACTGTGTCGCGGAGGAGGATGTCACATTGAGGCTCTCGTTCAGTCACTGTGCACGTCGTTCATTGGGTGCTGAGGGCTTGTGTCGTTCGCGAACTGACACACACCGAGATCTGCCGCTGGGGAAGCTGTTACTGACTGCAGGGCCGGCCCGTGGCATAGGCCGTATAGGCAAATGCTAAGGGCGCCGTCCATCAGGGGGCGCCACGCCAGTGCCACAAATGTTGGAGAAAAAAAAAAAAGAAAAAAAAAGTTGGTACTATTATTTCTAAATACAAAAAATAATCCCACGTTAATTAAAATGCAAAGTAAAGCCTATTTAATAAAAATATTATTTGTTACAACATTACGCCCCCCCTCCCCCAGCACGGTGCGCCCCCTCCCTTCCCGTATCATGACTCTTTTTGGACGTCACCACATCAAAAAATCAACACAAGATGTCAAAACGGCCAAAACTGTCAGGTGCCCAGGGAAGAAACAAGAGAAAAGAAGAGGAGGAGAAACGAGAAAAGACAGAGGTAGCAGGTAGGTAACGTTAGCCTACATGAAATTATTTGTCTGTTACAGAATGTGATAGTAACCTGGCTTTTTAGCATTAAGCTAATGTTACATGATTCGGCAATTGCTAATAAATAAATAGCTAGTTCTGTTTTAACGTCGGGTTAATATTGTGGAGGGGGCTAAATTGTTATGGAAAATAATAATGTAACGTTAGGTAATTACAGTACTCCCACCTTACATTCCTCAGGGACATTTGTATTAAATCTTTTAAGCAGGTGTTTTTTGTTTACATTGTTATTGCCTTCTGGTTAGCTAATGTTTGCCCTGCAGGTAATAGTCACTTTTCCACCCCTTTATATATTAGGTATAGTTGTAAGTAAAAAAAAAATGTCAAAGACAAAGCTATTCGGATTCTTGTGAGTATATACACTTCACTGCCGATGTGGGGGGGCGCCACCTAAAATCTTGCCTAGGGCGCCTGATTGGTTAGGGCCGGGCCTGACTGACTGACTCATGATTCGCCGACCTGCACACAGAACTGCTGTTGCAGAAGTGATTCAGGTTCACGTACTGAACTGTGCTGACTGTGGCGCTGTGTCAGTCACTCACTGCCTGGTGTACTGCATGCACAGAGCTGTGTAGGGACTCACGTTCACCCTATTTGCTGCTTCTCCCGCGAATGTCTGCACTGTACTGTACTACGCACGCCCCCCCTCCTATTTTTTTGTATTTTTTTTGGGGGGTGGGGGGATTCGGTGAACACATTTTTTGAACGACTCAATTTAAGGAACTGATTCTAGTGATTCAGTACAGTCAAAAGAACTGCCGATCCCTTCACTAATTCTTCCGTTGTTTGGATACTTTACATTAGTTTTGGATGATACCACACATTTGGGTATCAATCCGATACCAAGTAGTAACAGGATCATACATTGGTCATATTCAAAATCCTCATGTGTCCAGGGACACATTTACTGAGTTTATAAACATTATCTACATTTAAAAAAAATTAAAGAAGATTTTGTGATGCTACAAAATATAGATGTAATCATAGCAGTATCAACTAGATACGCTCCTGTACTTGTTATCATTACAGTGGATGTTAGATATGGATCCACCCATGGCATTTGTTTACATTCAGGCACGCTAGCTTTTGTTAGCTGTTGTATCCTCCAACGGTATGTAGTGAAGCATGTCCTGCAGGGATGATACTTGTAAGAAACGTACTTAATTTCTCGCCAAGGAGGCAAGGATTAGTGATTTAAAAGTAGCTAAAACACTGCAGACTGTGGATGGACTTTATCCGCTAGCTAGCTAGCTAACCATATCTTAAAGCACCTCTTCCTGAGTGTGTTTCAATGTTATAACATCACCTTTATCGTTAGTTTTTAAGCCAAAATGTGTCCGTTCTCCCTTTTCTGTCTACATACTGTGTCTGCTTGTAAGTACTCAGTGATTGTGCGCTGCCGAACATGCTCGTCTGCTTGTAAAACCAGCAATGATACGACGTGACAAAGACGGGGGGGATGGGGAGGTGGGGTACCGGTACTTTTTAGAGGCGGTGTTGTACCGAATATGATTCATTAGTATCGCGGTACTATACTAATACCGGTAAATACATTGCAGGGTTTCTTGACAGGTGCAATGCTTTGTTAGGGAAATCCTCATTTGAACTTCCAGCAAGCCTCCCAACTGAACTACTGCCGTTGACTGCCAAAACATGTTTTTTAAACCGCTGCAAAAAACTAATAAAAATGTTCAAATAGAAATTATGGAAATAGTTATGATTGAAGACTGGTATTTTATAATTAAGTTCAAATACCCCCCAGAGTCCAATTAACAAGTGTGCTAAACACACACACACACACACACACACACACACACACACACACACACACACACACACACACACACACACACACACACACACACACACACACACACACACACACACACACAGCACGCGCTACCTCAGGTGACCTTGTTTTATCTCATTAGTTAAATAACATTGGCCAGACTGCAAACTCTTTCTCATAATAGAGCATATTTACAGTGTGTCAACAAATATGTGCTAATAAAAAAAAAAGAAACGAGTTGTAAAAAGTCACCGGTTAGGCAGAGCGCCTGAGGTGTTTTCACGTTTACATTGCTTACTGCATAACGGGGTTAACATTCTCCTTTAGATCAACACGCTTTACATGAACTGCAAAGAGCCGAGTACAGAAATAAGTACACTTGGCTTTTTGAGCTCATTAGTGTATGTGTACTCTTGAACGTATGAATTATTCATTTATTGACACAAGTAACTACTTTTTCATTTGCACTTCTTTCACCATGAATAGGAAACAGGCCTACTGTTGTTCTCCACACATCAGCATAAATTATAAACAATGAGAGGATGCGACAAAGGAATAGTTGCGTGAAAACAGCTACAGTGTTGCTGTCCAAAGGTATGCAACATCTGTGATGTTCCCTTTTCAGGTGAACGCAGCTCTTTGTAAGGGTGAGGGGTAAGGTAAAGGGCCACATTTGGCAAAGATGTAATGTTTGGAGGCTTTTTCTCCCCACAGTAACGTGCAATCAACTGGTGATTTTATGAATTTGTTATTAATGTTTCAAGTGTTCCTCACAACCGTAACCTCAAAAAGCATTTTTACAAAAATTGGAAAAGAAATAATATAGTGACTTGTACTTTTGCTTGTTTTGTACCACACAGACTTAAAAGTAGACAGTAGATTAGAGTAGGGAAGATCAAACTTTTTTCACCAAGTACCACCTCAGAAAATATTTAAATGACCAACATTAAAATACAGTAGCGTAGTGGGCCTAAGTATTCGTTAAAAACAAGACAGAGGTTTTATTTAAAGGGGAACATTATCACCAGACCTATGTAAGCGTCTTGATGTTGCAGAAAAAAGACCATATATTTTTTTAACCGATTTCCGAACTCTAAATGGGTGAATTTTGGCGAATTAAACGCCTTTCTATTATTTGCTCTCGGAGCGATGACGTCACGTTGTGGCGTCACATCGGGAAGCAATCCGCCATTTTCTCACTTTCGTCGTTGTGTTGTCGGAGGGTGTAACAACACGAACAGGGACGGATTCAAGTTGCACCAGTGGCCCAAAGATGCGAAAGTGGCAAGAAATTTGACAAAATTTGTTCAAAATACGAGGCTGTGGGGAAAGCCGACGAAATGGTCAGT
This sequence comes from Nerophis lumbriciformis, assembly GCF_033978685.3. NCBI lineage: Eukaryota > Metazoa > Chordata > Actinopteri > Syngnathiformes > Syngnathidae > Nerophis > Nerophis lumbriciformis. Next base: position 46,444,618 of record NC_084562.2, read on the forward strand.
CGTTTGTTCCGCACACTTTACCGACGAAAGCTATGCTACGACAGAGATGACAAGAATGTGTGGATATCCTGCGACACTCAAAGCAGATGCTGACATCAACTCCAAAACTGGACAGATCAGCTTTCAGGAAAAGAGAGCGGATGAGGGTATGTCTACAGAATATATTAATTGATGAAAACTTTATTCATTACTCGCGGTTTTACGTAAATTATTATACGTAAACTGTGTTTACTAATAATTTAGCTTAAAAACATTTATTTTTTTCAATCATTCGAGTACATTCGGGTAGTCTTGTGTAATGCAGTATTTTGTGTCTATTTAGGTATGGTTAACCTGAGTGCTGAAATTGTGGAAAAATATATGTTCTTAGTGTGCCTGAAATGGGCTGTCTGCACTCTCAAAGTGCATGTTGTTGCCAAATGTATTTCATATGCTGTAAACCTAGTTCATAGTTGTTAGTTTCCTTTAATGCCAAACAAACACGTACCAATCGTTGGTTAGAAGGCGATCGCCGAATTTTTCCTCGCTTTCTCCCGTGTCGCTGGCTGTCGTGTCGTTTTCGTCGGTTTCGCTTGCATACGGTTCAAACCGATATGGCTCAATAGCTTCAGTTTCTTCTTCAATTTCGTTTTCGCTACCTGCCTCCACACTACAACCATCCGTTTCAATACATGCGCAATCTGTTGAATCGCTTAAGCCGCTGAAATCCAAGTCTGAATCCGAGCTAATGTCGCTATACCTTGCTGTTCTATCCGCCATGTTTGCTTGTATTGGCATCACTGTGTGACGTCACAGGAAAATGGACGGGTGTATATAACGATGGTTAAAATCAGGCACTTTGAAGCTTTTTTTAGGGATATTGCATGATGGGTAAAATTTTGAAAAAAACTTCGAAAAATATAATAAGCCACTGGAAACTGATTTTTAATGGTTTTAACCCTTCTGAAATTGTGATAATGTTCCCCTTTAACAAGTACATTTCATATTTTGCCACTGTAACATTACACACAGTTTGAAATGTAATATTGTGTTTGAATTAGGGATGTACGGTGTACCGCGATACTAATGAATCATATTCAGTAATATATTCGCCTCTGAAAAGTACCGGTCCACACATCCACTGTAATTATACCGAGTACAGTACCGTATTTAGTCAATACTACTATGATTACGTCGATATTTTTTGGCATCGCAACATCTTTCGTTTTTTTTTTAAATTTACATTATGTTTATGAACTCAGAAAATATGTCCCTGGACACATGAGGACTTCGAATATGACCAATGTACGATCCTGTAACGACTTGGTATCGGATTGATACCCAAATTTGTAGTACCGTATTTCCTTGAATTGCCGCCGGGTATATAGTATGCGCATGCATGCCGAGAATTACAGCCGGGTCAAACTCGTTTCGCAAAATAATTAGCGCATGCTTAGCATTACCGCCGGCTCAGGATTAACGCCGGGTCAAACTCGTTTCGCAAAATATTATTTTTATTAGCGCATGTCTAGAATTTCCGCCGGGTCAAACTCGTTTCGCAAAATAATTAGCATATGCCTAGACATTCCGCCGGGTCAAACTCGTCACGTCACGAGTGACACTTCACCTGTCATCATTTTGAAAATGGAGGAGGCTGATTTCAATAATTTAAAATCGCATAAAGGGAAGAAGATAAAGAGCTATTCAGTAGGATTTAAGGTCCAAGCTATTGAATATGCTAAAAAGAACAGTAAGCAGCTATGTTTTATTAATATACTGTAGCTGCGTGTGTCAAATATGACTCATTAAATGACTCCCGCCTCCTGGTGGTAGAGGGCGCTAGTGATCCTTCTTGTGACTACTCGGCTGCAGAAGAAGTGACAACAAGCAGCAACAGTTAGCATTATTAACATTAACATTATTGTTTCCTCTCGCTTGCACTTTTAACATGGAGGATTACATATCTAAAATAAAACAGTTTTCTAAACTGGACTTTCAATCGAAGCAGGAGATAATAATTAAAAGAATACCGTATCTCCATCGAGACAGAGAGACTTTTACAACTGAAGAAAGATAAGGAAGACTTATATAAACAAGTTATCGATGATTTTGGTCAGAAGGAGCTGCGCATGGACTTCATTTATAAGTAAAGGTAAGACCATAATAACGTTGTTTTTTTTATTAAATGTGCTTTTCATGATGGTATCCTTACATCACACTCAAATTTATAAGCGCAGGCCTAAATTTACCGCATGCCTTTGGTAAGCGCCGGAGTGAGAAGAGGTTTTAAATTAATTACCGCCCCGGTGGCAATTCAAAGAAATACGGTATCATCCAAAACTAAAGTAAATTATCAAACAACAGAAGAATAAGTGATTATTACATTTTAACAGAAGTGTAGATAGAACATGTTGAAAAAGAAAGTAAGCAGATATTAACAGTAAATGAACAAGTAGATTAATAATTAATTTTCTACCACTTGTCATTAATAATTTTGACAAAATGATAGAATGTAAAATGACACAATGTGTTACTGAATATGTCAGTACACTAAATTAGGAGCACTTGTTTGCTTTCTTAGTAATAAAAGACAAAATGTCTTGTATGTTCACTATTTTATTTAAGGACCAACAAATTGCAATAAGAAACATATGTTTAATGTACCATAAGATTTTTTGTTAAAATAAAGCCAATTATGCAATTTTTTGTGGTCCCCTTTATTTAGAAAAGTACAGAAAAGTACAGAAAAGTATCAAAATAATTTTGTTACCGGTACCAAAATATTGATATCAAGACAACACTAGTTTGAATATAGAAAAAAACAACATTGTACTTAAAAAAAGGAATAAAATAAAATAAATTGCACATACAAGTTAAATAAACATTGTGCTAAAATAAATATAATATCAATAATAAAGATAATATCAATATTGTTGGGTGATTGGCTGTGTGGCTAGGAAAGGGCGGCTGTAGGCATAGAATGTGGAGAACATTCGGTTCCCACGCGTGTTTAGTGACAGAAATTATGAAGTAAGACGGTTCTGTTTGTGTCTTAATTGTTTATTTTGGCGTTGGCCTCCAGTAGTCAGAGTGTAACGACTTGTATTGAAGGCTGATACACCTTTGATAAGGGCTCGAGTCACGACCTTACAATATTTATATGAGTGATTATTTTGCGTACCACTAGATTTACGCATAAAGTGTTTTTACCCCGCACGTTATGAGCGTTTTTGACTCTTGAGAGTGATCCATTGCAGTCATTTTGTTTGCAAATTAGAGACAATGAAAGATTATCATCACACTTCAACATCTCGAACACGTAAATGTTGCGTCTTTGCTAGGTCAGCAGTGCAAGTGAAAATCTGTTATTTGTCTAGGTAAATAAAGGTTAAATACATATACAAATACATGTAAACATGTTTTAAACTACATTACCCAGAAGGCTTAGCAAAATAGACAAGAACAGGAAGTAGAGCTTTTGTCGTTTTATCAATTGATATAATATCACAATTTGTTATTTCTGCTTGGCCTCCACAAAAAACAAACGCACGTTTTGATCTAGACAAGTTGACGTGCAGTTTTGAGTGCCGCTCAGAGACGAATTTGGTTAGCCAAAATATGCGGGGAAACGGCGAGCAGTGGACAAAGTTGTGAGGCCTCTCAAAATTTGCACGGTTTGGTTGAATTTGCGTGAATTTGCACCATGCAAATTCCTGTTGGCACAACTTCAATAATTATTACGTTACTTTATAAAACTACAGTCCTGTAGTTGTTAAAAAAAACTAAACAAAACATTTTGTCACACTGTTAAAATTTTTTTGCCTAAGTCATTTCTTTTTTGCTTAAAATATCTCCTTATTACGCCGGTCACATATGGTAAAATCCCTTCCATCCTCAGTTGATCAGATCATGTGATTTTACCCCTTTAAGATAATGGCCGATGTTGCGTCTGACCAGTATTCCCTCTCAGGGAATTAAAGTCACTGGTCAATCCCAAATTCTTTCAGATGACATATATGCAGAGTAAGAAGGACCATCAAGACAGAATAAGAATATTATTAAGTTTTACTAAAGCTTCAGGAGACCAGCTCACACCAATACATTCATATCGGCTTCTCGAACTGGTCTAACATTCAAACGCAAGAGACAACTTCTTGCATCCGAAGAAAGCCCCCACCTGTCCAGAAAAGAATACAGCCTCGTTGTTCTACTACAGATAAGATATAAGGGAGTACTCCAACTCCTACAGTGCAAGCCTTCAAGGTAACACACAGTTTACTTGCGGACATAAAATGAAAAAATAGAAAGAGTACAAATGGAAAAACACTAGCTTATTTAAACATGACTAAGAATAATAAATAACTCTTAAACATATATGCATTCTCCACACCGATGAGAAATAAATGACTAAGGGATTTTTTGAACATACGTTTGTGACTTAAGCAAGATATCGTAACACTTTATTTTGAAGGTGCCTACATAAGAGGGACATGAGCGTGTCATAAACAGACATGGGATGTGTCATCAACATTAATGACACTTTAAAGTAACATTATTGCTCATAATCATAGTTATGACAGGCTTGTGTGACTCTTATGTAGACACCTTCAAAATAAAGTGTTGCCAAATCTTGCCTAAGTCACATCGGCATGTTCAAATAAATGCCCAAGTCATTTCTCCTAAAGGAGAAGTTTGCCTATTGTTCACAATCATTATGAAAGACATGACGACGGATGGATTTTTTTTAATGCATTCTAAATATTAAATAAATATTAAGTCTAGATAAATTAATAATAATAAAATAAATAAAAGTCTGCTTACAATGGGACCACCTCTATTTCGCCCATAAATAATCATTTAAAAAGCGCCAACAATACTCCATTTACATTTTGTGACTTGAATATTAAAGTTAAAGTTTCAATGATAGTCACGCACACAAACTAGGTGTGGTGAAATTATCCTCTGCATTTGACCCATCCCTATGCTCACCACCTAGAAGGGGGGGGGGGGGCAGTGAGCAGCAGCAATGGCCGCGCTCTGGAATCATTTTGGTAATGTAACCCCCAATTCTAACCCTTGATGCTGAGTGCCAAGCAGGGAGGTAATGGGTCCCAGTTTTATAGTCTTTGGTATGACTCGGCCGGGGTTTGAACTCACGACCTTCCAGTCTCAGGGCGGACACTCTAACCACAAGGGCACTGAGCAGGTCCAAGTATTAGTGATATTGTTATTATAAGCGCTAACACAGACAAACTATTTATAGCGGCACCGTGATCATTACCGTGTGTCCCTATGTTTACATCATCGGAAGGTCTGCTGCTTCCTTGCTTCCCTGCTCCCTGGAGGTTTATCTACATGGGAATATATGAACATCCTAGTGTCGGCATTCTAATGACAGCAGAACGTGTACAGTAAGTTATGTTTTATCATGTTTGTTGGCTCTAACAAAGTCTGCAGTGAGTTATAATCAGTGTTGAAGAAAAAAAAAAGCAAACGTCTTGATGCCTTTTTGAAATTAATGCGCTGCATATGCTTTTAATGACCAAAAATACTTAAATATCAATAGTTATTGTGAATGTGCCTGTTACTACATTACATATATACTTACTAGAGATGCGCGGTTTGCGGGCACAACCGCGGAGTCCGCGGATTATCCGCGGATCGGGCGAATTAAATTAAAAAAAATTAGATTTTATCCGCGGGTCGGGTCGGGTCGGGTGGTTAAAAAAAAATTAGATTTTAAATAGATTCAGGCGGGTGGCAGTTAAACCAATTCGGAAATATATATACATAGTTAAATGTTGTTACCCACATACGAAAAACGAGCAGGCACCTGCTGCATATGCCACAACAGAAGAAAAAAAAAAAAGAGATGGACACTTTTACGGAGCGGAGAAGTGACGCCTCGCCGGGGTCCGGGACCGAGGCCCCTTCCCCCGAGAGGGCCCCACCGGGAGCCGTAGCTGAGGCGATCCGCGAGAAGGGCCCGACGCACGTCCAGGGTCACCACCGCGCCCACCGCACCGACACCCCGCCTCGTCCGCCTTCGCCGCGGCCGGCGTCACGCGCAGCAGGTAAGCAGCTTACCTGCTCGCCACCCCCGTGGCCGGGGGCTCGCAACAGGGGTCACTCCGCGCGCTCCGCCCGCGCAGCTTACCTGCCCGCCACCCCTGTTGCCGGGGGCGCGTAACAGGGGTCACTCCGCGCGCAGTGCGCTCACGAAAGGGGTGAGGCTCACCCTGGTTGATATAGACAGCAGGACGGTGGCCATGGAAGTCGGAACTCGCTAAGGAGTGTGTAACAACCCACCTGCCGAATCAACTAGCCCTGAAAATGGATGGCGCTGGAGCGTCGGGCCCATATACCCGGCCGTCGCCTGCAGCGAGACGCGCTTGGAGGTGCGCTCAGCGCGGCTCCCATATGATTGCGCACTGGTGTGCGTCTGGGTCGTGACAGCGTGGCACGCGAATGTCTGTGCTGCATTGGATCAGTCTCCTTTCTTTAACAGGCAAAAGCTTTATAACCTCACTAATGCCTTGCATCGTCTATATTAGATATATAACAACGGGCGGATGCGGGCGGATGCGGGCGGATGCGGGCGGATGCGGGCGGATGCGGTTCTGATCAAATGTTAGATCGGGTGGATTGCGGATGGTTGACGACTTTCTGATGCGGTTGCGGATGAAATAATTGCCTATCCGCGCATCTCTAATACTTACCGTATTTTTTGGACTATAAGTCGCAGTTTTTTTCATAGTTTGGCCGGGCTCCAGTGCGACTTATATATGTTTTTTTCCTTCTTTATTATGCATTTGGTGCGACTTATACTCCGGTGCGACTTATACTCCGGAAAATACGGTAAATCATGTATATAAAACCTCAATGGATGTTTTTTTAAGGGCTTTGTTGGCGGAATTGCGCAGCTGCCATAAGCTCCATTATAAGCTGACTTTCGAACGCATTTATTTAATATTTAGAATACAAAAATGTTTTTAAATAACATCTGTTGTCATGTTTTTTATACTCATTGTGAATGATAGGCAAAATTCTCCTTTGTTAAATAATTTACACACAATGTTATTACTATGCACATAGCCATCTTTTTTGAGTAAAATGTCATATGTTACACTTTTGGTGAAGTTTTTTTGTATTTCCCGAGAAACTTGAAAAACTGATTATTTTAACATGGTGACAATTTCTTATCTAAAAGTTATGTGTTAAAATTGTGCTGCTTTTGGGGGGGGCAAGCAACATTTACATTGATTTAAAGTAATTAATCAATTAATCAATCAATCACCTGCTCAGTGGCCTAGTGGTTAGAGTGTCCGCCCTGAGATTGGTAGGTTGTGAGTTCAAACTCCGGCCGAGTCATACCAAAGACTATAAAAATGGGTTCCATTACTTCCCTGTTTGGCACTCAGCATCAAAGGTTGGAATTGGGGGTTAAATCACCAAAAATGATTCCCGGGCGCGGCCACCGCTGCTGCTCACTGCTTCCCTCACATCCCAGGGGGTGATCAAGGGTGATGGGTCAAATGCAGAGAATAATTTTGCCACACCTAGTGTGTGTGTGACAATCATGGGTACTTTAACTTAACTTTAACTTTAATTAATTAATCAATTCAATCGTCAATTCATTTTAATAGGCATCATTGATTTGAGATACAAGTGCTTTGAGTTTAGAGCTCAGTCACAGAACAAATGAAGCTTGTAAGTTGACATGCAACTGTATTTCAAAAAGTCAAATTCATCATAAAGTTTTCATTTGACGGTGACACCAAGCCTTCTTCAAATTGTATTAATTTTCATTTAGAAATGTCATAATAAAATCATCAGCTTTGCATTTTCCACTCCAATACCACATCGTGTCCTATCGTTTGTTGACACAGAGTGATATTTGCTCTGCAATTCCAAGCAGTTGTCATCAAAGATTACACTAAGTGGTGTTCAGTAGTACAAAAACAGAGTGTGTGACAAAACTATTTTGTCACTGCAGTAAAAAGCGCTCGGCTTCAAAGCCACAACATCATCAGTCATGCATTTTGTGGCCCCGTCGACAGTCAAACCTCTTACAAAGTGTTTGCCTCAATCGTAATTGCTTTGGGGGAAAATAACTAAACTCAGAGTTCCGCCGTCACTGAAATGGTGTTCTAATTATAGATATGGCTTTGACAACATTGTACATTCATTCAGAATGTTTCGCTCTTAGAGTATCCAGAGGGATTTAGAGGATGGACCGGGTGCTAATTGTGGACTGTAGAGAAGTAACACCTAGATCAGCGGTGTCAAACTCAAATGCAGAGTGGGCCAAAATTTAAAACTGAACAAAGCCGCGGGCCAAGGTTGAACAAATAAACCTTTTAATAGGGACCCAAACAAGTTTTGCATTGAATATTGAACAAGCAAGGCTTATATAACTTTATAGTGACATGCAAAATCGAGTTTCAAATAATAATAATAATAATTAAAAAATATCAATGGCATATCAAATACAATTTAAATAAAAATTGAATGCCTCTTTTCTATTTGCAGCCTTCTGAGGTAAATAACAACATTAACTTTTTCCACAGGCTAATAAATCCGAAAATAAAATAACAATGAATAAACCAACCATTCAGGACTTTAAACTGCTCAGTTTGCAACACACTGATCTAATCTGATGTGCCCAAGCCAGATACCTGCCATCTTTTCTTGGATGCTAGTTCATTAATGTCGGGGCTCAGGTTTTGAGCTGAGGCAACCTTCATTATCGAACAAAGTTATTCATCAGTCATTATACCTCGTAGTCCACCCGGACCACAGTCTTGGGGACGTGCTTTAAAGGCACTGCGTTTATCGTCCTCCGCGAGCTGTCGTCACGTCTGCTTTTCATCCATTCCAACACCGTGCCGGCCCGATCACAAAAAAGGTGCGACTTCAGCACGCACACACACGTAAATGCAATCCATACTTGGCCAACAGCGATACAGGTTACACTGACGGTGACTGTATAAATAACTTTAAGACTGTTAGAAATATACGCCACACTGTGAATCCACACCAAACAAGAATGACAAACACATTTTGGGAGAACATCCGCACAGTAACACAACATAAACACAACTAGACAAATACCAAGAATCCCATGCAGCCCTAACTCTTCGGGGCTGCAATATACACCCCCGCTACCACCAACCCCCCCCCCCCCCCCCCTCCCCTCCGTGAGTCGGTTGAGGCGGGCGGGGTTTGGGGGGCGGGTTTTGGAGGTAGCGGGGGTGTATATTGCAGCCCGGAAGAGTTAGGGCTGCATGGGATTCTGGGTATTTGTTTTGTTGTAGCCGCTGAATATAATCGGCTTGAGTTTGACACCCATGACCTAGATTGTCTCAGCTTCCTTGGCCTCCACATCGGTGACAGAGAAACGCTTGTGCATGTGGAACCTATTTCTCTAACGGTTCAAGAGTTCAATCACAGTTGCACCTTTTGTTTGTATGAACTTTTTGGCAGCCGCAATTGCGACATGTCCACTGCTCTGTTAGAATATGTTTTGAAAAAATCCACTTTGAGCCATCACATTTCCTTTAGAGGATTGGGTTTTAGGAAAACATGCATCATCAGTTTTGTTTGCCAAGACCACTTGTTCTCTGTACTGGTGGGTTGCAGACCCGTTCACTTTCACACAGGTCGCTATCCTTCTCGGTTTTTGCTCAATGTAGCATTTTGATACCGGTACTCAATGGTACCAATTTTTTTATTTTTTTATTTTTATTTATTTTTTTTGTCCTGTCCAGCTTCTCAGGCAAATCATATAGTTGATGTAGATGCCCATATCGGCTGTTCAGATTTACTTTACAAAAAAGAAGTGTAGGATACTTCTCTTGTTGCCTTATTTGTATTTGACTTTATTAAATGTATTTATATTATCATTTGGTGCAGCCGGCCGGAGCAGGAGGGGATAGAAAGAGAAAAAAAAGAAGACAGAGGGGGAAATTGTGGGGACAAGAGGGGGATTAGACAGAGAGACAAAAACAACAACAGCAAACACAACAACAACAATAGAGCAACATCAGCAAATACGACATGTACAAATATGATGGTAAAAGTGATAGCAAATAAGCAGTTAGCGAAAATAAAAAATAATACAGAAATGACAATGAGCATTATTACACTACAAATGGAGCAATACAAATACCAATAGAAATAGCGCTATTGATAATGAACAATACCAATAATTTACCTCTATTATCAACAATACAGTTGTTCAAATGCAACAATACATATACGTAATGATAACTTGAGATATGAAAGAATGCAGAAAAATGGAGGGGGAGAAAGAGAAGCAACCTACATTTACCTTGTAGATTGTTATAGTAACAATAGGTTAAGCTTTGTCAGTGTGCCATGTGTTACCCAGTTTACCCTAGGGCAGCAACATTAATATATGTTTGATGAAACGTGATTATGTGCATGAGTGTATGTATGCATATGTACTGTATAGGTACAGAATGTGTATATGTGTTTGTACAGTGAATGTATGTGTACAGTATGTGTATATGTATGTTTGTACAGTGAATGTATATGTACAGAATGTGTATATGTATGTTTGTACAGTGAATGTATATGTACAGTATGTGTATATGTATGTTTGTACAGTGAATGTATATGGACAGTATGTGTATATGTGTTTGTACAGTGAATGTATACGTACAGAATGTGTATATGTGTTTGTACAGTGAATGTATATGTACAGTATGTGTATATGTATGTTTGTACAGTGAATGTATATGTACAGAATGTGTATATGTGTTTGTACAGTGAGTGTATATGTACAGTAATGGTACAAATTTTAAGTACGTGTGTGAATAAATGTTATTTGTTTAATAGATAAATCTAACTTTTTAGCGTAAATTAAAAATAAATACCTGATTATGATAACTGTGCTGTCCAGTTGTTACATCTTGTTTACCTATTACATTTCTGAGTCTCATTTACAAGTATTATATAGAAGTTTTAGTTGTTGGATGGCAGTAGTGTATAAACTACGGTGTGTTGCCTAGCTTGGGAAGTAGTCTTTTGAGATTAAGCTGAATGTGCCAGTTTATCTTGTGTTGCACCCTACAAAGTCTTTATATAGTATTGTATATATTACACACCAGTTGTTTGATTGTAATGTGCACCTTAGTTGTACTTTCCATCATCAAATTTGGAAGTGTTGAATAAATTGCCATGTAAAATCGCTAATGCTAGTCATAAGCATGTATATGGCAAAGTCAATGTAAATTATTTATGAGGTTTATTAAATTAAAAACATTAAAACTGCACGATCTTGTTGACCTCAACAATGCTATTATGACGTACAAAGCTCAAAACCACATGCTGCCTCGGTGTCTACAGGAGAGGTTCAAACCCAGAGAGAATCCCTATGACCTCAGAGGTTCAGCTGTCTTTCAGAAAGCAAAATTAAGAACGAGCTTAAAAAGTAGATGTGTTTCTGTCAGGGGGGTTCAACTGTGGAACAGCTTGGATGATTCCTTAAAATGTTCCAGTTCCATTCACACATTTAAAAAACACTTTAAAGGCCTACTGAAATGCGATTTTCTTATTTAAACGGGGATAGCAGGTCCATTCTATGTGTCATACTTGATTATTTCGCGATATTGCCATATTTTTGCTGAAAGGATTTAGTAGAGAACATCGAAGATAAAGTTTGCAACTTTTGGTCGCTGATAAAAAAGCCTTGCCTGTACCGGAAGTAGCAGACGCGTAGCGTGACGTCACAGGTTGTGGAGCTCCTCACATCCGCACATTGTTTACAATCATGGCCACCAGCAGCGAGAGCGATTCGGACCGAGAAAGCGACAATTTCCCCATTAATTTGAGCGAGGATGAAAGATTTGTGGATGAGGAAAGTGAGAGTGAAGGACTAGAGGGCAGTGGGAGCGATTCAGATAGGGAAGATGCTGTGAGAGGCGGGTGGGACCTGATATTCAGCTGGGAATGACTAAAACAGTAAATAAACACAAGACATATATATATACTCTATTAGCCACAACACAACCAGGCTTATATTTAATATGCCACAAATGAATCCCGCATAACAAACACTTCCCCCCTCCCGTCCATATAACCCGCCAATACAACTCAAACACCTGCACAACACACTCAATCCCACAGCCCAAAGTACCGTTTACCTCCCCAAAGTTCATACAGCACATATATTTCACAAAAGTCCCCAAAGTTACGTTTGTGACATGCACATAGCGACACGCACGTACGGGCAAGCGATCAAATGTTTGGAAGCCGCAGCTGCATGCGTACTCACAGTACCGTGTCTGCGTATCCAACTCAAAGTCCTCCTGGTAAGAGTCTCTGTTGTCCCAGTTCTCCACAGGCCAATGGTAAAGCTTGACTGTCATCTTTCGGGAATGTAAACAATGAAACACCGGCTGTGTTTGTGTTGCTGAAGTCTGCCGCAATACACCGCCTCCCACCTACAGCTTTCTTCTTTGCTGTCTCCATTGTTCATTGAACAAATTGCAAAAGATTCACCAACACAGATGTGCAGAATACTGTGGAATTTTGCGATGAAAACAGACGACTTAATAGCTGGCCACCATGCTGTCCCAAAATGTCCTCTACAATCTGTGACATCACATGCAGACGTCATCATACCGAGACGTTTTCAGCAGGATATTTCGTGCAAAATTTAAAATTGCACTTTAGTAAGCTAACCCGGCCGCATTGGCATGCGTTGCAATGTTAAGATTTCATCATTGATGTATAAACTATCAGACTGCGTGGTCGGTAGTAGTGGGTTTCAGTAAGCCTTTAAGACCAATGTCTTGAAAAAATATATCACTCTTGAATCAACACAGTAGTTAATACTATGATCAATGTTAATTAAAAACTAAATGCGGGATATAAATAATAATGGAAGTATAATTGTTCGTATATAGTATATAATTGGTACAAAGGTTTAACATGTGTACAAGGATATTTCACATGCCTTTACTGTGTATATAATTGAACTGTGTTTATGTTGTGCATAATGTGTATTTATAATATGTTGTACAAAGGACATTTCATAATTTTCGGAAGTTCATCTTGTACTTGACATTGTTTATAGGGTTAGGCGCAATAAGTGTTCAACTTCAGCCTAAACCCTTTCGGTCTGCAATATTTTCATTTTCAATCTAGTCTATGAAATCCGCTACACCTCCCTGATACCGAAGTACATGTCAAACTACTTCCTTAAGGTAAATGACCGCCATAACCACAACACCAGGGGGAGCTCTACTAACCACGTTAAACCCAGATTCCGATCTAACAAAGGTCTTAACTCATTCTCTTTCTATGCCACATCAATGTGAAATGCGCTCCCAACAGGTGTAAAAGAAAGGGCATCTCTACCCTCCTTCAAAACCGCAATAAAAGTACACCTCCAGGCAACTTCAACCCTAAACTAACACCCTCCCGGGATTGTAAATAATCAAATGTAAATAATCAAATGTAGATACTTTTTCTTATGCTTTCTGATCTCCCTCTCTCTCTCTCTCTGTCCACTACTTGCTGTACATATCCTACCAAGTCAGACCTACACTGTTTCAATATCCATTTCTCTGTTCTCAATTGTTGATGACTGATGATAACAACCAAACCTAACCCCCCCGCCCCCTCCACACCCCGAATTGTAAATAATGTAAATAATTCAATGTATACACCCTGATGATTATCTTCTGTGATGACTGTATTATGATGATAGTATATATGATAGTATATATCTGTATCATGAATCAATTTAGGTGGACCCCGACTTGGGTATTCGGGTGTTACATTTAGTGGTCAATTGTACGGGATATGTACTTCACTGTGCAACCTAGTAAAACAAGTCTCAATCAATCAATCAAACAACTGTTTGTTTATTTTGTTGACCATTGACAGAAGAATAATAATAATAAACTAAATTAGCATCTAGCTAGCGCATTTTGGAAAAGTGAAACCTCACTGTACGTTTGAGTGTTTTATATCAAGCACACTTGCTTTGTTGGAATGGAAAACGACAACATTACGAAGAGGCAGTCCCACTGATATTTTATGTACCGTATTTTTCGGAGTATAAGTCGCACCGGGGTATAAGTCGCACCTGCCGAAAATGCATAATAAAGAAGGAAAAAAACATATATAAGTCGCACTGGAGTATAAGTCACATTTTTTGGGGGAAATTTATTTGATAAAACCCAACACCAAGAATAGACATTTGAAAGGCAATTTAAAATAAATAAAGAACAACAGGCTGAATAAGTGTACGTCATATGACGCATAAATAACCAACTGAGAACGTGCCTGGTATGTTAACGTAACATGTTATGGTAAGAGTCATTCAAATAACTATAACATATAGAACATGCTATACGTTTACCAAACAATCTGTCACTCCTAATCGCTAAGTCCCATGAAATCTTATACGTCTAGTCTCTTACGTGAATGAGCTAAATAATATTATTTGATATTTTACGGTAATGTGTTAATAATTTCACACATAAGTCGCTCCTGAGTATAAGTCGCACCCCCGGCCAAACTATGAAGAAAACTGCGACTTATATATAAAAATACGGTAAATAGAAACATTTGATCTGTCAAACTCTTTTGTTTGTTTGGTATATAATACTGTTTAGCACTTTTCATTGTGCTCAAGAGGTACAAACTTTTATAAAAATATGGATGTTTGTCAAGACTGGAATCCATTATTCATGTTTACATTGCTTCTTATGGAGAACTTTGCTTCAATATACACACTTTCCTATGTACAAACCCAATTCGAGAACCAATTGAGTTTGTAAATCGAAAAAAAAAACATGCCACTTACATAGTTGGTGTACTTCTTTCCCACAGAGGAGATACTACAGTACTTCATCTGCTTGATAATACTTTGATTGGTTTGTGTCTCACAGCAGAGTATGAGAGGAGTGGATGCCCGGGAGTCAAAATGCCATGTGCCAACTTGTGTCCTTCCTGTAAAATGTGTGTGTTATGTGTGCAGCTGGCAGTTCTCCCAGCTCGTCTGCCCTTGGTGGATGACAAACTCAGGAAGGTGGCCGGTAATAGCTTTCCTGCACCTGCTTATTCACCCAAAATCCTTCATTTAAAGGACGAATGAGATTAAGTTCTGCTCAGGCGTCCCACTTCTCCTAAACCCCACTGACCTTTGCTGATTGACTCGCCAATACTGAGCCAGCTTGGGGCTTTTGGAGTCCAACTTTCTTGCACAGCAGAACTAGGAGGCTCACCTTTAAAAAATGAAGACAAACGTCAGCTGGGAAGCAGCCATTTCTAAGAATATTTGTTCTCTTCTTCTATTAAGACTTTTAATCGTCTCTATATTCAATGTCTCTATATATGTGGTTCTCAAACTTGTTTCACCTGCACCTCAGAAAACACTTGGCTCTCCAAGTATCACCATAATGACCAACATTAACATGCAATAGTATTGTAGGCCTAAGTATTCATTAAAAACAGGAGAGGTTCTATTTAACAACTATATTTCATACTTTTGAAAGTTGGCGTGTCGTGTAATTCGTAAATAAATACAATGATTTGTAAATCCTTTTCAATTTACTGTATATTCAATTGAATGAACTGCAAATACAAGATATTTAATGTTCGAAATGAGAAACATTTTCTTTTTTTTTTTAATTGAATGGCAGCAACACATTGCAAAAAAGTTGGCACAGGGGCATTTTTACCACTGTGTTAACATGGCTTTTCCTTTTAACACTCAGTAAACGTTTGGGAACTGAGGATATACATTTTTAAAGCTGTATGTACCTTTCAGCATTAATGGTACCTTCACAGATGTGTAAGTCACCCATGTGTGATGGGACACAAGTAGGGGATTCTTTTTTGTTTTGTTTCATTGCCATGCATGTCTTATAGTGTTTTATTGCTGTGGATTTTAATTGCATGTTTTTACATTTTAGAATTTGATTGTATTTTTAATTGCATGTTTTTACATTTTAGAATTTGATTGTCTTTTTAATTGCATGTTTTTACTCCTTGTGGACTTTGCTGGTCTTTTAAGACGTTGCCCCTTTTTAGCTTGTTGCCCCTAACAACCGAAGTGCCCAATCAAACGGCACCTGAAGTTAGACGCACCTGTGGAGCATTAGGACTGCACCCATTTAAAAGAGATCAGGCAGGATCGACGAGGAGGGAAGCGACAGCAGAGCGATCGGGGAAGAATCGACAGGCTTTGCCAAGAGCGACCGGGTGGACTCACGCAGGCTGGGAAGGAACCCCCGGACTACACAGCAGACCCCTCAGGCTACCGGAGCGAACCCCAAGAAGCCCACAACACACAGGGGCAGAGGAAACTCTGCCTCTGAAGTAAGTGACGTGTGTTGTGGATCTGTGGGGGCAACCAACTGCCTTGGGCTGTGGGCTTGCGGGCTCGTGCGTTGGACGCTGGCTGTGTGGTTCTGTGGACAGGGGGCGATTGGGACCCAGAGACCTGCGGCGACCCCCGGTAGCGACCAAGAGGCGGAGCGAGACGGGACGGGTACGGCCACGTAGGTCCCGCGAGTGACCGGCGACTGGCGAGGAGAGTGGGCGTATCCAATACTTTGACGCGGAACTACAGCAGGGGCAGGGGAAACCCTGCCTTGCGTGTAAGTGTGGCGTCAGCCCGGAGAGCGTCTCCGTAGTTTTAGAAGATGTTATCCCCGTGGCCTGCCTCCGTTTTAATTCTGTGTGCAGGAGGACACCGTGGAAGTGGGTGGAGCCAGGACGCTGACCCACAACGCCTGTCGCGGCTGTACCCTCACCATAATATTGGTTACCAATTGGTATTTTTAGTATTGACAACTGGACGGTTTAATGTGTATTGTAATAAAGTGCGAACAAGCATAATCATCTTCTCTTATTTTGGACAGCTGCTCTCACTACATTGGGTTCTTAATATTTATATTTGTTTTAAGCAACATTTTTATTAGATTTTAATATTCTACCACTCGGGTCCATCACGCATGCCTTGGGCACTAATACACCCCCATACCATCACAGATGCTGGCTTTTGAACTTTGCGCCTATATCAATCCTGTGGGATGTTCCAAATAAGTCTTTGATGAGCGTCCTCAACTTTCTCAGTCTTTTTTGTCACTTGTGCCAGCTTTTTGAAACATGTTGCAGGCATCAAATTCACAATGAGCTAATATTTGCAAAACATAACTAAGTTTTCCCAGTTCGAACATCAAGTATCTTGTCTTTGCAGTCTATTCAATTGAATATAGGTCGAAAAGGATTGGCAAATCATTGTATTCTGTTTTTATTCACGATTTACACAACATGCCAACTTCATTGGTTTTGTTTTTTTTATTTAAAAAAGTGATTCTTTGTCATACCACTAATTGGAGTCTGCGTACCATTATTGGTACACTTTGAAAATCCCTGTTCTGTATGTTAAGCCTAGAATAGTAGCAAATGTACTCTGGCCATGAGCCCTCCCGCTTTAGAACTACAAAACTCTTGCCAAACATGTTTGACAATCAAGGCATGATTGCAACAATCCCGTTGTTAATGCGCTAAACTCTTATTAAAACACAAAAGCAAAGCTGCACCCCTCTAAGTGCTCCAGAAACAGGGATACAAATTCTGTCAAGGATACAAAATCAGTATCAGTCAGTGTTTATGTCCATTTTAGGTTGAGCTGTTAAAAAAAAAAAAGCATAATGTTTATTAAACATTTGCATAAAGCAAACACATTTTCCAGCTTGCTAGTATTAAAAAACTTGAAAATGATCTGTCTGAGGTACACTTACTTAAGATAAAAAATTGTATCGAGCTACGATTAATTACGAGTTGACTATGGACAGAATGTGATTAATGTGATACTATCTATATCAGTAACCTCATCAGTAATCCGTTACAAAAGGTCCGAATCGTACGAAAACTAAAGCAATTTTAACCTTAAGGAATAACGAAAATCAACACCCAAAAAAATTTAACACAAAACACATTTTATGGAAAATATAGTTTTAAATGCAGAACAAATTGAAATACTTGATAATTTGATAAAAGTGCATTCACTTTAACTTTAATCAAATACTCTTGTGTTATGATCCGTTGCCCGGATCACGGCTTGATTTATGTTTAGTAGCTTTTTTCCTAGGTTTTAGTCTATTTCCTTGCTGTACCCTATTTCTTTTTGTTTACTTTTGGTTTCCATGGACACTAAGTCTCCACACCTGCCCTTGTTTAGTAATTAGTGTTCCCCACCAGCTGTTTTGGTTAATCACTCCCCTTATATTTTTCAGTCACCCATCACTAGTCGCTGGGTCAATGCTCGTTCTTCACGACATTTACAGTTCGTCTTGTTTTCTCCATGCTTAAGTGGTTTTTCCCTTGTTATAGACTATCTCGCTGTTCACCCTTGGTGACTACCGTATTTTCCGGACCATAGGGCGCACCGGATTATAAGGCACACTGTTGATGAATGGTCTATTTTTTTCATATATTAAGTGCACCGGATTACGGGGCGCATTAAAGGAGTCATATTATTATTAATTTTTTTTTCTGAATGGAAAACACTTCCTTGTGGTCTACATAACATGTAATGGTGGTTCTTTGGTCCAAATGTTGCATGGATTATGTTTTACAGATCATCATCAAGCCGCTTTCTGACAGTCACTTCAGGATGCGCCGTTTTGTAGGTGGTCTTATTTACGTGGCTCTTTTCTCCATCATCTTTGTCGTAGCGTTGTAACGTGCAAGGACGGGAGTGGAATAAGTGTCAAAAGATGGAGCTAACTGTTTTATTTAGACTCTACTTAAATCAATAACGGAGCAGCATCTCATCCGGAAACAACCACACCGGAAATGTGTCCCGTGAAAAACTGTCCGACCAGAACTCTCTACCAACTAAAGTTCCTTGGGTGAATAATGTAAACTCACGATACCGGTATGTTTTAGCGCTCTCATGGCGAGTTTACTGACAGATATAAGTAAGAACTTTACACTACTTTATATTACAAATGGCAACAGTGGAGGATGAATGTCACATAACAAGAAGATAGAGAAAAAGCAGAAGCTTATCAACTACGGTGTCGTCACGGACTACGAAGGTGGACGTGTGCAATTTTTCAGGATTTACGCAGATCCCAAATACAGATCAGCATGTACCAAAAGCTAAGAAAAGTTGTTTTTGAATAATATTGCGAAACAAAACGGCAGATAATGTCTTACCTTATACACACACCATAATAATACTTGTATGTTTAATGCACCGGCAATCCTTCAAGCGGTGCGGCTTCATAGCTTACCAAAGTGGTCCTAAAACATTTTGATACATTTTTGAGCGCCCTGTGTAATGTTCTATATTTTCAATGGAACATTTAAAATGTTGGTGTTTACTTGAGACCCATCATACTGTAGGCTACACTTATCTCTTATGTTTGACTGCCATCTACTGGTCACACTTATCATTACACCATGTACCAAATAAAATAGCTTTGAGGTGGGTGAGCTCAACCAAACGTATTCCTTACATTAGGCGTACCGGGTTATAAGGCGCACTGCCGAGTTTTGAGAAGAAAAAAAATGATTTTAAGTGCGCCTTATAGTCTGGAAAATACGGTATTTGGTTTTTGGCTCCACGCTTGTTTAGCGTTCGAGTTTTTGTATTTGTTTGTTCTGCCTCAAGGAATTAAAGACAGACTTCTACCTGCACGCTGCTGCTGCTTGTCCTTCTGCATTCGAGAGAACACAACCATCGCAACAATGCGCCGGAAACGTAACATCTTGTCGATGGGAGGTTGAACCAAGTGAACGGTACCTCTGTTCTTTGCTGGGAATTATTTCTTGAAATCAATAGTGTTTCTCACCTTCTTTATTACTAATAACTTTCTTTGTCCCCATGGTGGATTATTCTTCTGTTATACACTAAGACTGAATCACTAACATGTAGGATTCTTTGTTTGGGCATTCCATTCCTTGGAATTAGGGATGTCCGATAATGGCTTTTTGCCGATATCCGATATTCCGATATTGTCCAACTCTTTAATTACCGAAACCGATATCTACCGATATATACAGTCGTGGAATTAACACATTATTATGCCTAATTTGGACAACCAGGTATGGTGAAGACAAGGTACTTTTAAAAAGTATTAATAAAATAAAATAAGATAAATAAATTAAAAACATTTTCTTGAATAAAAAAGAAAGTTAAACAATATAAAAACAGTTACATAGAAACTAGTAATTAATGAAAATGAGTAAAATTAACTGTTAAAGGTTAGTACTATTAGTGGACCAGCAGCACGCACAATCATGTGTGCTTACGGACTGTATCCCTTGCAGACTGTATTGATATATATTGATATATAATGTAGAAACCAGAATATTAATAACAGAACGAAACAACCCTTTTGTGTGAATGAGTGTGAATGGGGGAGGGAGGTTTTTGGGGTTGGTGCACTAATTGTAAGTGTATCTTGTGTTTTGTATGTTGATTTAATAAAAAAAACAAAATAAAATTAAAAAAACAAAAAAAATAAACGATACCGATAATAAAAAAAACGATACAGAAAATTTCCGATATTACATTTTAACGCATTAATCGACATCTCTACTTGGAATGATACGCAGACACATGGACTGTTTTATTATGCGCAATGTTTTGTTGAATAATAGCCAACAAAGACATTTTTTGCAGAAATAATTAAAAAAAACTGAATGGGATGTATACTGCTGTAGAGTTGGGGTCCATGGCCCCTTTTCTGGGTGGATCTCGCATGAGAGGAAGGTGCACGGAAAGCGCCGCTCTAGACTTAGACGTAGACAAGGCAAGGCAAGGCAACTTTATTTGTATAGCGCTTTTCATACACAAGGCAGACTCAAAGTGCTTCACAGACAACAAAGTGAAATGAAAGAAAATAAAAGCAAACTTAAAATGCAGACAATAAAAATAAAAACAGTGCGGACGTTAAAAGATTAAAAGATTTAGCTGACAGCTAAGGTAAACATAAACGTTTTCAGTCTAGTTTTAAAAGTAGTCAGAGTTGAGAAAAGTCTGACATCTTCAGGAAGTTTATTCTAGCTATTTGTTGCATAGTGACTGAATGATGCTCTCCCTTGATTTGAGTTTACTCTGGGAACCGCTAACAGATTGGTCTCAGAAGGTCTTAGTGATCTAGAGGGCTTATATAGTGGGAGCATATCAGTGGTATATTTCGACCCTAGACCATGTAGTGATTTATATGTGAGCAGGAGGATTTTGAAATCAATTCTCTGATGTGCAGGGAGCCAATGTAAGGATTTAAGAATTGGTGTAATGTGCTCACATTGTTTGATCTTCTGAACAAGCTGTAGCTGCCTGACAGTTTTTTTGGGAAGACCTGCAAGGAGACCATTACAATAGTCTAGCCTACTGGTAATAAAGGCATGTATACGTTTTTCTAAGTCTTGACCTGACATGAGCCCTCTAAGTCTTGTTACATTTTTGTGGTGATAGTAGGCCGATTTTGTTACTGATTTGATGTGACTGTCGAAATGTCAATCAGAATCTAAAATAACCCCAACATTTCTGGCTTTATTTGAGGTTTTCAGGGACAGTGATTGAAGGTGTTGGATGACTTTAAACCTTTCTTTTTTTAGCACCAAAAACAATTATCTCAGTTTTATCTCCATTTAGTTGTAGGACATTTTAGCGTAGACAAACTTTAATGATCCACAAGGGAAATTTTCCACACAGTAGCTCAGTTACAAAGGATGGAAAGTGTAAGGATGGAAATGATAATTACATACATAGAGATTGACGCTATGGTCAAAGTAGGAATTGCCACAGAAAACATTTTAAGATATTAAGTAATGTACTGCCGTCTGGCAGCTAAAGTGGATAGTGCACCCCCCAATTTGTCACCTTTCTTCCTACTGTTGTAAACTATGACGACGCATCAAAATGAAGTCACTTTCAATTTGTCTATTTTGTATGCTTTTTTTTTGTATAACTTAATCATGGTATTGTTAATGTTTTTATTTCTTTATTCACACAAGAATTGTGTGCGAGGGTATGTGTCTGTCCTTGGAAGGCTCTGACACCGCTCAGTCCCTTGACGGCAGAGAATGACATCCTTATTAAAAAGTCATGGCACAAGCAAACAGGAAAACCTTGATCCATCCTAAAAATAATGGGAAAAGGCCGGTGCACTTTCAATTTAGCCATTTGCACATTTTTTGGAAGGCTGTCACGGGAGATGTATACATATATATATATATATATATATATATATATATATATATATATATATATATATATATATATATATATATATATATATATATATATATATATATATATCCCCAGGTAGTGAAAATAAGATAGCTAAAAAATCGACTGACAAAATACTGCTGAAAAATAGAAGCAGGCTATAAATAAACAAGCAGCAATATCCTGTGTTATGAATATATAATTTCTGTCCTTAATAACTATTGAGGCCTGAGGGATGGTCTACAAACGGCTCAGCGAGCACTGATATTTGAATATAACGTGTATTGAATTATTAAGGCAACTGCAGACTGCTATATCCCTTGTCAGGTGATTGGCTCTGCCGTCCACCGACACCTGTTCGGGAGCCCGAGGTCAAATTCAAATCATCAGCACAGATGAAATGAACGCCAATGACGAGGTTCAACTGCAGCAAATTTATTTACCGGATTCCAAGCAACAGAATGGAACAGTGATTGTCCCTCCCCAACCCTGTTGGGGCAGTATTTTTTGGGGGGGATGACATGAATCCTGATTCCTTCTACCTTGAAATTAAATAAAATATCTATCTGTATATGTGTGTGTGTGTGTGTGTGTGTGTGTGTGTATATCAGGGGTCACCAACCTTTTTGAAACCAAGAGCTACTTCTTGGGTACTGATTAATGCGAAGGGCTACCAGTTTCCATCCATACATTTTCTACCGCTTATTCCCTTTGGGGTCGCGGGTGGCGCTGGAGCCTATCACAGCTACAATCGGGCGGAAGGCGGGGTACACCCTGGACAAGTCGCCAGCTCATCGCAGGGGCTACCAGTTTGATACACACTTAAATACATTGCCAGAAATAGCCAATTTGCCTTTAACTCTATGTTATTATTAATAATTAATGATATTTATCTTTGTGGAAACACTGATCATCTTAATGATTTCTCACAATAAATATATATAGAAACAGATAAATATTAATATGCAGCACTTTTTTAAAATATTTTCTCTAAGTGCACATTTTTCAAATTAAACAGTTTCAAATGATCATTTCTAAGACAGTCTTGTGAAATCACAATATCACATTTTAACAAGCTAGCCACTAACATTTTTTAACAAATCATGAATTACTTTGCACCAATGACGTGCAGTCAGTGGAGGCAGGTGAGGTGGGGCCTCATGTGCCATCATGGAAAGAAAAAAAATTTAAAAAGAAAAAAAAAAAATTAAATTGTTATATGTATCCAGTGATTATACTATAAAGTTATTTTCCATTTAACTTCACCAGTTTTAGATTTTTTTTTATTCAAAATCGCTGAATTTTCACATTTGCCGTTCAAATACTGAGAAGAGACTTGCGGTGAGTCAGCAGCCAGTTGAGGCACGTCACTGAGTTGAGCCTCACCATGGATTGCGCAATGACTCGGTTAACTGCTGTCCTGCTGTGCAGTGAGACCGTATTGCTATATGAATTATATTATACATTTTCATAGTTTAGTTAGCTGAGGTATATAATGTACAGTGTATTTTGTCAACAACTGTATGTGTGTAACGTATTTCTTGTGCTGAGCAATCATAAAACTGCTGCGAAGACGAACTGTGTGAGGCTCGCAGTAATCCCGCTTCATGGTGGTAGAGGGCGGCAGTGATCCCAGGGAGCATTTCTGCGACTACTCGGCTGCAGAAGAAGTGACAACAAGCAGCAACAGTTAGCAGCGATCGTTTATTTTTTCCTCTTGCCTGGACTATTAACATGGAGGATTACATATCTAAAATAAAACAGTTTTCTAAACTGGACTTTCAATCGAAGCAGGAGGTAATACTTAAAGGAAGATCTCCATCGAGACAGAGAGACTTTTAAAACTGAAGAAAGATAAGGAAGACTTCTATAAACAAGTTATCGATGCTTTTGTTCAAAAGGAGCTGCGCATGGACTTCATTTATAAGTGAAGGTAAGACCATAATAACGTTTTTCTTTATTAAATGTGCTCTTTTGTGTGCTACAGTTTGTATGTGTAAAGTTAAAGTTAAGTTAAAGTACCAATGATTGTCACACACACACTAGGTGTGGTGAAATTTGTCCTCTGTAAGGGGAGCAGTGGGCAGCAGCGGTGCCGCGCCCGGGAATCATTTTTGGTGATTTAACCCCCAATTCCAACCCTTGATGCTGAGTGCCAAGCAGGGAATAATGCTGGTATGAGCTTTTAAACATAACCCCTTAACTGCTGCCAATCAAATGGTGAATAAGATACTCTTTAGGGTTCATATGTTTGTAAATCTGACTGTGATGAAGTCAGTGCCTCACCAGCCATCAACCTCACCGCACGTCACTGCTTTGCACCATGTTTGTACAATTAATAACTCATGTAAAATACAAAAGTCAACTCTCAAATTTTTAAATAAATCATGTCACACTTTGAACTGGACACCAAATCTCTTATCTGTTTCTTTGTCAGTTAGTGAAGACCAAGTTTTTAAAATATTTTCTTGGATTTTCAAATTCTATTTGAGTTTTGTCTTTCTTAGAATTAAAAATGTCAAGCAAAGCGAGACCAGCTTGCTAGTAAATAAATAAAATTAAAAAAATAGAGGCAGCTCACTGGTAAGTTAAAGTTAAAAGTTAAAGTACCAATGATTGTGGCGAAATCTGCATTTGACCCATCACCCTTGATCACCCCCTGGGAGGTGAGGGGAGCAGTGGGCAGCAGCGGTGATTCAACCCCCAATTACAACCCTTGATGCTGAGTGCCAAGCAGGGCGGTAATGGGTCCCATTTTTATAGTCTTTGGTATGACTCGGCCGGGGTTTGAACTCACAACCTACCGATCTCAGGGCGGACACTCTAACCACTAGGCCACTGAGTAGTGCTGCTATTTGAGCTATTTTTTAGAACAGGCCAGCGGGCTAGTCATCTGGACCTTACGGGCTACCTGGTGCCCGCGTGCACCGCGTTGGTGACCCCTGATATAAGACAACTTGTTTTTCCACTCTACTGGTACTCTAATGCTAATGATATTTCACAATAAAAGTTTTATGTCGGTGAACAAACCCAAAGAAATCACAAGTTACAAAGGAATGTTCCACAAGGTGGCCATTAGCACACCACTGCTTACCGTTCACTGTGGGTCACTTTGTATAATGAATTGCCAAATCATCAGGAGTGTTTTTTGTCAAATGGGCAACTTTAATGATGATGAAAAACAACAGGCGTGTGTTTCCCCGCGGCCAAAAAGGAGTGTGTTTTCTCTCCCGCTTACACACAGTCACTCTTCCCAAGCCGATAATCAGCCGTTTATTCCGTAAACAATGCTGAAACCGACTTGGGATTTGCCTAACAATGTCTCATTACTGGTGTGTGAGCATCTCCTTTTCCTGGAGATAATGCAATTTGTCAAGGAGAACAGATGAGGGAGGAGTGACAAGGCGGGGGTGGACTGAGGGGAGGAGGACAAAAACACTTATTAATTTGCACGAAATGGAATTAGCAGCGGGGAGTCAGAAGCAGCAGAGTTTCTAATTTTACCCTTGCCCCCTTGCGCTGACGGTAAATGGAGATTTGTCACACTCCACTTGGCTGACTCCTGGGCCTGATGAGCTGTCTGCCCCGTCTAAATCTCTCACACCGGCCTCGGTCCAACTGAGACGTCACGGCGGTGGGAGAGAGTGTCATCGGATGCCACATTTCACTGGCGACACCGAATTAAAGCACGGTGTGACCTCGTTTTAGGAAAACGACACGATGTGGGAAAAATTATCCATCAATCAATCAAAGTTTACTTATACAGCCCTAAATCACAAGTGTCTCAGAGGACTGGAATTAGTGAATCACACCTCTTAATCAAACCAATTGATCAATCAGGTGGGGGCGTAGCACCAAATTCTGGGCTCCCCAAACCTAAACTCAACGTCACCACCCCATACACCAGGGGTCACCAACGCGGTGCCCGTGGGCACCAGGTAGCCCGTAAGGACCAGATGAGTAGCCCGCTGGCCTGTTCTAAAAATAGCTCAAATAGCAGCACTTACCAGTGAGCTGCCTCTATTTTTTTAAATTGTATTTATTTACTAGCAAGCTGGTCTCGCTTTGCTTGACATTTTTAATTCTAAGAAAGACAAAACTCAAATAGAATTTGAAAATCCAAGAAAATATTTTAAAGACTTGGTCTTCACTAACTGACAAAGAAACAGATAACAGATTTGGTGTCCAGTTCAAAGTGTGACATGATTTATTAAAAAAATTTGAGAGTTGACTTTTGTATTTTACATGAGTTATTATTTGTACAAACATGGTGCAAAGTAATTCATGATTTGTTAAAAAAATGTTAGTGGCTAGCTAGTTAAAATGGGATATTGTGATTTCACAAGACTGCCTTAGAAGTGATCATTTGAAAATGATAAAGTGTTGCATATTGATATTTATCTGTTTCTATATATATTTATTGTGAGAAATCATTAAGATGATCACTGTTTCCACAAAGATAAATATCATTAATTATTAATAATAACATAGATTTAAAGGTAAATTGAGCAAATTGGCTATTTCTGGCAATTTATTTAAGTGTGTATCAAAATGGTAGCCCCTGCGATGAGGTGGCGACTTGTCCAGGGTGTACCCCGCCTTCCGCCCGATTGTAGCTGAGATAGGCTCCAGCGCCCCCCGCTACCCCAAAGGGAATAAGCGGTAGAAAATGTATGGATGGAAACTGGTAGCCCTTCGCATTAATCAGTACTGTCGGAGGCAGATATTTACATATATCCGTATTTAAGTGTTACTTCTTTAATTTCATAATCATATTACAAAACAGCTAGTGTTTTTCTTCCAATTGTGGTCTTTTGGTTGTCTGCAAATACTGTGTGCTAACCTTGAGTGTGGAATGTAAGAAAGAGAGATACTCCTTCCTCTTATCTATTCTTATGTCCAGGTACGGAGGACAATGGGCATGTGTTTGGGCTGGAGGGACAAGACTGCGAGGGTGGGAGGGAGAGAGACTTGATAGAGGAGAGGGTTTTTTATGGTAGGGGGGCAGACCATCTTAGCGGCGCGATTGAATGTTCTATGCTGGACTGGTCTCAGTATATTTACAAAGCTTTGCAAATATATTACAAAATACCTATTCTGTCTCTGGTGGTTTTTCTACTCAGCTTTAAGTGTCGTAAAGAGCTTGGGAGCGAACAGCAACTTGAATTCCCTGGGAGGAACAACTGGTCCAAAACGCAACAGTACCCAAGAAGTAGCTCTTGGTTTCAAAAAGGTTGGTGACCCCTGCCATACACACACTTGGTATATTTACATCAACGTAAGTGGGGGCTATGTGGCTGAGGGGGTTTTAACAGTTTGAAAAAAAAACATGATTCCAGTGTTGGCGCTAGGAATTTTCTAAATGGGGTTCCAGGGACCCCATCAAGTCATAAAAATGGGGTTGTTACGATGTCGTGGCATCGTGATGCTGGGGGTCGTCTTTCCAAGATGCAGAGGACCGCCAGGAAGCAGCTTGCAGGTACGAAGAATGCTTTATTCTTAAGTGCAGACAAAAATATGCTGGAACGGAACCTATGGCTCTAGAGCCAGATGTGGCTCTTTTGATGACTGCATCTGGCTCTCAGATAAATCTTAGCTGACATTTCTAACACAATAATTAATTAATAATTTCGCTGGTAATCACAGTGTTAAAAATAACGTTCAAAATCTAAAACATTCTCATGCATTTTAATCCATCCATCCGTTTTCTACCGAGCCTGTTCAAGAAGTCGCATTGATGGTAAGAGGTACCGTATTTTTCGGACTATAAGTCGCTCCGGAGTATAAGTCGCACCGGCCGAAAATGCATAATAAAGAAGGAAAAAAACATATATAAGTTGCATTTTTTGGGGGAATGTATTTGCTAAAACCCAACACCATGAATAGACATTTGAAAGGCAATTTGAAATAAATAAAGAGTAGAGAACAACAGGCTGAATAAATGTACCTTATATGATATACATAAATAACCAACTGAGAACGTGCCTGGTATGATAACGTAACATATTATGGTAAGAGTCATTCAAATAACTATAACATATAGAAGATGCTATAGGTTTACCAAACAATCTGTCACTCCTAATCGCTAAATCCCATGAAATCTTATACATCTAGTCTCTTACGTGAATGAGCTAAATAATATTATTTGATATTTTACGGTAATGTGTTAATAATTTCACACATAAGTCGCTCCTGAGTATAAGTCGCACCCCCGGCCAAACTATAAAAAAAACTGCGACTTATAGTCCGAAAAATACGGTATTTTATTCATTATTGGTTATCTTCAGAATAACAATGTTATTAAAAAGAATAAGAGACTTGTTATGCGCTATAAATGTTGGCCTTACTTAAAAATGCACGCATTTAGTTGTATTCAGTGTTAAAAAATATTATATGGCTCTCACGGAAATACATTTTAAAATATTTGGCTTTCATGGCTAACTCAGGCAAAAAGGTTCCCGACCCCTGGGTTAGCCAAAAGGATGCTAGTCAGAACACGGACTAGGAGCATGAGCGAGAACGTAACTTTGTCGCATGGGAGCAAACAAAACCACCAGGCCGAGTGAGGCCAGAGGATCGACTAAATAGCTCTCTGATTAGTGCCCGGGGACAGGTGAGTGTCCCAAACACTAATCAGAGGCAGGTGAAAATAATCTGCCGTCATGGCAACTAAAACAACAAAATAGGGGTGCTGAAACAGAACTTAAACAACAAGTGAATCAAAACCTAAACAAACTACGATCCGGGCAACGGATCCTCACAGGGGTCCCGCAGTAAATTTTTGGGGTCCCACTTTTTTGTAACCGATTTGAAAACAAATGATAAATACATGCATTATCATGTTATATCTCACATTCTATATTGTGTTTTGGAAAAATTTTGTCATAAACCTTTTTTAATTCATTAAAAAAATAATACAATAAAAACAACATTTTTATGCATATGTAAATGTATTCAGTTATAAACGCTTTCTTCTTTCCTTCATGGATCTAAACTTTACCGCTGCCGGTAGTTTCTTCTATATTTTATTTAATAAGTTGTAGGTGTATTTATTTCAGAATAAAAGTGTAAAAAGTTTTTTGCTTCGGTCATGAAATGATGATAATGGTGTGCCAGGGCATACTTACATTATGCATTTAATGCTTAAATCTCTAGTCTACATCAACTTCAGATCCATCCATCAATTCTAATTATTATAAAAAAAAATGTATGTTGTTTTTTTGTTCTGCCCTTTTTTGTCAAAGAAAAATATGTTTTTTTATGGCAAACACAAAACATGCGAAATCTTCCACAAAAAATATTTTTCAAACTGAAATATTTGATGTGAAGTAATCAAAGCCTTGGATAGGTCAATAATTCATAAAAACATTGATTTTGATTCAATATTATGTTTAGAGCAATAGCAGTTTTAAAGAAAAAAAACAACTTTGTTTTATTTGTCAACATTGCAACTTTTTCTAAGCTTTTTTATTCCACTTTTGTTATATTTTTGTATATTTTAGTAGTATTTTTAGAATGTGCCGTGGGCCTTTAAAACATTAGCTGCGGGCCGCAAATGGCCTCAGAGCCACACTTTTGACACTCCTGCTATAGATAATAAAAAATTAAATCTGATAAGTCTATCGATAAAAAGCAGAGCCTAGCGACGCATGCGCGTTTATCATAACGCACAGTCAGCATCTCTGCTTCAGTAAACACTGTCAGCGATGCGAGCGACACTTGCTAACTTGTCAGCCACTTCTCCAAGAGACTCCTTTTGAACACTCCTCGCACATGAACACTTCAAAAGGCACATATTTTCCCCGTTTGTTGACCTGCAAAGTATGTTTTTGGGGTGGAGGAGTCTGGTTGGGTGCTGGTTAGCTTGAAGCTAACAGCTAGCCTGCCTCCATACTCGAACGATGTCGATCCAGCGGGAGATAAAAGTGAAGTTTCCATGGACTCACAAAGACTAAAACAACTCATTTACTGGAGACATGGCACAGGATGAAGTTAAAAAGTTTGACTTTACACTCACCTTAGTGTTTACCATTAAGTCTTTATTTTGACAGCCCCTCGCGGTAAACTTGTCCGAGTGCAAACTGAGGCAGTATTTGTCATTGATAAAACTTTCGGCGAATCAAAATAAACTGGGATGAAATTTGACCCGGGAAAATATAAACAAAACAAAACACTGCCGGAAAGAGATAATTGATAACATTTAAAAAAACAATCAAACCAGGCGGCAAAAAAAAAATAAAAATAATCCGCCCGGGTTACCGGAATTACGCGTACTTTCTGATTTCAATGTGTAAAAAGACACAAAAAGTGCGTCAACGCCAACACTGGATTTTACTCAACAGAACAGCAACCATGCAAAAATATTATCAATTTAAAAATTGGACGATATTTAGATGTTAAAGTAAACATGTTGCAGGACCGCTTGTAGTAAAACTAATATTGGAAAGTTTAGATGCGAGCCAATATACTCTGATACTTGTTTTTTTTATGCTGATATTGGACTGATATGTGATATCAATATTGGATCGAGCACTCCTGGTGAGTTTAAAAGCCTACTGAAATGTGATTTTCTTATTTAAACAGGGATAGCAGGTCCATTCTATGTGTCATACTTGATCATTTCGCGATATTGCCATATTTTTGATGAAAGGATTTTGTAGAGAACATCGACGATAAAGTTCGCAACTTTTGGTCGCTGATAAAAAAGCCTTGCCTGTACCGGAAGTAGCAGACGTGTAGCGTGACGTCACAGGTTGTGGAGCTCCTCACATCTGCACATTGTTTACAATCATGGCCACCAGCAGCGAGAGCGATTCGGACCGAGAAAGCGACAATTTCCCCATTAATTTGAGCGAGGATGAAAGATTCGTGGATGAGGAAAGTGAGAGAGAAGGACTAGAGGGCAATGGGAGCGATTCAGATAGGGAAGATGCTGTGAGAGGCGGGTGGGACCTGATATTCAGCTGGGAATGACTAAAACAGTAAATAAACACAAGACATATATATACTCTATTAGCCACAACACAACCAGGCTCATATTTAATATGCCACAAATTAATCCCGCATAACAAACACCTCCCCCCTCCCGTCCATATGACTCAAACACCTGCACAACACACTCAATCCCACAGCCCAAAGTACCGTTCACCTCCCCAAAGTTCATACAGCACATATATTTCCCCAAAGTCCCCAAAGTTACGTACGTGACATGCACATAGCGGCACGCACGTACGGGCAAGCGATCAAATGTTTGGAAGGCGCAGCTGCATGCGTACCGCGTCTGCATATCCAACTCAAAGTCCTCCTGGTAAGAGTCTCTGTTGTCCCAGTTCTCCACAGGCCAATGGTAAAACTTGACTGTCATCTTCCTGGAATGTAAACAATGAAACACCGGCCGTGTTTGTGTTGTTGCTGCAGTCGGCCGCAATACACCGCTTCCCACCTACAGCTTTCGTCTTTGCTGTCTCCATTGTTCATTGAACAAATTGCAAAAGATTCACCATCACAGAAGTCCAGAATACTGTGGAATTTTGCGATGAAAACAGACGACTTAATAGCTGGCCACCATGCTGTCCCAAAATGTCCTCTACAATCCGTGACGTCACGCGCTGACGTCATCATACCGAGACGTTTTCAGCAGGATATTTCGCGCAAAATTTAAAATTGCACTTTAGTTAGCTAACCCGGCCGTATTGGCATGTGTTGCAATGTTAAGATTTCATCATTGATATATAAACTATCAGACTGCGTGGTCGGTAGTAGTGGGTTTCAGTAGGCCTTTAAATGTATGTAGTATGTAGTATCACATTATTTGGTGGGCCAAATCAAATGACTGGGCGGGCCAAATTTGCCCACTTTGGGCATCCTGGGCCTAGGGAATAACTTTTGAGCCAGGCCCTTTCAGGGACTGTGCTAATGTTGGCCTAGATAAATGGACAGAGAACCCACAGTCAGGGTTTTAGTGACGTGGGATCAGAGGTGAAAGTGACGACTTGTACTTGCGTTACTGTAATAGAGTCGTTTTTTCTATGTATTTCTTGTGGCTGCACGATTAGCCATTTTACATTCTAATCTCATTACTGAATTATGACAATGTTAAAAGTGAGTGCAGAACTGCTTTTAGTAACACAGCACCTTGTTCACAGAGACACTCACACTGCTCCTCGACCACTAGCAAGAGGTTAACTAGCTACAAAGCTGCTGCTGCATCGCCGGAGTTTGGAAACATTAATGCTAGATCGTAAACCATGCCTGGCACCTGTATAGTAGAAGGTTGTGGCCATAAACTGAAAAGTTGGTCAACTTTGAAGTTAGAAAAACTTTTACCCAAAGACATGTTGCAAGATGTTCGTTTGCTCCCAGTCTTTTTTTAACTTAGGAGTGAGGTTGAAGTGGAAGCGGATGGTCCAAGATGGCGGACTAAGCAGCGTGGCTTTCCGGAGAAATTTCACATTTACGACTATATTGATACAAAAAAGACTTTGAGTTTGGAGTGACGGTGTGTTATCTGAAGTGAAGACAGAGAGGAGGCTAGCGGGCAGGAGTGGCGAAGGGACCCAGCAGATGTTGTCGGCGGCGAGGGAGATGCCCGGCTAGCAGGTAGCAGAAACAGGACCACCTCGCGACGGCGGTACAGGCAGGTGACGGCGGCGGCGAGTGACGGCAGCGGGGCGGCGAGGGAGAGGCCCGGGTAGCAGCCAGCAGCAGTGGGACCACCAACTCACGGCAGCGAGACCGACAGCTTTCTCGCGGCGGCGTGTGACGGCAGCAGAGCGGCGAGGGAGAGGCCCGGCTAGCGGCTGGCAGCAGCGGGACCACATCGCGGCGACGAGACCGACAGGTGACGGCGGCGAGGCCCAGAAGAGGAAAGAGGCTAGCACAAGGCTTGCCAGGCCGGACGGCGCAGCATCAAGCCGGACACGTATTTGTCCTCCTTTTTGAGGCACTAGACTTGAAGAGCGGAGTTTTTTCATCTTTGCTGGGCTGCAGCGCAATAGCCAATCAAAGACCGTAAAAAAATGCCCCCAACGCAGTAACATATCAAA
The DNA here is from genome assembly GCF_033978685.3 of Nerophis lumbriciformis. Classification (NCBI taxonomy): domain Eukaryota; kingdom Metazoa; phylum Chordata; class Actinopteri; order Syngnathiformes; family Syngnathidae; genus Nerophis; species Nerophis lumbriciformis. The sequence goes on from NC_084562.2 coordinate 46,477,882, forward strand.
TGATTGGCTAAGAGCGGTGTCGGATACAAATCTGCTTATCATTGGTTAAAGAAGTAAACAAGGGTCCATGTGCTGCTGCGGCATGACATTGACAGAAAGTTAGCATCATGCCAAAACGCAAGACCTCGTTTAATTCTGAATGGATAAAAGAGCACGAATTCATAACGAAAAGCAGTCGAGACTCATTCTATGGCTTCTGCACACTTTGTCGATGTGATGTCGACGTAAGTAGTCAGGGGAAAGCTGCAATTGAACGGCATGTGGGTACGGATAAACATAAAAGTAATAAACGTGCGGCAGGTACCTCTTCAATGAGGACATTTTTTCGTGAAGTTTCGTCGCCCCTGGATGACAAGATAACCGCTGCGGATCTGTGCAAGGTGTACCATGCTGTAAAGCAGGGGTGCTCATTACGTCGATCGCGAGCTACCGGTCGATCTCGGAGGGTGTGTCAGTCGATCACCAGCCAGGCATTAAAAAAATAGTCCTAAAAATGAGCGATCATAAAGCTTCACTATGACGTCACTTTCGTCACTTGATTGACATTCACGGCACCCGAGGGTCTTCTGAGATGACGCTGGCTGATGCCAGCTCATTAAAATTACGGACTGGAAGGCGAGAAACACTTTATTTCAACAGACTCTGGCGCCGTACCTGTCGTCAAAACTCCAAAGACCGACTGCACAGTTGCACAGTTGCGCTAACAAAATAAGAGTCTCAGAAAGCTGGCGTGCACAAGCTAGTAAGCTACGGAGTTTGCCGACAATGTATTTCTTGTAAAGTGTATACAAAGTAGTACGGAAGCTGGACAAATAAGATGCCAAAAACCAACCACTTTCATGTGGTATTGGACAGAAAGGAGGACTTTTTTTCTCCTCCATTCGAAAATGCGGACATTATCAGCACCACTGTCTGATTCCAATCAATGCAAGTCATCAGAATCAGGTAATACACCAACTTATATTCTTGTCTTCATGAAAGAAAGGAATCTATATGTGTTAAACATGCTTGTATTATCTTTAAACACCTTTAACTTATTAACAATATTAACTATATGTGTTAAACATGCTTGAATTATCTTTAAATACCTTTAACTTGTTAACAATATTAACTATATGTGTTAAACATGCTTGTATTATCTTTAAACACCTTTAACTTGTTAACAATATTAACTATATGTGTTAAACATGCTTGTATTATCTTTAAACACCTTTAAGTTGTTAACAATATTAACTATATGTATTAAACATTCTTGTATTATCATTAAACACCTTTAATTTTTTAACAATATTAACTATGTGTTAAACATGCTTGTATTATCATTAAACACCTTTAACTTGTTAACAATATTAACTATATGTGTTAAACATGCTTGTATTATCATTAAACACCTTTAATTTTTTAACAATATTAACTATATGTGTTAAACATGCTTGCATTATCTTTAAACACCTTTAACTTGTCAACAAAAACATATATTTCATAAATAAGTAAATGTAAATTATATATATGAATGAGGTAGATCCCCACGACTTGATCAATTGAAAAGTAGCTCGCCTGCAGAAAAAGTGTGAGCACCCCTGCTGTAAAGCATCACCAGTCCTACAGAAGTTTAGACTGCGGCATGAAAGTGGACCGGGAGATTTTCAGTGACTCGCCCACAGCTAAAGGGATGGCCTGTGGCCGAACATTGTGCGAGAACGTCATCGCTCACTATTCGGTACAGGAACATACCAACTACATAAAAGAAAACAACCTACCCTTTTCCGTGGCAACCGACGCCTCAAATAAAGGAACAAACAAGTGTTTTCCCATTGTGGTAAGGTCTTTTCACTTTGATGAAGGCATCCAACATGTCCTGTTGGATTTTTATAGTGACAGCAACGAAACGTCAGAAGCCATAACAAACCAGCTGCTGGCAAAACTTGAGATGTCTGGCTTAGAGGTGAAAAACATGTCTGCATATGCAGCAGACAATGCCAGTGTCAATTATGGCAAACATAACTGTGTGTATCAGAAGCTGAAACTGAGCCAAAAAGATGTGCTCCCTGCAAACTGTTTGGCCCATATTCTGCATAACGCAACCAGATATGCAGCAAGCAGCCTTGATGTCGATGTGGAAAAATGTTTGTGGCATTTTCTATTTAATTATATATGTTACCTGTTAATTGTTGTTTACATTTAAGTCCACACATGTTATGCTTTGTGGCACTCTGCACTTGAAAAGATTCATCTCAGTGGTCACTTTTTGAACACCACAATGTATTGAATAAATACAAATACTGTTAACAAACACTTGACTTTAATATTTTTTCCTATTCAGCCACACAAACATCATCTTTAAACCACTCAAAATTGTACTATAAATAAGAGTATACCAGAGTCCTATGTATACCATAGTAATTTATTGATATGCCGCATAATGTCCTCCTTTTTGGTGTCATGGAAATGGTCACCCTAGACGGGACCCCGTCTATGGTTTGACAAAAACAGACTATCATTGAATCTCGGTAAAACTAAAATAATGCTATTTGGTAACAGTAGAAAAGAACATCATACACAAATACAAATAGACGGAGTAGACATTAAAAGGGCAAAAGAAACAAGATTTTTGGGTGTATTAATCATACTTGCCAACCTTGAGACCTCCGATTTCAGGAGGTGGGGGGCGGGGGGCGTGGTCAGGCGTGGGGCGGGGCGTGGTTAAGAGGGGAGGAGTATATTGACAGCTAGAATTCACCAAGTCAAGTATTTCATACACATATATATATATATATATATATATATATATATATATATATATATATATATATATATATATATATATATATATATATCCTGAAAATATGCAAACAAAACTGTGTTTAGATAATTGATACTTCAAACTTGCATAAATAAATCTTAAGGAATATAACATAACTTGGCTTCTGAGAGCTTCAAAATGTAATGAATAAAATGCTAAAGTTGTTGATAAACAAGCAATTATTTAAATAATTAAATATGGTCATTTTAAATGAATTGTGATCATTTAAAATGAATTATTTCAAATATGTTTATTTTAATGTATAATTCTATGGCTGGATGTAATAAGGAGTCAGAAAAAATACAAATAAAAATACAATTAATTTTGATGTTTTTAGCAAAATATAGTAAAAATGTATTTCGTTTTTGTTTTTTGTAATTAGTAAATATATTTATGTTTAGGTAAGATAAACATAATAAAACAATTTATCTCTAGTATGGATGATTTGGTTCTTGTCACCCTGTTGTCTTCCCGTCTGAAAAAAGGCTGTCCTCACTCAGGTCCGCATGGAGCTGGAGGGGGCGTGGCCTCTAGCTCCGGCTGAAAATCGGGACATTTTCGGGAGAATATTTGTCCCGGGAGGTTTTCGGGAGAGGCGCTGAATTTCGGGAGTCTCCCGGAAAATTCGGGAGGGTTGGCAAGTATGGTATTAATAGATGATCAAATGAACTGGAAATCTCATATAAAAAACATACAACATAAGGTGGCAAAAAATATTTCAATAATGAATAAAGCAAAATACGTCCTGGGCCAAAAATCACTTCATATTCTCTACTGCTCGCTAGTACCATATCTGAGTTATTGTGCAGAAATATGGGGAAATAACTACAAATGTGCGCTACATTCGCTAACCGTGTTACAAAAAAGATCAGTTAGAATAATACATAATGTTGGATATAGAGAACATACAAACCCCTTTATTTATTGAGTCAAAAATATTAAAGTTCGGTGATTTGGTAAAATTGCAAACAGCTAAAATGACGTACAAAGCAAACTATAACCTGCTACCAAAGAATGTACAACAATTCTTCTCAACTAAAGAGGAGAAATATAACCTTAGAGGAAAAAATAATTTAAAACATTTAACCTTTAGCATATCAGTATGTGGAATTAAATGATGGAATGGATTAAGTAAAGAAGTTAAAAAGTGTACTCATATGATCCAGTTTAAGAGGTTGTTCAAATGAATAGTGCTTACAAAGTACAAAGAAGAAGAAGTATGAGAAATATTTTCAACCTTATTGAAAATAAGATATTCTTCATCTCAGTATGTTAATAAGGACTGAATTAATTAATTACATATTACAAAACTGTTGTGTATACTAATTCACGGATGTTATTTCATTATATAAAAAGGTCAGTAAATGATGTATATATTTGTAAACGCTCTGAAGTGGGAAAGGGGTAGGATTAAATAAGCTTTACTTCTTCCTACTCCTTTTCGGGCATGATGTAACATGAAATTATATGACATTGTGTGATGTATTATGCTGTAAGTGTGTTCATGTTCGAAATAAACTAAAGAAAGAAAGAAAGAAGGACTTATGATGAATTCATCAACTGGACATGGAGTTCAAGTCTCGAGCTGGAAGAAACAACCATCCCAATCAGTCGGCATCCCGTAAGTGGTTGTTTTATTATGTTCCTATTTTCTATTTCTTGTTTAGTGCTAGGAAATACTGCTACAGGATAGCTAGTGTTTCACTTTAGCACCCAGCTTCTAAAGGTTGTAGCTCATTCTCCTTATGTTTATGCTCACAAATATAAGGTTCTAGATCATCATTTGCCCCAAAGTAGTCGTCGTTGGCGCTCATGAACTCTGCCATGATTAGTAATAGTTGTTATTGTTGAAGGAAATACCGACCGTTGCTATAACCATACTTGCCAACCTTGAGACCTCCGAATTCGGGAGATGGGGCGGGGGGTTTGGTGGTAACGGGGGTGTATATTGTAGCCCGGAAGAGTTAGGGTTGCAAGGGGTTCTGGGTATTTGGTCTGTTGTGTTTATGTTGTGTTACAGTGCGGATGTTCTCCCGAAATGTGTTTGTCATTCTTGTTTGGTGTGGGTTCACAGTGTGGCGCATATTTGTAACAGTGATAAAGTTGTTTATACGGCCAACCTCAGTGTCACCTGTATGGCTGTTGATCAAGTATGTCAGTCACTTACGTATGTCTGTAGAAGCCGCATACAACATGTGACTGGGCCGGCACGCTGTTAGTATGGATAAAAAGCGGACGCGACGACAGGTTGTAGAGGACGCTAAAGGAGTGCCATCACGGCACGCCCTCAATATTGTTGTCCGGGTGAAAATCAGGAGAAATTCGGGAGAATGGTTTCCCCGGGAGATTTTCGGGAAGGGCACTGAAATTCGGGAGTCTCCCAGGAAAATCGGGAGGGTTGGCAAGTATGCCTATAACTTATTCTCGCTGGCACTCATTGAGGGCGGACGCTCCCCTTTCCTCTCCCTTATCTTTCCCGCTTGCTTCTTTGTCTTGTCTTGCCTTAACTTTCTTGTTGCCTCTTTTTGCACTGCTCTCCAAATCTAAACATTAGAACTAATGAACTGTCATCTCAACGAAATTGACAAGATCTTGGGTTTGGGAGATGGACTCTTTGGAGAAGAAGGAGTGCCGCGTGCTAGGCGACCCTTTCAGTCGAGTACGTGAAGATATCCACCTAATCGGAATTATGACACCAGGACATCTGCTGATTGGAGCAAGCGTTGTTCTGGTTTGTCGACAAATTCAAAGTACCCCAAAGTACCCCAAGGAGATCATCGTTGACTTCAGGAAGCACCAGTCCAGCCACGCTCCACTCTTCATCAACGGCACAGCAGTGGAGATAGTAAGCAGCACCAAGTTCCTTAAATTCAATTATCCCCTCAACTCCCCCCAAAATGGATTAACTTGCTGGAATAAAAAAGACAATATAACATACATCCATAAACGTGGACGCATGTGAAAAAGTGCAATATATTTAGTAAAGAATCTGGGTATTATCTTCGACCCAACTCTCTCGTTTGAATCACACATTAAGAGTGTTACTAAAACGGCCTTCTTTCATCTCCGTAATATCGCTAAAATTCGTTCTATTTTATCCACTAGCGACGCTGAGATCATTATTCATGCGTTCGTTACGTCTCGTCTCGACTACTGTAACATATTATTTTCGGGTCTCCCTATGTCTAGCATTAAAAAATTACAGTTGGTACAAAATGCGGCTGCTAGACTTTTGACAAGAACAAGAAAGTTTGATCATATTACGCCTATACTGGCTCACCTGCACTGGCTTCCTGTGCACTTAAGATGTGACTTTAAGGTTTTACTACTTACGTATAAAATACTACACGGTCTAGCTCCGTCCTATCTTGTCGATTGCATTGTACCATATGTCCCGGCAAGAAATCTGCGTTCAAAGAACTCCGGCTTATTAGTGATTCCCAGAGCCCAAAAAAAGTCTGCAGGCTATAGAGCGTTTTCTATTCGGGCTCCAGTACTATGGAATGCCCTCCCAGTAACAGTTAGAGATGCTACCTCAGTAGAAGCATTTAAGTCCCATCTTAAAACTCATTTGTATACTCTAGCCTTTAAATAGCCCCCCTGTTAGACCAGTTGATCTGCCGTTTCTTTTCTTTTCTCCTCTGCTCCCCTTTTCCTTGAGGGGGGGGGGCACAGGTCCGGTGGCCATGGATGAAGTACTGGCTGTCCAGAGTCGGGACCCGGGGTGGACCGCTCGCCTGTGCATCGGCTGGGAACATCTCTGCGCTGCTGACCCGTCTCCGCTCGGGATGGTGTCCTGCTGGCCCCACTATGGACTGGACTCTTACTATTATGTTGGATCCACTATGGACTGGACTCTCACAATATTATGTCAGACCCACTCGACATCCATTGCTTTCGGTCTCCCCTAGAGGGGGGGGGGTTACCCACATATGCGGTCCTCTCCAAGGTTTCTCATAGTCATTCACATCGACGTCCCACTGGGGTGAGTTTTTCCTTGCCCGTATGTGGGCTTTGTACCGAGGATGTCGTTGTGGCTTGTGCAGCCCTTTGAGACACTTGTGATTTAGGGCTATATAAATAAAGATTGATTGATTGATTGATATTTATCTGTACAGTAATCTATTTATTTATTTATATGTATTTATATATATTTATTTATTTTAAATATCCATCCATCCATTTTCTACCGCTTATTCCATTCGGGGACGCGGGGGGTGCTGGAGCCTATCTCAGCTGCAATCGGGCGGAAAGCGGGGTACACCCTGGACAAGTCGCCACCTCATCGCAGGGCCAACACAGATAGACAGACAACAGTCACACTCACATTCACACACTAGGGCCAATTTAGTGTTGCCAATCAACTTATCCCCAGGTGCATGTCTTTGGAGGTGGGAGGAAGCCGGAGTACCCGGTATAAAAACAGCTTCCCAAAAAATGCTCAGTCTTTCACAAGAAAGGATGGGGCGAGGTACACCCCTTTGTCCACAACTGCGTGAGCAAATAGTCAAACAGTTTAAGAACAACGTTTCTCAAAGTGCAATTGCAAGAAATTTAGAGATTTCAACATCTATATATATATATATATATTATATATATTATTTATATATATTTATTTATTTATATATGCACCTTATTGCTTTTTTATCCTGCACTACCATGAGCTTATGTAACGAAATTTTGTTCTTATCTGTGCTGTAAAGTTCAAATTTGAATGACAATAAAAAAAAAAGTCTAAGTCTAAGTCTAAGTCTAAGCTGCCACAAATGATTGGAGGATGCGGGTAGAACTGTAGACACTTGTGATTTGGACAGCATCGGACTGTCTGCCCCGCAGGATGAATTTGAGGACCAGTAATAGACAATTTAGAGTGAAAAGCACATTTTATTTTCCCTCGCATACAAAAACATTCTAACCTGGATTGTTTCCCTGGCTTCGAGACTCTCCCAAAGGACAGTGCGGCGAAGACACAACTAACTCCCTTCTTGTCTCTAATTCGATACACAACTGTTGTTGTTGACTTTTGACTGACTGGCGGCTGCAATCACACCAAGGCCGCGGAACAGAGACACGCTGCATGCTTACACACACACATGCATCCACGATAAATATACGCCACACACACATACCCCACGCCCCATCCAACGCTCTCCATGCTTGAGTCCCTTAGGGGCGATGGATGGCTGACTAGCGCTTATACAGCATCAGCCGGCCTCCGTGGCTACCACTCCCTTCCCTCTGTTGCAAGTTTTAGACTTAGACTTAGACTTCCTTTTTAGTGTCATTCAAATTTGAACTTTACAGCACAGATATGAACAACATTTCGTTACATAAACTCATGGTAGTGCAGGATAAAAAAAGCAATAAGGTGCATATATAAATAAATAAATATATATAAATAATATATAAATATATACATACAATAAATAAATATATATAAATAAATAGATTACTGTACAGATAAATATATTGCACTTTTTCCACTTGCGTCCACGTTTATGGATGTATGTTATATTGTCTTTTTTATTCCAGCGAGTTAATCCATTTTGGGGGGAGTTGAGGGGATAATTTAATTATGATTTTGTTGATTATATCTAACATGTTTATGTATGCTATGGCTATGAGGGTTTTTGTTCCTTGGCCTCAGTCTGGACCCCCTCCCTGGAGTCCAGCCTTTGACTGAATATGTGTTTATCTTTCCGTGTTAAATAACTAATTTTGCAACTAATTTCAGTTTATAGTCCAATGCGGCTAATATATGGGAACTATTTTTTTCTTACAAAATGTTGTGGGTGCGGCTTATATCCCGGTGCGCTCTATGGTCCGGAAAATACGGTCTAAAAAACATTTTCAGGTTTTTGTGTTTTATAGGCAAAAATAGGTAAATCCCACGGTTAGCCACCCCTTGCTGGCATTTTTACTCTTTAGAACGCACAAAAAACATTGTAAATTGTGAATGATAGGGCAACATTTCCACCAAAAAGTGCAGTTCCTATTTAAGCGAACATATTTTAGCAAAAAGATCAAACATGTTGGACATGGAAAATCGGTCAACATAGACCGACATAAGCGGTTTCCACTGTATTTTTATACTTTCACTGTTGTCACAGTTACTTTGAAAAAAAGAATCGATTACTGATAAAAAATTTTACTTAGGTACTTTACTGAGTCTTTTATTTTAAAAGTAACTACCGTATTTTTTTCGGACTGTAAGTCACATTTTTTTTCATAGTTTGGCCGGGCTCCAGTGCAACTTATATATGTTTTTTTCCTTTTGTACTATGTATTTTCGGCAGGTGCGACTTATACTCCGGTGCGACTTATACTCCGAAAAATACGGTAAGTTAGAATATTAGTTATTTTAATAGTTACATTTAGTCGCCGGCACAAACCTTCAGGGGGTCGTAATATGAGCGTTTTCTACATTTAAAACACTTACTTGTGGTCTACATAACATGTAATGATGGTTATTTGGTCAAAATGTTGCATAGATTATGTTTTACGGATCATCTTTAAGCTGCTTTCTGACCATCTCCTCAGAATGCGCCATTATGTGGGCATTTTGTCTCCACCCGTTCAGCCATGTTGTAGTTTTTAGAGCTTCCATACGGAGTCTACTGAATGTTATAAATTACAATTATACAGTACGCTGCTTTGTATTAGAAATTGCAACAGAGAAGGATGCATGTGCATGTACGAGCTATTCTGCCCCACAACAAGAGAATAGGAAAAAAGAAGGAGCTTATTGGCTACAATGTCGGACTACAACTGAATAAAATGGACTCGCACATTAAATATCTTGTCTTTGCAGGGTATTCAATTGAATACAGGTTGAAAAGGATTTGCAAATCATCGTATTCTGTTTTTATTTACGATTTACACAACATGCCAACTTCACTGGTTTTGGGTTTTGTAGGATGTCTTATCAAGGGAAATCAACTTGTTGCATGGACAGATAATTTCACTAGTTTTTAGTATTCTTAAAATGTAGTATTTTTATCTTAAATTTTGTAGCTTTTTTTCCGCATCAGTGAAATAACTTTAATCAGATTACTGGTTTGGAAAAAGTAACGCGTTAGATTGTGACTGAAAAACATGGTCATATAAAATAAGTTCACACCTCCTCCTGTCAATATCAGTCAATATGCATGATGATGCGAACACATGTTCAAAGCAGCTACCCTAATGTTTTATGTAATCTCTCTTTTTTTTCTCTTTAATCTCTCTTTACATCTTGAGAAAATCTGACCCTAAAATCTGTTCATGGATTTCGTTGTACTTGCAGATATTTGCGCGCCCAAGCATTTTCATCCAGTCACACAAACAAACCGTGAGAAAGAGAAGGTTGAGGGGGGAGGTGGAATAACATTATTATTCGGCACTCAAATGAAAAGTGAAAGGGAGAATATTTTTTTTGTGAATGTTTTGCTTGCTGTGTCTGCAGATCGTTTGTTTATCCATTTGCTTAAAAGCCCCTTTAGCTTTGCACAGGTCATACTGCTGCAAAGCCACAGACTGATTAAAGGGAAGCCATTGAGACACACACGCACATGCACACAAACACACGCACACACACGCACACACATACATTCATGTATTTGTTATCTTCTTGAGACCTCCAAAAAATGCCTACCCCTTTAGGACCACCCTTTCTAGATATATAAAGATTTGTATTTACAACATTAATAATATATACATACTATGCAAATATAAAAAAGTTTGTTGTGAAAAATGAGTTGGAATTTCACAAGAAAAAAGTCACAATTTCACAATAAAAACTTTGAATTTTGGCAGTGTAATAATAAAAGTCGTAATTTTACTCAACGCAAGTCAATATTTTATAAGCAAAACTGAACATTTGTGCAACATTATGATAAAAGTTGGAATTTTACTCAATAACATTCGCAATTTAACAAGAAAAGCTTAACATTTTGACAATTTTATGAAAAAAGTCGTAATTTTACTCGAAAATGTTATTAGAAAACTTTACAATTTTGGCAATATCATAATAATAATCGGAATTTTACTTGGCAAAATTATGAAAAAAGTCATAATTTTACTCAAACAATTTCACTATTTTACAAGAAAAAAAAAATGGCGATATTGTGATAAAAGTCAGAATTGTATATGACAAATGTCACCATTTTGCATTAAATAGTACTAATTTTACATAAAAAATTTAATTATTTTAAGAGAAAATATTGCAATATTACAGAAACAGAAACAATATGAGAAATTGTTCCCAATTTTATAAAAAAAAAAATCGACACTCTTTATACATGTTTATTTTATTTTTCTAAACTGAATTGTGGCCAAAAGGGGCACATTTCAATTTCTTACAAACACTTCTTATTACATATGTTGGCCAGAGAGGTAGCCCTTCAATTTTTTACACACACTTGTTATTTCATATGTTGACCAGAGGGGGAGCACTTTTAAAACCGACACACAGTCAATTTGAAAAATCCCTCCTTTTTGGGACCATCCCAATTTTGATAGATTTCACCAGCAGGGGTGCAAATGAGACATTCTCTATTACATGCAATGCTTTTTCATATTGGGACCATGATTTTGGTCCTAACTTGTTCACCGGTGCTCATATGGACGGTACTTTTCCTTGTTGATGTCTCAAGAAGGGCATAGATACAAGAACACACACACACACATACACACACACACACACACACACGCACACACAGCCTACAGTCGATAAGGATCCCGATGTGTCTGACAGTGAAGTCGACTGCTGAGTGTGAGGGAATTAGGGGGATTAGGGGGTTATAGAGTAGCGTGATAGCCTCCGGGATGACGAAGGGATTAGCCCGATTATCTCTCCTTCTCTCTTTTAGGCGGGCAGGCCTCGTCTGGAGCTGCCAGATGTGGCATCTGCAGACGGAAGGAAACAACCGAAGGAACATTGGGGGAGGAGGGAGATGATAGAATGCCGGAGTATGAAATGATGAAGAAAGGGTGGATGGAATGAGTCAGGGGTGTTTTTTTTTTCATTACGAAAAGGGAAGATCAGGGAGAAAACTGGGAGGAAATTGTGTGGGAAGCGATAAGCAAGGTAATAATAGCGTAGAAAGGGGATGAGACTGAGGCAGAACTCCCTGTTGGCTCGGCTTCACCCTCCTTCCCTCCAGTGCACATTGACTCCTTGCTCACCTTAATATGGGATTTCATTAAGATGGTGCTTAGAGAAGCTTTACATTTTCATTTGCACACATCTCCTCCTTACTACAGGCTTTGTATCATGTGTCATCTGCTGTTTGGACCAATCAAGTCTTATTCCGGGCCACGTAGTTGAATAAATATGTACCTTATTTTTTTATTGACAATTTAAATCCTTTGATTTTCTCAAAAATCGACAATGCACCTTCTAACCCGGTGCGCATAATGTACGGATGAATTCTGGTTGTGCTTACTGCCCTCGAGGCAATTTTATTTGGTACATGGTATAGTGCTAAATGTTACCAGCAGATGGCAGTAACACATAAGTGATACGTGTGGACTGCAGGTTGACGCCCTTTGTTCAATAAATGACGCTAGGAAGTACCCGTAAGAAAGCACCACCAAATCTTTGATGTTTCATTGAGAATATGGAACATTACACATCGTGCTCAAAAATCTGTCAACGTGTATTAGTACTACTTTGGTAGGCTACGAAGCCGCATCACTTAATGGAACGCGGAGGATTACGGCTACCATAGTCAGACGTACCGTGCTTCAAATGTGTGCTTCAAATGTGTGCTTCGTTCACTAGTGATGTTTTAAAAAAGATAAATTAGAATAATACATAATGTTGGATACAGAGAACATACAAACACTTTATTTATTGAATCACAGATATTGCAATTCAACGATTTGGTGCATTTGCAAACAGCTAAAATTATGTATAAAGCAAACTATATAACCTGCTACCCAAGAATGTACAACAACTGTTCTCAACAAAAGTGGAGAAATACAACCTTAGAGGAAAATCTAATGTAAAACATTTGTATGCTCGTACAACACTTAAAATGTTTAGCATAACAGTATGTGGAATTAAAATATGGAATGGATTAACCAAAGAAATCAAACAAAGCACCAATATGATTCAGTTTAAAAGACCGTTCAAACTACAAGTGTTCACAAAGTACACAGAACAAGAATTATGATGAACATCTTGAACTCTTTAAAAAAAAAAAATGTTTTACCGTTTTTTTATTGAGACAAAGATTATTTATGTATTTAATATTTGTTTACTTAGTATGGTATATTATTTGTTTATTATTTATTTGTTCACTGTTTTGTTACAGAGAGGTATGAAAAGGGGTAGGATTAAATAAGATCAGCTTTCTCCTACTCCTTTTCGGACGTGCTGTAATGAATCAACTGGAAATATAGCTCGGTTGGTAGAGCGGCCGTGCCAGCAACTTGAGGGTTGCAGGTTCGATCCCCGCTTCCGCCATCCTAGTCACTGCCGTTTTGTCCTTGGGCAAGACACTTTACCCACCTGCTCCCAGTGCCACCCACACTGGTTTAAATGTAACTTAGATATTGGGTTTCACAATGTAAAGCGCTTTGAGTCACTTGAGAAAAAGCGCTATATAAATGTATTTCACAATATTTGATGAACTACATTACATTGTATCGTATGCATGTTCGAAATAAACTGAAACTGAACTGAACTGAACTGAACATAAGAGTATTATTATGAAGTGTGTATAAGGACCCCAGAAGGGCATCTATTAGTAGACATGTTATCTGGCGCTATGTTTCGACCTACTATGCAAAACCAACTTTTCTTACCTATTGGTTCTTGCTGATATGTATTTGAGATCTGCATAAGTCCCGGAAATGTGGGCGCTTCCGCCATTGTAGTCCGCAACATAGTCAATAAGCTCCTTCTTTTTGTCTATTCTCTTGTTGTGGGGCTTTCATCATCCGCTGTTGCTATTTCTAATATAAAGTAACGCACAGTTCTAATTTATATCTTTAAGTAGATTTGCTACGGATTTGCTACATGTCTGATAGGCTGTCTAAGTGAAGGCACCTAAATAAGACCCGCATCATGAAGAGACAGTCAGAAAGCGTTTTAAAGATGGTCTGTAAAACATAATCTTGGAGACCAAAGAACCACCATTACATGTTATGTAGACCACAAGGAAGTGTTTTAAATGTCAAAAAAAAATCCTAATATGACCCCTTCAATGTGCCTTATAATCCGATACACCCTTTGAATGAAAATAGACCTGGATAGCACCGCTCTTTGGCGCGGATCGGATGGTAGAGCGGCCTTGCCAGCAACTTGAGGGTCCCTGGTTCAATTCCAGCTTCCGCTATCCTAATCACGGCAATTGTGTCTTGGGCAAGACACTCCCCCACATTTCTCCCAGTGGCACCTACACTGGTGTATACATGTGCAGGACTCCCTTGAAGACTTAGACTTAGACTTCCTTTTGTTTGCATTCAAATTCGAACTTTACCGTACAGATAAGAGCGGAATTTCGTTGCATTAGCTTGTTGTAGTGCAGGATAAAAGAGCAATAAGGTGCAGATATAAATAAATAGATTAGTGTACAGATAAATATGTTGCACCTTTGCATATGCATCCACGTTTATGGATGTATGTTATATTGTCTTTATATTCCAGCGAGTTAATCCGTTTTTGGAGGCAATTGAGGGGATTATTATGATGCGTTCAAGAGTCTTATGGCCTGAGGGAAGAAGCTGTTACAGAACCTGAAGGTTCGGCTAATGAGGCTGCGGAACCTATTTCTAGAGTCCAGCAGTGAAAACAGTCCTTGGTTGGGGTGGGAGGAGTTTCTGCAGATTTTCTCAGCCCTGGTCAGGCAGCGGCTTTTTGCGATTTCCCGGATAGGAGGAAGAGGAGTCATGAGGATCTTTTCCACCGTCTTCACCACTCTCTGCAGAGACTTCCAGTCTGAGGCATTGCAGGCTCCAGTCCAGACAGAGATGCATTGATTGATTGATTGATTGAAACTATTATTAGTAGATTGCACAGTACAGTACATATTCCGTACAATTGACCACTAAATGGCAACACCCGAATATGTTGTTCAACTTGTTTAAGTCGGGGTCCACGTTAATCAATTCAAGCAGTTGATCAGTAGGCTCTCTATAGTGCCTCTGTAGAATGTGGTGACCTATCTATTCTATCAATGCATTTTGAAAAAGAGATTCTCAATCTCAATGTGACTTTCCTGGGTAAATAATGGTAAAAAAAAAAAATCAAAAGAAAAACTCCGGTGCGCCCTATGGTCCGAAAAATTTGCTATGAAACATTTACAGTATGTTCACTGCAACGATCATGAAGTGCCATTACAGGTCAGACTTAATATATCATTTTGTTGTTGGTTTTGTTTTAGTGTCTATGTCAGCACTACTTCCTCCCTGTTTTTTTGGTCCACTTTCTGTGTGCTTCCTCTGCCACACCACTCTCTGTTTGGTGGTTACATTACACAATTCAACATGGCCGACCCTCCACCCCTGAACAATCCGAACCACGTAACCCGGATCGAGGGTGGCTGGGAGGCTGTCACGTAAGGCCTTACTTATCTTGGAAAAAAACACTTCTTAAAAAAAATTAGGGGACTTTAGGGATATTTTGGTGATCCTTTAACCCGCCCTAATGTTTGTAATAAACTAAACCAAACCAGACAAAACAAAAGTCTATAAGAATCCTTAAAAACTGTAACTTGTGTCTTCTTTCTATCAATGCATTTTGTAACAGGCTGCACTGCAGACAACCTGACTATTTTAAGCCCCGTTGTTTTTTCGTGTCCCAGTCTCACAACCCGAGCGGTGGCTTACACAGCCTAAATATGTATGCCGACAAGGAAACTCAACCGTTACATCTCATACTAAAGCCACAAACACCAAACCCACAAGTAGAAGTCTTACTAAACCCAGAGCTCTCCCGCCGTGTGCACTAAAACCATTTACTCTTTTAACACAGTCCTAGCAGAACAGCTTAACGTCTACACTTTGCACCTTCTCAACATTTTATTACACTTTTCATGAAGGTGTTAAATTAAGAATCTTTTTTCCCCCCCCCTGCTGTTTTAAAGAGATTGTTTAATTCCGGATGTCTGAAGCAAGAACTCTGAACACCGCAAGCAGTTGTGGGTTACTGTCTACTCAAGTGGCTCACATCTACACAGGATGCAGCGGCTGAGCTGCTTGACAGTTCTGTTGTGGCAAAGCACATAGATTGTTTCCATACAATTAGTGTATGTGTGTGTGTGTGTGTGTGTGTGTGTGTGTGTGTGTGTGTGTGTGTGTGTGTGTGTGTGTGTGTGCGTAAGCGAGTCTGTGTGCTGTAAACAAGATTTGGTTCTGGCCTCAAACCACGGCCAATGCAGTGTTGCTGTGAGCATCGCAGCTGCACACATGCATTTTTTTCCACGGGTTATTGGGTTAAGGTGGGCTGTCATGGCAACCCGGAGGCATTACATTCTACGAGTCCTTTCCTGTTTGTTCTCAATAGAAGAATAAGCACAATGCAAACAGACTAATCCAGACTACCGGCTAAAGTAAATCAGATTAACATAATCTATAAATGGAAAAGACTTAATGACTGAAAACGTAAATTAAAAAAAAGTATAGCACAGTGTTTTATATTTATGTCTGCTGCGTTACTAGTGTTGTGCAACGTTTGTGTTGTGTTTTTTTTTTTTTTAAAGAAACTCATCCACACTGTCAGATCAATAACCAGATAACCAATAACCAGATCCAATCCCTTGGATGACAATCCAAGGGGTTGGATAAACTTTGATTGATTGATTGATTGATTGATTGATTGATTGATTGATTGATTGATTGTCATTCCCTTGGATGACAATCCAAGGGGATGACAATCAAAACCATATCAGTTTTGAAGTAATCATGGACACGACGACAAAATCATGCAATTAGTTGATCAAAATAATAGTTTTACACGACTTTGTCTATGTAGCTGCATAAGCTAGTTAATTCTCTGTGATCGCGGGTTTCATGATCCAGTTTTGACTCCATCAGTTCCTTTTTTGTGCACCCCTGGGTTTGTTTTAGTTGCCATGGGTGCAACCTCATTTCACCTGCCTCTGATTAGTGTTCGAGCCTCTCACCTGCTCACGGGCAGAGTGCTACTTATTCCTGTTTTTCGCCACACACTGTCTGGCTTTCTTGTTTGCTTTACGCAACAGTTACGTTTGATGATTTCTTACTTCTTTGCCCACGATTCATGTGCTAAGTTTTGCCCTTAGCTCCCCGTGCGATCGGAACGCGTCTCTTTTGTTTTGTATCTTGTCTTTTGGTATTTTGATTGATTTATGAGGAATAAATAATTTCCTTACCTGCAATTTGCCTCCGGAGTAACTGCTGCATCTTGGGAGAACAAGCCGCGCAGGTCTGTGCTAGTGCTTATAATAACAATATTGCTCATACTTGGTTAATATTCAGGTCAGAATATCTAAATGGAGTATTGTTGGCAGGGTTTTTTTTCCAATGTTTTTTGGAGTCTTTAATGGGCGGAATAGAGGAGCCTTCATTAGCTGCATTGTTAGCCACCTCATACTGGCCATATTTTAGTTAGAAAACAAAAAATATTGTCTTACATAAGAATTGTGAATGATAGGTAAAATTCCAAAATAAGTGCAGTTCCCCTTTAAGTAGTTAAACAATGCATACTTTTGCAAGTACATTTGATCATGCTTTCAACCTTGAAGAGTGAAATCAAAGCTATATGCTAATGCTAGCATCAGTTATGATTCATGCAATAATCAGGACCTCCTTCTTCTGGTAGTACATTCAGCTTGACATGGTGGTCAGAATTAAACAGAATATGTGTGTATTATTGTTAATTACTGTATGTACAGTATGTGTCTCTGCTGCACGTCTAGTTGACATATGTTGACATGGTTTTGTTGTCATAGAGCTAATAGCAGTAACCACAGCACAAACACAGCGTTGTTGTTGTTAGCAGCTGTTGCATGTGATCTTAATTTTTTTATGGTCACATGACGGCACAACGGTGCTGTTGTTATCAAAAAGTAGTGGTTTGCTTGTGCACATGAAAACGACAAGGCGCCGTTCCCATGCCGTTGCCGTACCGCATCCCTGTGCTAAATATATGCAGAGCTTCTATTTTTGCCGGTTACCACAACACCGCTGTTCAATTTAGCTAGAATCTGCTTGTGTGGGACAGGAAGTCATGCACAAACACAAAATATATTATCTGGTTTATTTTCAAAATAAAATCCTCTGTGTCCAAGGCGGATCGTATTTTACACATTAAAACGTCGAAAAGTCAACTTGTCAAAGGTTTTCAGACGTGATTTCACCTCGTTGACACAAATGGACGATGACATGCTGATTCAGGAGGTACAAAATCAAATAATCATAGTACAGGCATATCCTGGACATCTATATGGGGGCCTGTGTCAAATACCAGCTGATAGGAGGGGAGTGGTTCACGGGTGATGTGTGTGTCTGTGTGTGTACATCACTCGCCAGGGGTAAAGGTTACTGTTTTGGTGATTCTTGCTACAAATAATAAAATTAAGTTGTTGTTCTACAAGTAAAACATTTTTATTATCCACTGGTCAAGTCAAGTCAGTCAAGTCACAGACGCCCACCAGTGAGTATTGATGGACGGCAAAGCTCGAGGCGTTCTGCGGTGTTGCCGTTCAGCAGCCGTTAGGGATGATGTTTGATAAGAAATTATCGAGTTCGAGCCCATTATCGAATCCTCTTATCGAACTGATTCCTTATCGGTTCTCTTATCGAATCCAGATAGGTTGTTGTATATACAATATTTGGTTTAACAAAAGTTCACTTTTATTTTATAAGAAAAAAATAAAATAAAATAAATAAATAAATATTGACTGTTACCCACCCTAAAAAAATAAAATAAAATAAATAAAATAAAATAAATAAAAGTATAATAAAGTATATTAAGTAGGATTTTTCAGAAAAACAAATATATACAGTAACCCAAAAACAACCTGTCTCTGTGATCACTATAGGTGTATAAATAATAATATAGTGTTAAATAAAATCAGTCCGTTGGGCACAAAACTGAAAATAATACAGCTCTCCAAAAAGTGCACTTCTGCTGCTATTGGAACATACTAACTACACACACAGGCAAACAGCTAACAAACAATCCAAGACGTCTAATAAAGTTCCAAGGCAGATTAATCAATTTAGGCTCTTTTTTGTTGTTGATCTTGATTTGTCTTTTCCTATCTTAACTTTTGTTTTGCACTGGACTGTTATTTTTTATTTTTTTAAACTGAAATACACACAATGACAAATGTATAAGCTATGTGATTCAATTAACATACTGAAATTTAATACACAATATGTAAATATTCACTTCACACAAATATACAGTACTATCATCAAACAAATACTTCTGAGTGTTGAAACTATTTCGTTGGTGGAAATACACGACTGGCAGCCATTATAAGTCCTCAAAACATCCATTAAACAGTGCACACAAATCGTTATTCAATAAACATCTTAGTATCAAACTTAAACACTTTCCATCTTAATATTGAGTTA
Organism: Nerophis lumbriciformis; assembly: GCF_033978685.3. Classification (NCBI taxonomy): domain Eukaryota; kingdom Metazoa; phylum Chordata; class Actinopteri; order Syngnathiformes; family Syngnathidae; genus Nerophis; species Nerophis lumbriciformis. The sequence continues at coordinate 46,497,236 of NC_084562.2, forward strand.
CATAAACAAATTAAACAGTTTACTTACAGACTTATCTTTTCCAAGGCTTGTCTACTTCTCAATTGTCTCATGAACTGAACAGACGTTGCCAACCCGGAAATGCCCAAACTAATGACACGTAGTATTTTCATATCGCCACAAGGTGTCAGTAAGAGTCTACAATCAAATGGGCATAAAATTGCCCTCCCACAGGGCATTTCCTGTGGGAAGGGATTCGTTCCCAGGGATTCGAATAAAGAACCAACTCTTTTTCTTTACTCTTAAAAAGGGGTTTGAGTCCATGGAATCGGTTCTTTTCTTATCGAACAACCGGGAGAACCTGTTTCGAACATCATCCCTAGCAGCCGTTACGTATCTCGAAGGGCAGAACCGACTTTATTTGCTTCCGCTACTCTGGAAGTACAGAATAAACTGTTTGTGTTCCGCTTTACTACAACTCATCTTATCGCGCGAAATCGCGAGATCTCATAAAAGTGTAGGCTATTTCTCTGTACGCAACACTGGGGATTGCTGGAAACGGCGCCGTTAAGCAGCCGGTACGAATCCAGTTGAAATCCAGGGTGAGGTACTTCTACATATACGTTATTAGAAATACTTCCTAAAAGGTCGAGCCATGATTAGAATCAAAAACCACCTGGATGTGAGGCAAATCTGCTACACCAATGTGCCACTGTGTTGCCAAATTAGAGACTTCTACCCTAAAAGTTTAACAGTAAATTCTTATTTAGTTTTATAAGGTAAACTTTGAGGGTAGAAGTCTCTAATTTGGCAACACAGTGGCACATTGGTTGAGCAGTTTTTCCTCACATCCAGGTGGTTCTCAATGCGAATCATGGCTCGACCTCGGAAGTATTTCCAAGTTCTTTCTCTGTTTGCGTAGGTTTAGTCCAGTTTCCTCCCACAGTCCAAAAACGTGCATGTTAAGTTAACTAGAGACTCTAAATTGCTTAATGTTTGCATGTCTACAGTATATGTGTCCTTTCAAAGATGTACCAGGAAAATATCTGAAGAAAAAATACAGATATTTGAAATAATTGAACTAGGGCTGTCAAAATTAACGAGTTAATGCATGTGATTAATCTTAAAAAATATTGCATTATATATGAACACACTTTGCCCTGTTTACACTGCACACACCAAATTTGATTTTTTTGCCCTAAAGGTGACACAGATCAATTTTTCCTCTCACATCCCGAGATCCTTTGTGCTCGCAACTCTGAAAATTATTTTCAACATGGCAGCGCTATGCTGAGCGGAAAGAACGACTTTGAAATGTAAGTAAAATGTAGTATTATATATTTATTTAAAGGCCTACTGAAACCCACTACTACCGACCACGCAGTCTGATAGTTTATATATCAATGATGAAATCTTAACATTGCAACACATGCCAATACGGCCGGGTTAGCTTACTAAAGTGCAATTTTAAATTTCGCGCGAAATATCCGGTATGATGACGTCAGCGCGTGACGTCACGGATTGTGGAGGACATTTTGGGACAGCATGGTGGCCAGCTATTAAGTCGTCTGTTTTCATCGCAAAATTCCACAGTATTCTGGACATCTGTGTTGGTGAATCTTTTGCAATTTGTTCAATGAACAATGGAGACAGCAAAGAAGAAAGCTGTAGGTGGGAAGCGGTGTATTGCGGGCGGCTGCAGCAACACAAACACGGCCGGTGTTTCATTGTTTACATTCCCGAAAGATGACAGTCAAGCTTTACCATTGGCCTGTGGAGAACTGGGACAACAGAGACTCTTACCCGGAGGACTTTGAGTTGGATGCGCAGACACGGTACCGTGAGTACGCATGCAGCTGCGGCTTCCAAACATTTGATCGCTTGCTCGTACGTGCGTGCCGCTATGTGCATGTCACGTACGTAACTTTGGGGACTTTGGGGAAATATATGTGCTGTATGAACTTTGGGAAGGTGAGCTGTACTTTGGGCTATTTGATTGAGTGTGTTGTGCAGGTGTTTAAGTCATATGTTTGTTATGCGGGATTCATTTGTGGCATATTAAATATAAGCCTGGTTGTGTTGTGGCTAATAGAGTATATATATGTCTTGTGTTTATTTACTGTTTTAGTCATTCCCATCTGAATATCAGGTCCCACCCGCCTCTCACAGCATCTTCCCTATCTGAATCGCTCCCACTGCCCTCTAGTCCTTCACTCTCACTTTCCTCATCCACGAATCTTTCATCCTCGCTCAAATTAATGGGGAAATCGTCGCTTTCTCGGTCCAAATCGCTCTCGCTGCTGGTGGCCATGATTGTAAACAATGTGCAGATGTGAGGAGCTCCACAACCTGTGACGTCACGCTACTCGTCTGCTACGTCCGGTACAGGCAAGGCTTTTTTTATCAGCGACCAAAAGTTGCGAACTTTATCGTCGATGTTCTCTACTAAATCCTTTCCGCAAAAATATGGCAATATTGTGAAATGATCAAGTATGACACATAGAATGGACCTGCTATCCCCGTTTAAATAAGAAAATCGCATTTCAGTAGGCCTTTAAACCAGCTAAAATCAGACATGTAAAGCTGGGGAGACAGTAGTGATTCACATTTGTGTTCAAATAGACCACGACTATCGTAATGTTGAGCGACATCCGTGGTCTTTGCTCCTCTCTTTACCCCAAGGGAGATTCATATATGCGGCCATTTCAGACAGCTTTGTGCTCGGAATCTTTTTTGAACGTTGGAAGTAAAGCCTGACGTCTTTTAATTTACTTTTTAGACTTTTTAGTTGTGTTACTGTGTGGCCGGAGTAGTCAAGTATTGTAAATGTGTGCATCAATGTACCGATATTGGTTATTGCGGTTTTCTATGTACATTTGCATGTTATTTGAACATGTTTACTTCTTTAAATGTTTGTGATCTTGTGTTGAACTTTTTTTGTTTTTTTTTGTTTTGCTGTGCAGAACAATCAAGGAGGGCATGGACTTGGACAAGGTCATTTAAAAGAAGAAATGACACAAAACATGTGTGTACCAGTTTGGATGATCATTTAAAAAATATTTTTGTGATCTGTATAATTTAATAAACTCATGTGCTAAAACTGCATTTGTTGTGATTCATTTCCTCTGCCTTCATTGCAAATAATTATATGACAATAACAATATTATCACTAATTATATGCAAGATCGACAAGACAGAGACCACAACATCGTTCCTGATGTTTCATACCCGGACTTTGTGAACTACTTAAATTTTCAACCGCTTTGTTTGTGGATGAGTTGGTGAAGTTTATGTTTATCTCTCTAAACCCAGTGGACAATCGTGTTGTCAAGACGAGAGTAGTGCACTTTCAGAAATTATTTGACCCAAGTTTGACATCCTCGATACCAGTGGTATACCATCAGGGCCAGCAAGGCCTTCTCTGCTGGCCTAACATAACCAGAAATCATGATCATAATTAAAGATAAAAGTAATTTTTTATTTACTTTCCCTAAATATCTAGAAGTATTCATATTCTCTTCATGTCATATTATGCTCCTTCCAGCACTGTTGTTTTTAGGTTATAGAGTTTTTATCCAATCAAAATTCAGCTAGCTTATGTTGCCATGCTGTATGAAATCTGCCAGGGCCTTTAGAATCCACAATGCGGGCGTCCATGCATTTTAAGTGAACGGGCACAAACATTTGACAGACAGTTGCGATAGCCAATCAGCTCACGAGTTGTTGTCAGTAAGGCCTTCTCGCTTGGGTGTAACACATGGCACACTGACAAAGCTTAACCTATTTTGACTATAACAATCTACAAGGTTAATGTAGGTTGCTTCTCTTTCTCCCCCTCCATTTTTCTGCATTATTTCGTATCTCAAGTTATCATTACGTATATGTATTGTTGCATTTAAACAACTGTATTGTTGATAATAAAGGTAAATTATTGGTATTGTTCATTATCAATAGCGCTATTTCTATTGGTATTTGTATTGATCCATTTATAGTGTAATAATGCTCATTGTCATTTCTGTATTATTTTTTATTTTTCGCTAACTGCTTATTTGCTATTACTTTTACCATCATATTTGTACATGTCATATTTGCTGATGTTGCTCTATTGTTGTTGTTGTTGTTGTTTGCTGTTGTTGTTTTTGTCTCTCTGTCTAATCCCCCTCTTGTCCCCACAATTTCCCCCTCTGTCTTCTTTTTTTTTTCTCTTTCTATCCCCTCCTGCTCTGACCCGGCTGCACTAAATGATAATATAAATACATTTAATAAAGTCAAATACAAATAAGGCAACAAGAGAAGTATCCTACACTTCTCTTTTGTAAAGTAAATCTGAACAGCCGATATGGGCATCTACATCAACTATATGATTTGCCTGAGAAGCTGGACAGGACACAAAAAACAAACAAACAAAAAAAAAAAAAAGTAAGGCCTTCTCGCTGGCCTAAGGCAGATATATATTGTGATGTTATGAGCTAAGTAACATAAAAACTCCATTACCCAGCATGCCACAGTAGTGAAGAGCATGCGCAGTAGCCCCGTTTAGGTTGTTGAATGTAGACATGCCGGCAGTGGGATGTTTTTGATGAGCACGCTGCGGAGTAAACTTTAAGAACTCAGCCAACACGCCTCGTCTGCATCTTTTATAATTAGACAAGACAACACATATATTTGCAAGGCAATTTTTAAGAACGATATTTAAAGAGAAACTACATCTTGTAAGACGATGTCGGACAACCCTGGAAGCTAGCTCAGCTGTCCCGGCGATGAAATGTGAGTTCAGATATTTTATTTCTTTATTTTTTCACATTTAATATGTTTTTCGCAATTTTAATTTTGACAGTACCACACAAGATATGTTTTAATTGCTGATGCGGGTTTATTGATTTTTAATTGCCCAGAAAATAACCCGTTTTGTACAATTCCCAGTAGTGCGTACATGTGTTTCCGCATAGTACTTCTCCAGCAATGGTCATGTGGGGACATAAATGATGGTATTTTGAGAGGTAATCATTGAAGTCTGACATCACTGAAGGCCTAGGTGGGAAACGCACGGCCCTCCACTGCCACCGCCAATTTAAGTTCACATCAGCACACTGGGACTGTAAGGCAGGAATGAGAGAATGTTGTTCTCATGTCGCTTCAGTTTTTTTTTTATATGTGGAGGCTACAGTACGAATAAGAGAAGTGAGTACTATTTCTTATCAATACAACTACTATCAAAGTTATTCGACCAAACACATCAAGTTAATGCAAAGAGGGGCTGTTATTTTATTTTAGATTCATTTTTACCTACACTACGTCATCATAGTACCGGTACGTCAAATCTCGGTTGATTGCAGCAATTCATGATCGCCTTCGGCGTTAACTGTTCTTTATAGCCGCTTCCGTTTGTCCAGAAATACCCTTAGGAATGCGATAAACGTTAACAATATCTCTCCCACCTCGATTGTGGTTGTTGACAATCGCACACCTCATCGGCATCATTAGGATCACTACTTGAATGATCCGCGACAATGGCCGTCTCCGCCCGGGATGGTGTCCTGCTGGCCCCACTATGGACTGGACTCTTACTATTATGTTGGATCTACTATGGACTGGACTCTCACAATATTATGTCAGACCCAACAGCAATGCAGTGTGGGGAATGTAGAAAAATCCAAACCCCTCTATTAGCGTTGTGGCAGTGACACACAGAGAACGTGGATGCGTTTCTAACAACGCACTCAAGTTTGTCATGATCCGTTGCCCGGATCATGTTCTGTTTAGTTTTGGACTACCTCAGTTCCTGTCTTGAGCACCCCTGGGTGCAGACTGGTTTCACCTGCCTCAGATTAGTGTTCGGCACGCTCACCTGCTGCCGGGCACTAATCAGAGGGCTACTGTTCGCCACACTCAGTCTGGCTTCCTTATTTACTTCTGCAACACGTTACGTTGAGTATTTATATGTTTCTTGATTCTGGTTCATGTGCTAAGCTTCGCCATAGCTCCCATGCTATCGGAACGCTTTTCTGTATTTTTGTGTTTTGAATGATTTATGAACCATAAATCATTTTCTAACCTGCACGCTTCGTCCGGTGTTCCGTCTGCATCCCGGGAGAACGACCCATGCATAAACATGCATGGGTCGTGACAAAGTCAAATGTTTAAAAACGTTCCTGGATGACTTTCTGATAATAAAAATGTTTTTTATTTTTATTTTGCACGCCTGTGATTTGTCCAAATTCCAAATTGTGATACATTTGATTTAAAAAAAAAAAATCATTTGACAACCCAAGATAAACCAGGTTAAAAATAGGTTAAAATGTCCCAATTGCTTGACTGTAACCTACAGTACACTCAAATAAAGACGTTAGAGTTGAAACTGTGCATGCTCAGACACACACACTGGGGTGGTGTAAATATACGTGATGTGCAAGATGACACATATCAAAATAGAATACTGGAGGTGTTGTTGTACGTGTGTCTATGTCTCTGACCGCATGCTTATTCTCCAAATGCTGCCTACACACTCTTGGCTCGCACTATCCATTTTTTTTATTGTGTTTATTTTTCAGGAGTTAAATGGAGTTTTAAAATGCAAACATAGTGTCATGATAATAGTGGTAACACTTTAGTATGGGGAACATATTCACCATTAATTAGTTGCTTATTAACATGCAGGTTAGTAACATATTGGCTCTTAATTAGTCATTATTAAGTACTTATTAATGTCTTATTCTGCATGGCCATATTATACAACCAACCCTAACCCTAACCCTAACCCCAACCTCAACCCTAACCAAATAACTCTAAATCAGTGGTTCTTAACCTGCGTTCGATCGAACCCTAGGGGTTCGGTGAGTCGGGCTCAGGGGTTCGGCGGAGGTCAAAACACACCCGACTCATCGTGTAAATAAAAACTTCTCCCTATCGGCGTATTACGGATACGGCAACAGCAGAAGTCACACTGATTTGCAGGTGTGTAATTTGTTGTGAGTTTATGCACTGTGTTGGTTTTGGTCTTTGCACAGTTCATTTTGTGCACTAGTAAAAAAACATGGTAACACTTTTGTTTGGGGAACATATTCACCATTAATTAGTTGCTTATTAACATGCAAATTAGTAACATATTGGCTCTTAACTAGTCATTATTAAGTACTTATTAATGCCTTATTCGGCATGGCCTTATTATAACCCTAACCCTCTAACCCTGGCCCTAACCCTCTAACCCTAACCAAATAACTCTAAATTATGTCTTTGTTACTTAGAATATATTTCCCTTACTAAAGTGTTACCAAAAACATATAACTTTGTCTTGAATTTGAAAAAAATATATATATATATTTTCCACTAAAGAAGGGTTCTGTGAATGCGCATATGAAACTGGTGGGGTTCGGTACCTCCAACAAGGTTAAGAACCACTGCTCTAAATTAAGTCTTTGTTACTTAGAATATGTTCCCCATACTAAAGTGTTACCATTAATAGCTATCAATAGTTTCTTCTATGTTGTATTACTTCCTTTCCGGCGATCATATTTATTATATCACTTCCGGTTTGCCTCCATTTATCACCACTCATCTGGTCTGAGCGTTGGCTGCTTCACCTGTCCCTGGTTGCCAATCAGGATTCCTCTTTTGTCCTCTGGACAATGCTGGATCATTTCGCTGTTTGCCTTGAGCTTCACACCTGTTTGCACTTCTTGCACTCTTAGTTTTTTTGTGTGACCTGCGTTTTAGCAAATAAAAAGGACTTCTGCCACGCACTTGCCTATGATCTCAGCATCCAAGGGTGCAGACCATACTTGCCAACCCTCCTGAATTTTCCCGGAGACTCCCGAATTTCAGTGCCTCTCCCGAAAATCTCCTGGGACAACCATTCTCCCGAATTTCTCCCGATTTCCAGCCGAACTTAAGGCACGCCCCCTCCAGGTCCGTGCGGACCTGAGCGAGCACAGCCTGTCGTCACGTCCGCTTTTCTTTCATATAAATAGCGTGCCGGCCCAGTCACATTATAACATCTATGGCTTTTGGCGAGTGCACAACTGCACACACAACAAGAAGGAGACAAAGAACGAAGAAGAGACAGTCGTGGCCACGACGAGTGACAGGGAATAGAACGAGGATGGAAAATTCAACCCTAAACTCACTCCTTTCCTGCAAAATAAATTTCACAGATGCTGCCTGTAATAGAGTGATCGAAGTTGTTTGTTGCCATCTCCTGGGGAATGTTGGGTATAGTGTTCTGTGGTTACTTTTTGGTTGGCCAACGGTTTACATTGTATTGCGCACCCTGACGGCAAGTGTGGGAGTCGGTTCTGAAATATGAAGTGAAGAGACGTAACTTCATCACCTCGCCTGGTTATTGACTCCAACCCAGAATATTACACTGCCCGTACCTATGCTCCTTCAAAGGCTGTGCTACTGGCTGCAAAGCATTGCACTTTCAAATACAACAATGAGTAGAGGAGTGTTCGGTGTGTATATGTGTAAATAAATGAACACTGAAATTCAAGTATTTCTTTTATTTATATGCATATATATATATATATATATATATATATATATATATATATATATATGTATATATATATATATATATATATATATATATATAATAAAATACATCTATATAAATATATATATATATAAATATATATATATATAATAAAATACATCTTTATATATATATATATATATATATATATATATATATATATATATATATATATATATATATATATATATATAATAATCTCGCCACACCTAGTGTGTGTGTGACAATCATTGGTACTTTAACTTTAACTTTTAACTTTATATGTATATATATATATATATATATATATATATACATATATATATATATATATATATTTATATATATATATAGCTAGAATTCACTGAAAGTCAAGTATTTTTTTTATTTATACTGTATATATATATATAAAATAAATATTTGAATTTCAGTGAATTCTAGCTATAAATATACTCCCCCCCCCAATCTCCCGAATTCGGAGGTCTCATCTCAAGGTTGGCAAGTATGATGCAGACATACGCCAGAACGTAACACATATTATTCCATACATCCATAAATGTGGACGCATGTGAAAAGGTGCAATTTATTTATCTGTACAGTAATCTATTTATTTATTTATTTATATATATTTATTTATTTTATATGTATATTTATATATTATTTATATATATTTATTTATTTATATATGCACCTTATTGCTTTTTTATCCTGCACTACCATGAGCTATGTAACAAAATTGTGTTCTTATCTGTGCTGTAAAGTTCAAATTTGAATGACAATAAAAAGGAAGTCTAAGTCTAAATATTATGCCAGGCGACTCCCAGAGCAACAGGTGCTGTGATAACCAGCAGTTCTAAAAAATGTGTTCTATACCGTGCACATATTAAAATAACATCTCCTCTGACGGAGAAAGCATATTGATATTTTGAAGCAAGGACGAGTTGAGTCAGGTGAGGCGGAACCTCAGGTGTAATATGTTTGTCCTTTAAATTGTTATAAATGTAGTTATTGCATGATTCCAATCAATGTTTAACATGTCCTTAAAGTGGTCATATTGTCAATCTAGTCCACATTCAACAATCGTGCCTGTGGTCTACTGTAAATAAACCTATAGTGCTTCAGTAAAAAATTGTCATACATTTTGCTCCAAAAGCCTATCTTTCTACCCCTCTGTTAGGCCTTGTCTACATTTAGCCTGATAACTAGTTAAGCGAATAATTATTTAACCTAAGCCCCGTGTCAGCCACACTAAACCATCGTTCAAGGTTCCCCTTCTTGGATAATTTTTACACGGGTAAGTTCGCCGTGTATTTCTTAAATCTCTGGCACTTAGCTTTGTATGGACTCATCGATCGTTTACAAACTGAGTTCGGAGAGGAAGTGACGCCAGAAAGACCGCGCCCCACACAGGAAGTGACGTCAGAAAGAACGTGCCACAGCCAGTTTCATAATAAAGCGGTTTCGTAACTCGTAGGTAACCACTGGAAATATGGAGGTGAGTCATCCAGACATGCCATGTTTCTCCTTCCGTCTGTACAGACGCTTGTGGAAATAACACATGAATACCTTAAGAGAAAGCGATTGCAGCTATTTGGGATACAACACTTCTCAGACGGCAAGAGAACTTTCGAATGTCCAAGTCAGCTGTGATTCTACTTACCGAAAAACTTTGTCCATTTGTCGAAGGAGAGAAAACGAGAATGCGGGCTCCCGTGGGTTTATGATTAAAAAAAGGTAGCATGTGCTTTGTATTACCTGGCCGTCGAGTGAAGACTACGGAAAACAGCGATTGCTTTTGGACTGGCAAAGCAGACTGTATCAGTTATTGTCCGCCATGTATGTCGCGGACTCAACGTCTAGGTCCAGAGTATATAACGTCACCAAAAACGAATGACCAAAGAAGGTGAAGGCAAAAGAGTGAGGAGTGTCCTGACCAGATATCTAGATCCCGAGATTGATTGTTGTAAAATGTTCTTTGTCACATTATTTACTTTCACCTGTCCAATAAAGATTTTATTAATTTATGATGTCTCAGGTGTGATTCACTACAATAGGGCCCTACAGCACACTGGATTCCAGTTAATTGAAATACGACAACACTAGATATTTTTCAGATAAGGTACATTTAATTTAAGAACTTGCACACAAAGCAACACTGGAGGTGACTATGACGTGCGCATTTTCCGCGCATGCGTACGAGATCGCGTTGCGCCGGCGGACGGAGGGGGCGAGGGGGTCTTAAACGACCATTGTGTGTGTGTGGACAAGGATAAGGTTAGGTGGGATTTACCTTGGATAACCTTAGCCGGCCGGCTTAGCGTAGAAGGGGCCTAAGTGTCGTTCTCTGATTGAGCTGTTTTGGGGGCTGTTTTTTAGATGCAAAAAAACGCCTTTAAGCCCCGCCCCCTTCGGCTGAGGGACATTGCTTCTCTGGTCCAACAGCCATTTTTGTAGTTCTTAGAAACTGTCCGACTGGACACTGAGTTATTTAGTAATGGTTATATAGCACACTGCAGATAAAAAAGACTGTTAAAAAGTCAAACAAAAACGCAAAAAACATTGTATGCTAAGCCCTAACTCTGTAACTTAGTGGTTCTCAAATATTTTCTGTTTTGCCCCCCTCGGAGTGGGAATCTGTCTATCAGTCTATTACAATGCTTTAGAACTGAATAAATGCTTGATGAGTTTGGCATATTCTTTTTGAACCTCTCTGTATTTTACATGTATTAGCGGCACCGCACCATAAGCCACAGATACAGTATATACCAGTATGAAATATTTTGTAAATGTTTATTTACATACTTTGATTTTTGTTCCAAACGTTGCCTGTAACATGGCAGTAAAACGGCTGATTAAGCAAAACGGAAGTCATTGTCATTGACCCACAAGTTGGGGATGCTCCAAATAGCTAAACAGACTCAATAACTCAAGAGTGACAGTTTGGTGGATTTACGAAACTGTAACAATACAAAAAGAATGCCATTGTAAGTTCATAATACTAACACGGACACTTGTAAATGTGTTAGTATTAGAGGTGGGAATCTTCAGCCACCTCATGATTCAGGTTTCGATTATAAATTGATTATTGATGCATTTTTATTTCATGTATCTTGATGCAGTTTTACATTTATTTTCGTTTCAGGAAAAAGGTGTTTATCACTTGCAACATTTTTAAAAACAGTGCATTTGTATTAAGAAATTCCCATCACATTTATTAAATTCATGAAAATGTGTGCAAAACTTGAACATGCAGTAAGTTCCCTATAATAAAAGAGCTGGTTGGATCTCTCGGTGAGGTGACTCACCGCAGTCAGCCAAATTTTAGAACTGTCTGCATATTTACAATACATAAATCGATTATCAACGTTTACTAATCGATTGTATAACTGTCCATGTCCAAATTGCGATCCATCTAAAAAATCGATTATGTCCCCCACTTCTAGTTATTATATACGCTAATGCTAATGACGCTAGCTTGTTTACATTATGATAGCACGTCCAAATATGCATGAACACACTCCTGCAGACATCACACATGGGACAGTTTAGTAAATATACATTGTTTTAGTTATATGGTAAAACTTAAAAACCTTTCGAGCATAAGCGCTATAGACGAACAAAACAGGATATACTTCCAGTTCAAAGCACGAAATGGGAAATACATTTTCAAGCTGCAGCACCTGCAGTGAGTGAACTCATCCAAAAGATGGTGCCGGAAATGTGTCCTGTGAAACACCGTCCGACCGGAACTGTCTAATAACTAAAGTTCCTTGGGTGAATAATGTAAACTCACTACACCGGTATGTTTTAGCGCTTTCATTGCGAGTTTACTGATAGATATAAGTAATAACTTTACGCTACTTTATTTTAGAAATGGCAACAGCGGAGGATGAATGTCACATAACAAGAAGATAGAGAAAAATAAAAAGCTTATCGACTACGGTGTCGGCACGGACTACAAAGGAGGACACGCGCAAATATTCAGGATTTATGCAGATCCCAAATACAGATCAGCAGGTACCAGAAGGTAAGAAAAGTTGCTTTTGCATAAAATGATACAATGTCTTACCTTATACACACATCATAATAATACTTGTATGTTGAAGCACAGTACAATCCATCAAGCAATGCGGCTTCATAGCTTACCAAAGTCGTACTAAAACATTTTGATAGATTTTTGAGCGCCGTCTGTAGTGTTCTATATTTTCAATGGAACAATTTTGGTGTTGTTTACTTGAGTCATATTGCAGTCGACACGTATCTCTTGTGTGTGACTGCCATCTACTGGTCACACTTGTCATTTCACCATGTACCAAATAAAATTGCTTCGAGGTCGGTAAGAACAACCAGAATTATTCCGTACATTAGGCGCACCGGGTTAAAGTTAAAAAAGTTAAAGTACCAATGATTGTCACACACACACTAGGTGTGGCGAAATTATTCTCTGCATTTGACCCATCACCCTTGATCACCCCCTGGGAGGTGAGGGGAGCAGTGGGCAGCAGCGGTGGCTGCGCCCGGGAATCATTTTGGTGATTTAACCCCCAATTCCAACCCTTGATGCTGAGTGCCAAGCAGGGAGGTAATGGGTCCCATTTGTATAGTCTTTGGTATGACTCGGCCGGGATTTGAACTCCCAACCTACCGATCTCAGGACGGACACTCTAACCACTAGGCCACTGAGTAGGGGCGCACTGTTATAAGTTATAAGGCGCACTGTCGAGTTTTGAGAAAATGAAAGGATTTTAAGTGCGCCATATAGTCCGAAAAATACGGTACATAGTGTGTAGTATTTTGAGGACAACAATTAATGTATTGTATTTTGGAATAAGGCTGTAACATAACAAAGTGTGGAAAACGTAAAGCACTGTGAATTATCTCCGGATGCACTGCAAATGAAGCCGTACTGCACCAAATGTTCTGTATCCAAAATTCTGATTACGAATATTTGTATCTTTGAGTTTTATTTCTAACGGCTAATTTTCTCCTGAGGCTTAAAAAGTTCCAAGTACATTTGTCACCGTTAATTTCAGCCTAAACAACAGTTCATGCATGCTCCAAGAGGCCTAAACGATCTTGACATCTGCTGTCTGCGGATGGCTGTCGCGTACGCCGTGCTATATTTGTGCAGATGCACTTGTGTGTCCGTGTGCAGCGAGAGAGCAAATTGAGCACCACATCTAAACATGTGACATTAAAACACAAAATTGCCGCGTCGACAAGACCACCCATAAACATTTTGGCTTCCTGCTGACTGAATTCGATGCTGTCTTCAACACTTACCGCAGTGCTTTGAGAAGCCGCACGAGGAGCATGTGTGCTCCCTCTGGCTCTGTCAAGAGTCTGCTGTGGACATTCTCCTCCACTTCAGACAAAAAAGTAACATTTTAAAATGAAAGGGTGTGCATTTATTTCAATGCCACGATTGTATGTGAACGTTTTCATTTTGAGACACGTACTTGATACTGCTGGTTTCTTTGGCCAAACCGTGTGTGTTGTGTGTTAATGACAAAGTAAGGGAAGTGAGCTGTCTTCTTCCTTGCCACAAAAAGCATCAACTCACTTGATTTTATAGTTGTATTAAGTCCCTTCATCCTCTTATACCAGGGGTCGGCAACCCAAAATGTTAAAAGAGCCATATTGGACCAAAAATACAAAAACAAATCTGTCTGGAGCCGCAAAAAATTAAAAGCCATATTACATAGAGATAGTGTGTCATGAGATATAAATTGAATTAAGGACTTAAAAGAAACTAAATGACCTCAAATATAGCTACAAATGAGGCATAATGATGCAATATGTACATATAGCTAGCCTAAATAGCATGTTAGCATCAATTAGCTTGCAGTCATGCAGTGACCAAATAGGTCTGATTAGCACTCCACACAAGTCAATAACATCAACAAAACTCACCTTTGTGTATTCATGCACAACCTTAAAAGTTTGGTGGACAAAATGAGACAGAAAAAGAAGTAGCATAAAACACGTCCTAGAAAGTCGGAGAAAGTTATACATGTATACAAACTACGGTGAGTTCAAGGACCGCCATAATTAGTAGGACAAAACGGCGCTCGCCAAATACTCGAATCAGTGAAGCATGTTTAATATAAACAGTGCGCTTTATAACAATTAGGGAGGTTTGTGTCATGTTTGTCCTCTTACAGAAACCATATTAAAACAAAAAATATATTTTTTCCCCTCATCTTTTTCCATTTTTCATACATTTTTGAAAAAGCTCCAGAGAGCCACTAGGGCGGCGCTAAAGAGCCGCATGCGGCTCTAGAGCCGCGGGTTGCCGACCCCTGTCTTATACAATGTAACCAGCATACCCAATAACCATTATCAAAAATTTGGAACCCAAAACCATCAGTTTTTGTATGCCGCACTCGTACATCCAAACATTGCGCCAACAAACTAGTCCGTTTGCCCATGTATCATTCCGGGGAATCATTATTACACTTATTAAAACACTCAGTGAGTCCAATTTTTTTATTTTTTTTAATTTTTTTTTACAAAACGTAAAAAAAGCTCCCCACCCGAATTCAGTCATTGTCACCCAGCAATGACATCATCACTCATTGACTTTGTAGTTCTAACAAAGTTACACTACAAGTCTCTGCAAAACGAACCCACCAAGGGGTCGCCAAGGGAAAGCACTTTGACAAAGAAGGTGAGAAACACCTCGACCCCTCTTCGACTCCTCCGTCTTCGCCAACAAGAGTCTACAATAAAGGTAAAAGTGATCAATTTAATTTGACATTGTATGCATTTCACATTGTTTTCTGCATGTAAAACAACTGGTTATTTTATGTCTTATACAATGTGTTTTGTGTTATTGATCTGCTTGTCTGGAACATACTTATCAATTATTATTACCGTTTTTTATGGGACCAGTTGAAGATCAAGTGAAGTGAAGTGAATTATATTTATATAGCACTTTTCTCTAGTGACTCAAAGCACTTTTACATAGTGAAACCCAATATATAAGTTGCATTTAAACCAGTGAGATCAGTCTTCATCTGACCTTTGAGAACGGATCACTTACAAAACTTTTTCTGTGAAGTGCTTTAAGTGTCTAGAAAAGCGCTATATAAATATAATCCATTATTATTATTATTATTATTAAAACCCGAGGTACCAGTGTATGTAAAAACTGTTTGTTGTACTTAATCCTGTCATGATCCCACATGAGAGTTTTGGACTTTGTGATTATTTTCTCTGTGTTTGGTGTTCTTCCATTCCAAATGCTTTATGTACTGTATGTGTTGCATGTTTCCTGCTTACAACAAGTTTAACCCACGATTGAGCTCCTTGCTTTTGACAATTTTATTGCCGTTTTATATGTGCGTCGTATTCCATCTCTGCGTGCTGGAGTCTCACCTACAGCCTACATGTTTCACTTGCATGTTTCTTGACTACAACAATATTTAGTAGTTTGCGCATCCCACAACTGAGCTCCTTGCTTTTGACAATTTTATTACCATTTTATATGTACGTCGTGTCCTGTCTCTGCATCCTGGAGTCTCACCTACAGCCGTCATGCGAGTTTCTGACAACTCCTTCTGTCGCATTCAATACCATATATTTAATAAATAATCCAATTCACAACAATACTATCACATTTTACATGTGATAAGGTTTTTTAAAAGTGTTATTGAGTTTACTTTAGTTACTGGCGATAGAACCCTTTTAGTTCTACAAAACCCAAAACAAGTGAAGTTGGCACGTTATGTAAACCGTAAATAAAAACAGAATACAATGATTTGCTAATCCAATATATTCAATTGAATAGACTGCAGAGACAAGGTACATAACATTTGAACTAGAAAACTGGCACTAGTGGCAAAAAAAAATTAGAAAGTTGAGGAATGCTCATCAAACACTTATTTGGAACATCCCACAGGTGAACAGGCTAATTGGGAACAGGTGGGTGCCATGATTGGGTATAAAAGCAGCTTCCATGAAATGCTCAGTCTTTCACAAACAAGGATGGGGCGAGGGTCACCACTTTGTGAACAAATGCGTGAGAAAATTGTTGAACAGTTTAAGAACAACATTTCTCAACGAGCTATTGCAAGGAATTTAGGGATTTCACCATCTACGGTCTGTAATATCATCAAAAGGTTCAGAGAATCTGGAGAAATCACTGCACGTAAGCGGCTAAGCCCGTGACCTTCGATCCTTCAGGTGGCACTGCATCAAAAAGCGACTTCAGTGGGTAAAGGATATCACCACATGGGCTCAGGAACACTTCACAAAACCACTGTCAGTAACTACGGTTCGTCTCTACATCTGTAAGTGCAAGTTAAAACTCTCCTATGCAAGGCGAAAACCGTTTATCAACAACACCAGGAAACGCCACTGGCTTTGCTGGGCCAGAGCTGATCTAAGATGGACTGACGCAAAGTGTAAAAGAGTTGTGTGGTCTGACGAGTCCACATTTCAAATTGTTTTTGGAAACTGTGGCCATCCTGTCCTCCAGAACAAAGAGGAAAATAACTATCCGGATTGTTATCGGTGCAAAGTTTAAAAGCCAGCATCTGTGATGGTATGGGGGTGTATTAGTACCCAAGACATGGGTAACTTACACATCTGTGTAGGCACCATTAATGCTAAAAGGTACATACAGGTTTTGGAGCAACATATGTTGCCATCCAAGCAACGTTATCATGGACGCCCCTGCTTATTTCAGCAAGACAATGCCAAGCCAGGAGTTACAACCGTGTGGCTTCATAGTAAAAGACTGCGGGTACTAGACTGGCCTGCCTGTAGTCCAGACCTGTCTCCCATTGAAAATGTGTGGCGCATTATGAAGCCTAAAATACCACAACGGAGACCCCCGGACTGTTGAACAACTTAAGCTGTACATCAAACAAGAATGGGAAAGAATTCCACCTGAAAAGCTTCAAAAATTGGTCTCCTCAGTTCCCAAACGTTTACTGAGTGTTGTTAAAAGGAAAGGCCATGTAACACAGTGGTAAAAATGCCCCTGTGCCAACTTTTTTGCAATGTGTTGCTGCCATTATATTCTAAGTTAATGATTATTTGCAAAAAAATGTATATGTTTCTCAGTTCGAACATTACATATCTTGTCTTTGCAGTCTATTCAATTAAATATAAGTTGAAAAGGATTTTCAAATCACTGTATTCTGTTTTTATTTACGATTTACCCAACTTCACTGGTTTTGGGTTATGTATTATCGTTTGCCAAAATATTGGATCGGTATTCGAAATCGAGGCCAACAAAAATCGGATTGGGACATACAGTCACAACGCATGTTGTACTTGAACTACATGATTTGGTCCGATAACCAATAAGTGATTATTCATTAGGAATTAATATATTCAGTCCAGTATACAAAACAGTGCACAGATCATGTATACAACATGCATTTCACATTATTCATAAACCTTATTTCTATTAACAGAATGGATTAAATTGCTACAGTATATATTGTTGAATAACGGGCAAGCAGCAGTAACAATGTTTGTGACACCATTATTGATTTTAATGACTGTGGCCACGGCGATTGTTGTGCTGCTTGGACTCTTTTTATGAGTCGCCATAAAATAACAGTCAGGGTATGGCCTGGATGATTTCCATGTATTCCAATCAAAATTTATTGCCCCATTACCAATGCTTTCCACTGGTTACTCTTGCTACATTAGCAATTATTTTCACATGGGTTACCATCATAAACCCAATAATCTGCTGATTTAAAGCCTTGGCAAGGAGCTAGGAAAGGGTGTTTTTTTTCTTCCTTCTACCGCGAAGCAAAGCCGTCCTCTTTTAGACTGCTTTTAGATGAGCTTCACAAGAACAAATTACTTCTGGGTTTGGCCAAAGAAAAAAATGGAGCAGCCACCATTCCAGCAAAAAAAATGTGGGTGGATGAAACAATTTGAGTTGCAGCAGCATGTGCAGAGGCCTAGAAACAATTCTCAGGACTGTCTTTTGTGTGTCCACTCAGCGTAGGTGTGTGTCTTCTGTGTGTTTATGGAGATGGATGACTTCACATGGTGGTCGGAGGGCTCAAAGACGAGCATCCATCAGCACATTATTGCTTTACTTGCCGCTAACAATGGGTAGAAGAATCGGTGTGGATGAACAATTGGCGAGATGATACGTTGGAGGTAAACAAGGGGGAAGCCTTGAATCCTAAAAACCCCCTCTAATACTAACAACATTGGCACTCGTTTCATAGTTCTGGACTTAAAACTTGTGTCTACAGGTAAAATGTGCCCAGAAATAGACACAGTGTCAAAATCTGTGGTCTGGATCATGTTTTTTCCGTTAGTTTAAGACTCCATAGTTCCTGTTTTTGTGCATCCTTGTTTGTTTTAGTTTCCATGATGACTGATTAGTTTCACCTGCCTCATGTGTTCGGGACACGCACCTGCTCTAATCAGAGACTATTATTTAAGCCTGTCTTTGCCAGTTAGTCGTCCTGGCGTCATTGATTGTTTCATGCTTAGTTCATGCTGCTCGTTTCTTGCCACAGTAAGTTTTGTTTCATGTCCATAGTTCAGGCTAAGTGATAGCGTATGTTTCTTGCTTTAAGTTTTATGTCCCTTAGCCTATTGTGCAATTGGCACGCTTTCCTTTTGTTTAGTTCCTGACTTTTGTCCTGTGTAGGATTTATTAATGAATAAATATGTTCCTACCTTCAAGTCCTGTCTGGAATAGTCCGTTTGCTTCCTGGGAAAACAATCCTCGCAGTAAACTGCGAAGACCCCCCCCCTCCCCCGTTATGACACACAATAGTTAATATGAGCTTGTTTTCTAACAAGTGCTATTTAGAACACTTATTTTTTGCTCCAAAATGTGGGCATGAGCCTGCTGACGTCACCCACAGAAGCCTGAAGGGACTTTCATGTAGTATACAGTAGTATCGTATTTGTTAGACTATAAGGCGCACTTAAAATCCTCTCATTTTCTCAAAAATCGACAGTGCGCCTTATAACCCGGTGCGCCTAATGTACGGCATAGTTCTGGTTGTGCTTACCGACCTAGAAGCTATTTTATTTGGCACACGGTGCAACAAGTGTGACCAGTAGATGGCAGTCACACATAAGAGATACGCCAGTAAATGACACCAAAACTTTAAAATGTTCCATTGAGAATATAGAACATTACACACGGCACTCAAAAATCTGTCAAAATGTTTTTGTATGACTTTGGTAATTATGACGCCGCACCACTAGATGGATTGTCGGCGCATTAAACATACCAGGAATATTATGGTGCGTGTATAAGGACCGCAAAATGGCACCTATTAGCAGACATTATCTGACGTTTTGTTTTGCAATATTATGCAAAACCAACTTTTCTTACCTTCTGGTACCTGCTGATCTGTATTTGGGCTCTGCATAAGTACTGAAAATGTGCGCGCGTCCGCCATTGTAGTCCGTGCTGACAACATAGTCGATAAGCTTCTTTTTTTTTCTTGTTATGGGGCATTCATCTTCCGCTGTTGCAATTTCTAATATAAAGTAGCGTAAAGTTCTTACTTTTAACTGTCAGTAGACTAGCTATCAAAGCGCTAAAATTTGTTGTGAGTTTAAATAATTCACCCACATAACTTTAGTGTTTTGAAGAATTTGTAAAGGGGAGAACAATAGAGTCAAAAACTGCGGATTAATATTCAGTAACGTATTTTCCGGATTATAAGCAGTTACATTTTCCCCTACGCTTTGTACCCTGTGGCTTAAATATGGCGCGGCTATTTTAAGGATTTTCCTTCGCCATGATGTTTTGCTTTCAAAACACAGACAGAGACACTGGAAAGGTGTGTCATTGTTTGTGCTCTGGCGCCATCTTTTGAACGAGTTTGCTCACTGCAGGTGCTGCGGGGCGAACGTCCACAGCATTTCCTTTTATCTGGTGCCTTTAACCGGAAGAACAAGTGCCGTTCTGTCGACTAGTCGGCCATAACCGTTTTACTTGTATGGATTTTTCATTCATCACTTCAAGCAACATTTGTAAGTTTTACAATATAATTAATACAATTCATTCTTACCGAAATCGGCCCGTATGTGATGGCTGTAGGAGTGCTTTTCAAGCACATTCGTACATGCTGCCATAGTGTAATCAAGCTAGCGTCATTAGCAATTTACAAGTGTCTGTTTTAGTAAAATTAACTGACAATGGTATTCTTTTTGTATTGTTTCAGTTTTGTAAATTCACCAAAACGTCACCGTGGAGTTATTGAGTCTGTTAAGCTGATTGGAGAGCTCGATTCCACAGTTAGTGGGTCCATGATGATGACTTCTGTTTTGTTTGATCAGCTGTTTTACTGCCGTGTTACAGGCACTGTTTAGGAACAATTAAGGTATGTAAATAAACATTTACAAAATATTTCTGTGAAATACCTTTTTTTACAATGTATATATCTGCAGAATATGGTCCAATGAGGCTAGTGTATGGAAAAAAATTTATATTTTTCTTCTTAAATTTTGTGGGTGCGGCATAAATACTGGTACGCTCTATAGCCCAGAAAATATGGTACATTACATGTTGTACAGGTTTTCGGTATTTTTAAAAATAGTTTGTCTGAAGGGGTCAGTATGCATACATTTCCAAATGTTGGCAATATGAGAAAATGATGGACCTTTACTCAAATTGATTTGTTCAAAATGGGACAAACGGAGTGTAATTATCAGCAATCATTCTAATGATTCTGACTTGAAAGAAGAAGGGTTTTGGTCGCAGTTTGGAGGGAGAAAAAAAAAAGACTCAGGCCAAATGCGATCTCGAAAATCAGGACCCCTTCGAGGGAAGGAAGACAAAGTCAGAAAGAACAGAAAAAAATGAGTGGGAAAAATGTTCAGCAAGGAGTATTCTATTTTGAATCCTCTTCTACTTGTGTTTTCCCCAAGATGCTTGAGGAAATGCTAAAAGAGCATGAGGAAACACAGGCTATGATGTCTGTGGAAGAGGAGATGGAAGAGCAGGGAAATCCAAAAATCGGTGATTCTCCTATTTCTTTTTTGCTCATATATGCCAGTTTTGAAGTAATCATGGACCGGGGCGAAAAAAACATGCAATTAAGTGATCAAAACAATCGTTTTGTCTGTCTATGCTGGGAAACGGCTCCAGTTCTGTAGATGACGTCACATCGGCATATCGAGTCGGGCAATAGAAAGGGGGCGTTCCAAGTACAGTTAGTCCAGGAGTGTCAAACGTACGGTTTTATCCGGCCCGCGTGATGAGTTTGCCAAGTATTAAAATTAGCTGCTTTTTTTTTTTTAAACGAAAGAAACTGCTGTTCTAAACGTGTCCACTGGATGTCACAATAGCAATTCTGTTAGGCAAGCAAACGGTTTATACACCGTAAAGGGTGACTGTGGCTCCTCCTCCTCGACCCAAATGAAACTTAAAACCATAAAACCTAATGTCTTCTGTTGCGAACACATCGTCATTTGGCACCCTCAAAATGTCTCTCTCAAAAAAGTGAATTTAACCCTTTTGAATAGTTTTTACCTCTGTTTCTTACGGTTTGTTGAGTTAGCACTGGATTGATACGCGGACGGGACAAAGGAGGTATTTGATACCTAGAAGAGTTTACATGTTGTAGTTTTTTTGTTCAATTCCAGAAAGACTGTGACTTAGAGTTGAATCCTGGCTTTGTAGATACACTGAGACAAAGTCTAAGCTCATTGTGTTTTTGAAGCTGCACCAATTTCCTCAGAATTTTCAATAAACTTGAAGTGTTTTGTCCAGAGGATTATTTGTTTTCAGAATATGCTAGTTCTATTTTTGGCCAAAGTAAAACAGAGAAAACAACCTGGAGTTGTCTTTATTTTTAAGTTAACATGCCGTGATTTTACCATTTTGGCTCCACTTGGGTATAGATTTTCCTCCATGCGGCCCCTGAGCTAAAATGAGTTTGACACCCCTGAGTTGGTCATTTACACATTACTCAAAAACTAATGACTGCCAAATTCATTTTCAGGAGCAAAAAATACATAAAAAGAACTTGGAAGTGAAATTTCGGTTGTCTGGACCTGTGTTTTTCAACCTTTTTTGAGCCAAGGCACATTTTTTGTGCAGAAATCATTAAAAAACAAAACAGTTGACAGTAAAAAGTTGTTGTCGCAATTGTTGGATATGACTTTAAACCATAACCAAACATGCATCACTATAGCTCTTGTCTCAAATTAGGTGTACGGTCACGACCCGTCACATTACATCCCTGATCTATTTTGAGTTTTTGCTGGTTTCCTGTGTGTAGTGTTTTAGTTCTTGTCTTGTGCTCCTATTTTTGTGGCTTTTTCTTTTTTTTTTAGTATTTTCTTGTAGCGGTTTCATGTCTTCCTTTGAGCGATATTTCCCGCATCTACTTGGTTTTAGCAATCAAGAATATTTCAGTTGTTTTTTTATTCTTCTTTGTGGGGACATTGTTGGTTGTCATGTCATGTTCGGATGTACTTTGTGGACGCCGTCTTTGCTCCACAGTAAGTCTTTGCTCCACAGTAAGTCTTTGCTGTCGTCCAGCATTCTGTTTTTGTTTACTTTGTAGCCAGTTCAGTTTTAGTTTCGTTCTGCATAGCCATCCCTAAGCTTCAATGCCTTTTCTTAGGGGCACTTACCTTTTGTTTATTTTTGGTTAAAGCATTAGATACCTTTTTACCTGCACACTGCCTCCAGCTGTTCCCGACATCTACAAAGCAATTAGCTACCGGCTGCCATCTACTGATATGGAAGAGTATTACACGGTTACTCTGCCGAGCTCTAGACAGCACTGATACTCAACAACGACACATAATATGCAGACTATAATTACTGGTTTGCAAAAAATATTTTTAACCCAAATAGGTGAAATTAGATAATCTCCCACGGCACACCAGACTGTCACGGCACAGTGGTTGAAAAATACTACTCTGGACGCTGTGGGCCCTTTAACTAACAAAATGAACGTAAATACACTGAGCAAGGCATGGGAGAAATGTGCTAAAATGGGAATTTTCTGATAGAATTACAGTCTAGTCTGGTGATGTTAACCTAACTACCAACAAAGATGGCTCACTCAACCCTAAGGAATCTTTTTCTGGTCCATGAAAGGCATGAATCTGTCCCTTGCTCGCGGTTTTGTAAAGATAACTTCTATTTTCAAAATCCGGGGTCCTTCTGAAGGAGTCTGGTGTCTCTCAGTTGTGGGGATTTACAAGTCGAGGGACTTTTTTCCCTCTTAATTTGTCTTCTAATGTGGGTAGTGTGCGCAAACCAAACCAAAACACACACCCACACACACACACACACACACACACACACACACACACACACACACACACACACACACACACACACACACACACACACACACACACACACACACACGTACTTGTTAACATGTAATCTGAGAGCACAGATGTACACAGCGGAATTAAGACTCACACGTGCAACTACCAACGCACAAAGTCACAGACATAAACAAATATGCACATGTACAAAAATGGCAAGCGAAGCACACATGCGTGCACGCAGTGTGGTCCATGGCTTGGCTCTGAAGTCTGTAATGAAGCTTTAGTCAAGGTCTACCAAGGAGGCTGGAGCAGTCAGCCAAGACGGCTTGTGGTCTCATTCAGACAGCAATTTCGCCTTAGTGGGTTTGGCTGGGCCTGAGTGCTCAGTCAGTGGGTGGGATGGTCCAGTGATCTAATGTGGCGAAGCAGAGGGTGGAGGTTTGAGGAAAGCTTGGTCAGATGTGGTTATTGTGGGACGCCATGAAGGACCGGCATTTATTTTTCTGCCGCAAAAGGGCAAAGGTGGCCGTTTCTGTCCTCTCCTCTCGTCCTCTGACTTGCTGAAGCCGAGGGTTCACACGACACTGAGAAAACCTTTCATGAGGGAAACTTCACCTATTACGTGTTTACGCACCTCTTTGACAGTAACACTGAGTTTGTTTGGGCAGCAAAGTGACGCTCTAGCTGCCCAAGTACCACAAAAACATTACAAGTAAAACCGTAGAAATAAAACCCACACAGTGTGGGAATTACAGTGGAAACTTGATTTATAAACTAGTTTGTGAATAAAAAAAAAGTGTGTATATTGAAGCAAATGTTTCCATAAGAATCAATGCGAACATGAATGTTGGCTTCCAGCCTTGACAAAAGTCCATATTTTTGTTCAAGTTTGTACACTTTAAAAACAATATAAAGCACTATGCTTTATATCAAACAACCATAACAAAGGGTGATGGAACAACTTTGTATTTAATAACAAAGTCAAAACAACAACAAGCTGAACTGTCCTCCTATATAGCCGCCCTGCCGATACACACACACACACACACACACACACTGTCACTAGGCCAGTGGTGCACTCAGCTTGAAATCAGAAAACTCCCTAACTTTTTTAGCAAAAAACAGGTTGCTGAAATTATTAGGAATCCATCCATCCATCCATTTTCGACCGCTTGTCCCTTTTTTGGGGTTGCGGGGAGTGCTGGAGCCTATCTCAGCTGCATTCGGGCGGTAGGCTGTGTACACTCTGTCAGGTTTGTCACTGACAGTTTAGTTATGTTTTGAGTTTTTCATCTGTCTTTATTTCCTGTCGGCGCTCTTATTTTGGTTATTTCCTACTTGTCTCCCTGAGTACTGTGTCCTCTCAGCTGTGGCTGATTGGCACCTGGCCACACCTGGTGTCAATCAGCCAGCTACTATTTAGACCAGCTTTTCCCTCCAGCCAGTGCTGGAGTTTTGTCAATGTCGCTAATGATTGTCGAGGTCAGTGTCATTTATACTTGTCGATGTCATTAATACTTGTCGTTGTAGCTCTGTCTACTTCTGTTCACTCTGCTCATGTCATAGTTCATCCTGCTCGTTTCTTGCCACGTGAGTTTTGTTTATTCGTGTCACAGTAAGTGTTTTTGTTTCTTGTTCATAGTTTAGCCTTTGTGCTAGTTTCTGTTCATAGCCAAGTTTGTTCTCTGCCTTGTGCGCGCCTTTTGTTTGTACCCTTTTGTTTGTTTTTGGTTATAGTGTTAAATTAAATTATGTTTTCCTGTACCAAGCATGCCTTCTATGCATCTTGGGGTTCGTCACCTACACACTCTGACACACTCTGGACAAGTCGCCATCTCATTGCAGGGCCAACACAGACAGACACACAACATTCACACTCACATTCACACACTAAAAATAAAATCCACTTTACATTATTTTCTTGCAGTGGAAGGGAAGAGGGAAGGCAGTGTCGACAACGCTGTGGATATTTCCTGAATGTTTCAAACCACATATCGCTTGTCCATGGCTTTCTTTGGACTCATATTGAGCTACCAAAACTAGAAAAATGTTGAAAAAAAATTAAAAACACACAAAAAAAAGCACACAAATTGGCACATGCTGACTTAATGAGCCCCCTGATTCATAAATCGAGGTTCCACTGTATATTATTCTACAAAATCGCCTACCTATAAAGTTCAAGATGATGCATATGAGCAGATAAAACATCTTCGGTCAGAACATGTTATAAACCAAAACACAGATACTCACTGGAGCACTGCAGTCCAAAATGGAAGCTTCTTTAAAGATTGATTGATTGATTGAAAATGTTATTAGTAGATTGCACAGTACAGTACATATTCCGTACAATTGACCACTAAATGGCAGAGGTGGGACCAAGTCATTGTTTTGCAAGTCACAAGTAAGTCTCAAGTCTTTGCCCTCAAGTCCGAGTCAAGTCCCGAGTCAAGACAGGCAAGCCCCGAGTCAAGTCCAAAGTCAAGACTGGAAAGTCTCAAGTCAAGTCCTAAGTCCTGCATTTTGAGTTTCGAGTCCTTTCAAGTCCTTTTAACCACAGACTAATATATTAACACAGATTGTGTATGCTTTTCAAATGCTGTATTTATTTATTAAAACAAGTGCATTTTAAATTGCAGGAAAGAAAACTGTGCTGACATTGCACTTTATAATAGCACTATTAACCAGTCATTTTAAACATTAACTCATTCCTTTGCAGAACAAACACATTGAAAAATAAAGTGCAAATGTACTTATTTGTACAAAAGGGTTAACTTTGAAAAAACATGACATATACGTGAACATAACAAAAAAGTTGTACTTTTTATATGCTGCATTGCATTTGCAAAAGACCAAATTAGCCAAGAGTCTGTCAGTCATTTGTGCACGATGGGGGCGTAGTATGATGCCACCATGGCTGAAAACTCGCTCCACTGGAGCACTGGAGGCAGGCACTGCCAAGACTCTCATGGCCACTCGGAACAGTGAAGGAAGAGTCTTCATGTTCAATGCCCAGAACAAAAGGGGGGAGAGAGTTGTTTTGGGTTGGTGCACTACTTGTAAGTGTATCTTGTGTTTTTTATGTTGATTTAATTAAAAAAAAAAAAAAAAAAAAAAAATTCTTGTGCGGCCCGATACCAATCGATCCACGAACCAGTACAGGTGGTTGGGGACCACTGAGGTAAACAACCAACAGTATGTCAGAAAGCTAGCTAAAACGGTACACATATTCATAATATAGTATACATTTTAACTGACCTTTATTTTACTATTTTTGTCTTTTTTTAGGTGGCTAAAATACGCGGTGCTGCTGACCGCCGTCTAACGTTACGTGTGATATGTTGACTAACGTAACCCTGCTTAAAAAAAAAATCACTGAACAAAAAGTATGAATAAGGTAGTGAACTGCAACAGATTCCCGTGTTTGCAATAACGTTATAACGTTAGCAGTGAGTTTACAGCCTCACTGATTTAACTACACAGCAAATAAAAGTCACGTTACTTAGCCAATAAACGTTATCTTACATTCAAAACTTACCGTTCTTTGTGCAACTTCAAATGCCGGACGAAGTTGGAAGTTGTTGCCTCTCCATCAGTAATTTTCGAACCGCATGTGTTGCATACTGCAAACCGTTTTGTGTTGACCACCTCGTAATTTTTATACCCAAACAAAATTATTTTAGGTATCATTTTTTGTTCACTGGCGTGTGGTTTGGACATGTCTTCTTCGTTGGTTGTCCTGCAATTTGATTGGATGAATGCTTTGTGATGAAAACAAAGTAGATCTAATTTGATTGGCTGTTGTACTGAGACCACACCAGCTGACACACGCAACGCTGATAGACAAGTACACAATGAAAAATACGGAGCGCTCCCGAATAACTTTTTCATCTTTGGGTTTTGGGGAAAGTAGCAAGTCATGTCAAGTCATGTCAATTCAAAAGGCTCAAGTCCAAGTGAAGTCACAAGTCATTGATGTTAAAGTCTAAGTCGAGTTACAAGTCTTTTTACATTTTGTCAAGTCGAGTCTAAAGTCATCAAATTCATGACTCGAGTCTGACTCGAGTCCAAGTCATGTGACTCGAGTCCACACCTCTGCTAAATGGTAACACCCGAATACGTTTTTCAACTTGTTTAAGTCGGGGTCCACGTCATACTTGCCAACCTTGAGAACTCCGATGTTGGGAGGTGGGGGAGGGGGCGTGGTTGGGGGCGTGGTTAAGAGGGGAGGAGTATATTTACAGCTGGAATTCACCAAGTCAAGTATTTCATATATATATATATATATATATATATATATATATATAAAAACTTGACTTTCAGTGAATTCTACCTATATATATATATATATATATATATATATATATATATATATATTTATTTTATTATATATACAGTATATACTGTATATATATATATATATATATATATATATATATATATATATATATAAAAATAAATAAAAGAAATACTTGAATTTCAGTGTTCATTTATTTACACATAACACTCATCTACTCATTGTTGAGTTAAGGGTTGAATTGTCCATCCTTGTTCTATTTTCTGTCACTATTTTTCTAACCATACTGAACACCCTCTCTGATGATGCATTGCTGTGTGGCACACACAACAGTGCTTTCATCAAATGCACTAGAGTCTGGAATCTTCCATCTCTCCATAGCATGGCCCAAAACCGGGCAATCTTTGCTTCCTGAGGAAGATCTTCACTCCCAAGCACTTGGTAGTCCACTACTTCTTCCCGGAGGCTATCCAGGTCCAATCGCAGCTTCGGCTTGGAACTTACAAGCGTATTTCTTCATCTTCCTTGTTGTCGGCGTCGCCATGGCTGTATCTTCCTCGTTCTTCTGCTTCGTCTCCTTGTTGTGTGCACAGTTGTGCACTCTCTAAAAGCCGTAGATGTTATTGTCACATATGCATGTACAGTAGATGGCAGTATTGTCCTGTTTAAGAGTGTCACAACATTGCTGTTTACGGCAGACAAACTGCGTTACGGTAGACGAAAACGTGACTGCTGTTGTGTGTTGTCACCGCGCTGGGAGGACGATAATGAAACTGCCTAACAATAAACCCACGTAAGAAACCAAGAACTCGCCCTCGATCATTCTACAGTTATAACGTGATTGGGCAGGCACGCTGTTTATATTGTGGGAAAGCGGACGTGAAAACAGGCTGTCCTCACTGAGCTGGAGGGGACGTGGCCTCCAGCCCCGCCTGAATTTCGGGAGATTTTCGGGAGAAAATTTGTCCCGGGAGATTTTCGGGAGAGGCGCTGAATTTCGGGAGTCTCCCGGAAAATCCGGGAGGGTTGGCAAGTATGGTCCACGTTCATCTATTCATGGTGGATGTACATATTACTGTCACTTATGATGCTATACCAGTGCTAATGCTAGCATAGCAGCTAAAACTTAAAAAAAAAAACATTACAACTAATCCCAACATGTTTTCTCTCGATGGAAGTGGAATTCTTGTAGGCTAAAATGTGAACATTTCTACTGACACAAATGACAGCAAATGTTATGAATATTTGTTTTTGTTTTCTTAACATTTTAAACACTTAGAGTTGTGCTGCCTTGTCTGACATAAAGCCGGGCTCTGTTTGATTGGTTAAAAGGGGTCAAATGTCACTGTTGCTAATTACGTTGGATTGCTGGGAAGGTTATCAACTGCAACCTCCCGACTCTCCAAGACCTGTATGCCTCCAGGACTTGAGGGTGCGCAGGCCGGATCGCAGCCGACCCTCGAACACAAACTATTTGACTCTCTCTTTTCAGGCCGGATACTAAGATCCATCCGGACCAAAATCTCCCGCCACAAGAACAGTTTTTTTCAGGCTCATAGACACTAATTCTTCTTCGCTTACGGCCATTATGTTTTGTATTCAACAAATAGTTGTCATATTAAACCAACAGACACACTGAAGAAGTGTGTTTTTTGTTTGTGCTATGGCGCCATCTTTTGGACGAGTTCGCT
Source organism: Nerophis lumbriciformis (assembly GCF_033978685.3). Classification (NCBI taxonomy): domain Eukaryota; kingdom Metazoa; phylum Chordata; class Actinopteri; order Syngnathiformes; family Syngnathidae; genus Nerophis; species Nerophis lumbriciformis. Next base: position 46,526,934 of record NC_084562.2, read on the forward strand.
CACTGCAGGTGCTTCTGGTTGAAAATGTACTTCCTTTTTCGTGCCTTGAACTGCAAGTAAAACCGTGCATTCTTCATTCATCACTCAAAACGTTTATAATTTTACAATATAAAAAAGCAATTCATACTAACTCAACCGTCACATGTGTGATGTTTGTAGTAGTGTTTTCATGCATATTTGTACGTGCTATCGTAATGTGTTGTAATCAAGCTAGCATTGTTTACAAGTGTTTGTGTTGTATTATTAACTTACAATAGCATTCTTTTTGTATTGTTTCAGTTTACTGAATTCACCAAAATGTCACAGTAGAGTTATTGAGTCTGTTTAGTTGATTGAAGAGGTAGCTTCCACAGCTAGTGGGTCCATGATGACGACTTCTGTTTTATTTTATCAGCCATTTTACTGCCGTGTTACAGACACCGTTCAAAAACAATTAAGTTATGTACATAAACATTTACAAAATCTTTTGTACCGGTATATTCCTGCAGTTTATTGTCCGGTGCGGCCAATATATGTAAAACAAATTATTTCTTCTAATATTTGGTGGGTGCGCTCAATAGCCCGGAAAATACGATATGTACACACAGAAACCAAATATCTTACTGTAATGATATTGTCATGATCCGTTACCCGGATCATGGCATGAATTATGTTGGTTATGTTTCTGGTTTTAGTCTGTTTCCTGGGTGCACCCTCTTTCCCTGTTTATTGTTGGTTTCCATGGGCACTGATTCTCCTCACCTGTCTTAGTTTTGCAATTAGTGTTTCCACCAGGTGTTTTGGCTAATCACTCCCCTTTATAGTTTCCTGTCACCCAGCAGTAAGTGCTGGGTCAATGTTTGCAATAGGCAACATTTACGTCCTTCTGTTTTTGCTCCACGCTCTTTATATTATTCTGCCGACCAGAATCCCGGTTTTTTCACCCTTGGTGACATTTTGGTTTTTATTTAGCTCCACGCTTGCTAGCGTCCTCAGTTTTGTATTTTTGTCCTGCCTTTTATTTATTAAATATACTTAAATCTTACCTGCACTCCGCTCCTGCTTGTCTCCTGCCTTGGAAGGAACACGACAACCACAACCATGCGTCGAAGACGTAACAGATATTCCTTTTTTATTCATCTTGTTTCATGTAGCACCATTGCACTGAAAAAAATCCTAGTTTGTGAACCCTCCCTGACAGTAGCTCTGTGCACATGAAAACATTTAATCGGATTAAAAACCTAACCGGAATAAAAATGCTTCATGTAAACACACCGTTCGGAAGATTCTGACCCCATCGCACACGTTCGGATCAAAATTGCATTCCGATCGAGACGGGTGGTTTATGCCGAAAGTCATTCAGATTGTAGCACATGAAAACACATTTTCGGAAATTCGGGTTAGAATTATCCTTACTGCACATGCCTTTGATGTCAGCTATACTTCGGTGGTGGAGCACGGAATAAATTTAGTAGTCTCGGAATGAAGCGATTGTCTTGCTGCCGTCTCCCCCCATTCAATATGTACAGAAGTTGCGTTATATACTGCTGAGTTTGTTTCTTTAAACGAGACTAGCAATAACAAAAGTGTGGTCTGAAGTGTCAGTTGTCGATGTAACAATAAAACAAGGGATCTAGTTGTCGTCTTAACGAGCTGTTTTATTCACGACTTCACAGCTAATTCACATGCTATGCCGTACATCCATCCATCCATCTTCTTCCGCTTATCCGAGGTCGGGTCGCGGGGGCAGCAGCCTAAGCAGGGAAGCCCAGACTTCCCTCTCCCCAGCCAGTTCGTCCAGCTCTTCCTGTGGGACCCCGAGGCGTTCCCAGGCCAGCCGGGAGACATAGTCTTCCCAACGTGTCCTGGGTCTTCCCCGCGGCCTCCTACCGGTTGGACGTGCCCTAAACACTTCCCTAGGGAGGCGTTCGGGTGGCATCCTGACCAGATGCCCGAACCACCTCATCTGGCTCCTCTCGATGTGGAGGAGCAGCGGCTTTACTTTGAGCTCCCCCCGGAGGGCAGAACTTCTCACCCTATCTCTAAGGGAGAGCCCCGCCACCCGGCGGAGGAAACTCATTTCGGCCGCTTGTACCGGTGATCTTGTCCTTTCAGTCATAACCCAAAGCTCATGACCATAGGTGAGGATGGGAACATAGATCGACCGGTAAATTGAGAGCTTTGCCTTCCGGCTCAGCTCCTTCTTCACCACAACGGATCGATACAGCGTCCGCATTACTGAAGACGCCGCACCCATCCGCCTGTCGATCTCACGATCCACTCTTCCCCCACTCGTGAACAAGACTCCGAGGTACTTGAACTCCTCCACTTGGGGCAAGATCTCCTCCCCAACCCGGAGATGGCACTCCACCCTTTTCCGGGCGAGAACCATGGACTCGGACTTGGAGGTGCTGATTCTCATGCCGTACATAAATACAACATAAAAAGCACAGAATAGCTCCATTTCAAAAAGAGGTAAAACAAAAGTAGTGAACAGGAGGAAAAAAATTATGAATAAATACTGTGATATCATCAAACAAGCAATGTATTTTTACAGTGGAAGTCTACTGCAGTGAGCACACTCGTCCATAGCTCAAATAATACCACACCTTTCCGTTTATGTCAGGTTCTGCGCATGTCAAATTATAGTTTTACGATTTAAGGTGTGATGCATGAAAACGCACGTTTTAATCAGATAATTTTTATCAGGGTCCATATACACAGTAACATTCTAATCCGAAAGATGATCAGATTAAATACATGTCGTCCATACACACGTGGCTAGTGGCAAACAAAATGATTCTGATTCTAATTCTGATTTGGAAGAAGTCTCTCTAACAAGCCAAAAGTACTTCTCTGCAAACAGTAATCAATGTACTATAAATAAATGTGATTGGAAACAAATTATTGTATTGTTTCTTCTTCACTAAAATACTCAAGTAAAAGTAAAATGTATGTTGCATTAAAACTAATTTGACAAGTAAAATCCATCCAATAAGTTACTTAAGTACAAACCCCGTTTCCATCTGAGTTGGGAAATTGTGTTGGATGTAAATACAAACGGAATACAATGATTTGCAAACCCTTTTCAACCCATATTCAGTTGAATATGCTACAAAGACAACATAGTTGATGTTCAAACTGATAAACATTTTTTTTTTTGCAAATAATCATTAACTTTTGAATTTGATGCCAGCAACACGTGACAAAGAAGTTGGGAAAGGTGGCAATAAATACTGATAAAGTTGAGGAATACTCATCAAACACTTATTTGGAACATCCCACAGGTGAACAGGCAAATTGGGAACAGGTGGGTGCCATGATTGGGTATAAAAGTAGATTCCATGAAATGCTCAGTCATTCACAAACAAGGATGGGGCGAGGGTCACCACTTTGTCAACAAATGCATGAGCAAATTGTTGAACAGTTTAAGAAAAACCTTTCTCAACCAGCTATTGCAAGGAATTTAGGGATTTCACCATCTACGGTCCATAATATCATCAAAGGGTTCAGAAAATCTGGAGAAATCACTGCACGTAAGCAGCTAAGCCCGTGACCTTCGATCCCTCAGGCTGTACTGCATCAACAAGCGACATCAGTGTGTAAAGGATATCACCACATGGGCTCAGGAACACTTCAGAAACCCACTTTCAGTAACTACAGTTGGTCGTATTGTGGGTTGGGCTCTCGGGGGTGATGGGGCCGTGCTCTGGCTCCCACGCACTCTGGGAGTCGAATGTATTGTACATGCAAATTCACATATGCTCACATACGTACATAGGTACCTACGCTCCCACATACATACACAAATACAGTACATATTTACCTACCTAATGTTCGTACATCCACACGCACATTCAATATACAAACATACACATACACATACTGTACATATACATTCACTGTACAAACACATATACACATTCTGTACATATACATTCATTGTACAAACACATATACACATTCTGTACATATACAAGTACATATGCATACTTACACTCATGCACATAATCACGTTTCATCAAACATATATTAACGTTGTTGCCCTAGGGTAAACTGGGTGTAACACATGGCACACTGACAAAGCTTAACCTATTGTGACTATAACAATCTACAAGGTTAATGTAGGTTGCTTCTCTTTCTCCCCCTCCATTTTTCTGCATTCTTTCGTATCTCAAGTTATCATTACGTATATGTATTGTTGCATTTAAACAACTGTATTGTTGATAATAAAGGTAAATTATTGGTATTGTTAATTATCAATAGCGCTATTTCTATTGGTATTTGTATTGATCCATTTGTAGTGTAATAATGCTCATTGTCATTTCTGTATTATTTTTTATTTTTCGCTAACTGCTTATTTGCTATTACTTTTACCATCATATTTGTACATGTCATATTTGCTGATGTTGCTCTATTGTTGTTGTTGTTGTTGTTGTTTGCTGTTGTTGTTTTTGTCTCTCTGTCTAATCCCCCTCTTGTCCCCACAATTTCCCCCTCTGTCTTCTTTTTTTTTTCTCTTTCTATCCCCTCCTGCTCCGGCCCGGCTGCACTAAATGATAATATAAATACATTTAATAAAGTCAAACAGTTGGTCGTATCATCTGTAAGTGCAAGTTAAAACTCTCCTATGCAAGGCGAAAACCGTTTATCAACAACACCCAGAAACGCTGTCGGCTTCGCTGGGCCTGAGCTCATGTAAGATGGACTGATACAAAGTGGAAAAGTGTTCTGTGGTCTGACGAGTCCACATTTCAAATTGTTTTTGGAAACTGTGGACGTCGTGTCCTCCAGACCAAAGAGGAAAAGAACCTTCCGGATTGTTATAGGCGCAGGTATGGGGGTGTATTAGTGCCCAAGACATGGGTAACTAACACATCTGTGAAGGCGCCATTAATGCTGAAAGGTACATACAGGTTTTGGAACAACATATGTTGCCATCCAAGCAACATTACCATGGACGCCCCTGCTTATTTCAGCAAAACAATGCCAAGCCACGTGTTACATCAACGTGGCTTCATAGTAAAAGAGTGCGGGTACTAGACTGGCCTGCCTGTAGTCCAGACCTGTCTCCCATTGAAAATGTGTGGCGCATTATGAAGCCTAAAATACCACAACGGAGACCCCCCGGACTGTTGAACAACTTAAGCTGTACATCAAGCAAGAATGGAAAATAATTCCACCTGAGAAGCTTAAAAAATGTTTCTCCTCAGTTCCCAAACGTTTACTGAGTGTTGTTAAAAGAAAAGGTGAAGTGGTGAACATGCCCTTTCCCAACTACTTTGGCACATGTTGCAGCCATTAAATTCTAAGTTAATTATTATTTGCAAAAAAAAAAAAAAAGTTTATGAGTTTGAACATCAAATATGTTGTCTTTGTAGTGCATTCAATTGAATATGGGTTGAAAAGGATTTGCAAATCATTGTATTCCGTTTATATTTACATCTAACACAATTTCCCAACTCGTATGGAAACGGGGTTTGTAAATGTAGCGGCCATGTTACCACCCATCTCTGGAAATGAGTTGGCAAAGAGGTGTGTGTTTACTCATGTTTTTTAGTTGTATCAACAGCATGCTTTTGGGGAATGTACCTCTGATTTACAGTATGTGAATCATTTATTTACAACAGTTACAGAATAACCTGTCATCATGCTAGATGGTAAATTCTAGCAACCTTGCCTATGTCAGGATGTCTTGTTGCAATAACTAGCCTGTCACTGCTGGTTCTTACTTTGTTCCTCCGATACACCAGACACGATGACATTTTGGCCCCGGCTGCATTGTCAATTACGTCCGTCACACAATAAATACTACCCAAGGCAATTTCCTTTTGTCGTGTCTCATTTTTGCTAAAATTGCTCGGTCTGTCTTCTAATTCCGATGTTGTTCTGCCCTCATTTTCTCTCCGACTGTCCGCGCTGATGGCTGAAAAACATGGCTGTTTGCTTTTTATGAGACTATAATTGTGCATTTCCAAATGGAAGTGAGTCAGACAAGGATGGAGAGCAAGGATGGGACTGAGAGCAAGACGTGTGTTCCTAGCAGAACTGATGACAACCTCGGGTGAAGTCTAAAACGTCAACATTTCATGGAACTTGGACAGCACTTTTATGAGGTTGCATTTCAATGTTAAATGTCAAATGTTTTTCAGTTTCATACATTCGATCTTCGAACTCTTTCGAATGAATTACTAACTAAAACGAGGTACCACTAGGGTTGTGCGATACAGACGGTATATCAGGAATTCTCAAACTATGGTCTGGGCTCCATTTAGTGGTACACCAAAGAATCACTTGATTAAAGTACTTTGTTTAATTTTTCAATGTTCAAACTAGTGTTGTCCCGATAGCAATATGATGGTACCGGTACCGGTACCAAAATGTATTTTGATACATCTCTAAAAAAAGGGGACCGCAAAAAATGGCATTATTGGCTTGATTTTAACATAAATGTCACGGTACATTAAACATATGTTTCTTATTGCAAGTTTGTCCTTAAAGGGGAACATTATCACAATTTCAGAAGGGTTAAAACCATTAAAAATCAGTTCCCAGTGGCTTATTTTATTTTTCGAAGTTTTTTTCAAAATTTTACCCATCACGCAATATCCCCAAAAAAAGCTTCAAAGTGCCTGATTTTAACCATCGTTATATACACCCGTCCATTTTCCTGTGACATCACACAGTGATGCCAATACAAACAAACATGGCGGATAGAACAGCAAGGTATAGCGACATTAGCTCGGATTCAGACTCGGATTTCAGCGGCTTAAGCGATTCAACAGATTACGAATGTATTGAAACGGATGATTGTAGTGTGGAGGCAGGTAGCAAAAACGAAATTGAAGAAGAAACTGAAGCTATTGAGCCGTATCGGTTTGAACCGTATGCAAGCGAAACCGACGAAAACGACACGACAGCCAGCGACACGGGAGAAAGCGAGGACGAATTCGGCGATCGCCTTCTAACCAACGATTGGTATGTGTTTGTTTGGCATTAAAGGAAACTAACAACTATGAACTAGGTTTACAGCATATGAAATACATTTGGCAACAACATGCATTTTGAGAGTGCAGACAGCCCAGTTTCCATCAATTAATATATTATGTAGACATACCCTCATCCGCTCTCTTTTCCTGGGGGTCTGGCGGCAGATTTCTTTGACTTTATCGTTGGAAATGCATCTGCTTTGAGTGTCGCAGGATATCCACACATTCTTGCCATCTCTGTCGTAGCACAGCTTTTGTCGGTAAAGTGTGCGGAACAAACGTCCAATTTCTTGCCACTTTCGCATTTTTGAGCCACTGGTGCAACTTGAATCCGTCCCTGTTCATGTTGTTACACCCTCCGACAACACACCGACGAGGCATGATGTCTCCAAGGTACGGAAAACAGTCGAAAAAAACGGAAAATAACAGAGCTGATTTGACTCGGTGTTTGTAATGTGTTTGAGAAAATGGCGGATTGCTTCCCGATGTGACGTCACAACGTCATCGCTCCGAGAGCGAATAATAGAAAGGCATTTAATTCGCCAAAATTCACCCATTTAGAGTTCGGAAATCGGTTAAAAAAATGTATGGCTTTTTTTCTGCAACATCAAGGTATATATTGACGCTTACATAGGTCTGGTGATAATGTTCCCCTTTAAATAGAATAGTGAACATACAAGACAATTTGTCTTTTAGTGGTAAGTAAACAAACAAAAGCTCCTAATTTAGCTGCTGACATATGCAGTAACATATTGTGTCATTTACCATTCAAGTATTTTGTCAACTTTATTAAGGACAAGTGGTACAAAATGAATTATTAATTTACTTGTTGATTTACTGTTAATATCTGCTTACTGTCTCTTTTAACATGTTCTATCTACACTTCTGTTAAAATGTAATAGTCATTTATTCTTCTGTTGTTTGGATGCTTTACATTAGTTTTGGATGATACCACAAATTTAGGTATCAATCCAATGCCAAGTAGCATACATTGGTCATATTCAAAGTCTTCATGTGTCCAGGGATGTATTTCCTGAGTTTATAAACATAATATACATTTAACAAAAACGAAAAAAGATGCGATGCTAAAAAATATCGATGTAATCATAGTAGTATTGACTAGATACGACCCTGTACTTGGTATCATTACAGTAGATGTTAGGCGTAGATCCACCAATGGCGTTTGTTTACATTCATGATCGGCGTCATTAGCGGTGACGGTACTTTTTAGAGGCGAGGCGGTATAGTACCGAATATGATTCATTAGTATTGCGGTACTATACCAATATCGGTATACCGTACAATCCGAGTTCAAACGCAGTGTTACTGTTCAAACTGTGTGTAAAGTTACAGTAAAAATAAAATGTTAAAACATACTTTTTAAATAAAATCTCTGTCTTGTTTTTAATCAATACTTAGGCATACAACACTATTGTATTTTAATATTGGTCTTTATGGTAGTATTTGGAGAACCAAGTGTTTTCTGAGGTGGTACTTGGTGAAAAAAGTTTGGATTCTTCTTTCGTATACTATTAGATGACCAACTCAGTGTCATGAAGCCAAGCCCTCATCTTTGGTTCTTAGTGGAAAAATCCGGTTTTCTGAGGGCAGGCCGTATGGGGGTCAGCCGATGATGATGTGCTCGGCAGTCTGCTCAGGCTCGCCACACTGTCTGAAAGTCCCCAAGTCTTCATAGATGACTTGAAGCATCCAAATCCAGTGCCCAGGTTGTTCAGCAGGGTCCATAGTCTTCTTCTTTTACCCTGGATGTATTGTATTGTATTGTATTGGTGCCAACCAGGCATCTCTGGACAGGTCCTCAGGGATGGACTGTAGCTTCTCTTGTGCTGCCTTATTGTAAGGATGACGAGACTTCAGCCTGCACAGTGGAGCCGGTGTTGTTGTGGCTTTGTGCATAATGGTAGCTGAAGAGGTTAACTGCATCCCGTGGCAGACTGACTGGCGCCATACCCGTCAGAACTGGCTTAAGTACAGTTTTTTAATTGAGCTGCTGCATTTTTTTGGTTGGGTTGTTTATTTATTTTGAGTAACTTCTACAATTCTAAAAGGGGAAGAATGTAATAGTGATCTATGTTTGTCTGTTGCCATCTCCTGGTGAATGTTGGCTATAGCGTACTGGGGTTACTTTTTGGTTGGCCAACGATTTACGTGGTGTTGCGCACCTGACGTCAAGTGTGTGAGTCTGTTCTGAAGTCTACAGTAAAGAGACGTTCTTCATCACCTCTCCTGGTTATTGCCTCCAACTCAATATATTACAACAACATTGCTGTTTACGGCAGACGAACTGCTTTACGGTAGAATAAAACATGACTGCTGTTGTTGTGTGTTGTTACCGCGCTGGGAGGACGTTAATGAAACTGCCTAACAATAAACCCACATAAGAAACCAAGAACTCGCCCTCGATCATTCTACAGTTATAGCGTGTTTGGGCAGGCAGCTGTTTATATTGTGGGAAAGCAGACGTGAATACAGGCTGTTGACACGTCACTCAGGTCCGCATGAAGCTGGAGGGGGCGTGGCCTCCAGCTCCGCCTGAATTTCGGGAGTTTTTCGGGAGAAAATTTGTCCCGGGAGGTTTTCGGGAGAGGCGCTGAATTTTGGGAGTCTCCCGGAAAATCCGGGAGGGTTGGCAAGTATGTTAAGGGGAAAAAAAACCCAAAGGAATTAAATCTGAGCCAATAGTGGGAAAACATTTTAGAAGTATCAATGTAAGCATTGGTATGATCGATACTGCCACTGTGACTGCCTTGTTTTGGATCGATACTGAATAACCCCTTTTGATTTGGTTCTGTTTGTCTTGATCTGTGGCCGGATCATGTTTTGTTTAGTTTTGTTCTGTTAGTTTTGGACTGCCTTAGTTCCTGTTTTGTGCACCTCTGGGTTTGTTTTGGTTTCCATGGAGACTAATTGGGTTCACCGAGGTGAACCCAATTAATCCTACTGCCGACCACTAATCAGAGAGCTATTTATTCGCGTTGCTCGTCACACTCGGCCTGGCTTCATTGTTTGCTCCACGCAACAAGTTACGTTTGGTTATTCCTGTGATTCTTGATTCTTGTTCCTGCGCTAAGATTCGCCATAGCTTCCGATGCTATCGGCCCGCTTTTCTGTTTAATCTTGTTTTCTTGACTGATTCATGGAAAATAAACCATATCCTACCTCACGCTGTCGTCCGGAGTTGCCGTCTGCACCTGGGAGGAACGACCCCGCAGTAAGTTGCAACCCACACGTGACACGGTTATCATTTATATCAGGGTTCCCCAACCTTTTTTCCACCAGGGACCACTTTAATGTATGCATTATTTTGACGGAACATTTCTATGTGTGGCAGATGAAAACAGCAAAAAAAAAAATGAGCAAGAAAAATGTGCCTTTGGCTACAATCTGTCACATTAACATTTGATATGCCCATTAATGTGCATTGTCCCATGTACTATAACAAATGAGTTATAATATGCATCTATTAACAAGCTTATTGGTGTGTTTAGTGGGACAGGCGAAAGTTAAGTTTGAGAAAATGCAGTAGTTTATACAAACCCCGTTTCCATATGAGTTGAGAAATTGTGTTAGATATAAATATAAACGGAATACAATGATTTGCAAATCATTTTCAACCCATATTCAATTGAATGCACTACAAAGACAACATATTTGATGTTCAAACTCATAAACTATATATTTTTTTGCAAATAATAATTAACTTAGAATTTCATGTCTGCAACACGTGCCAAAGTAGTTGGGAAAGGGCATGTTCACCACTGTGTTACATCACCTTTTCTTTTAACAACACTCAAACGATTGGGAACTGAGGAAACTAATTGTTGAAACTTTGAAAGTGGAATTATTTCCCATTCTTGCTTGATGTACAGCTTAAGTCGTTCAACAGTCCGGGGGTCTCCGCTGTGGTATTTTAGGCTTCATAATGCGCCACACATTTTCAATGGGAGACAGGTCTGGACTACAGGCAGGCCAGTCTAGTACCCGCACTCTTTTACTAAGAAGCCACGTAGATGTAACACGTGGCTTGGCATTGTCTTGCTGAAATAAGCAGGGGCGTCCATGGTAACGTTGCTTGGATGGCAACATATGTTGCTCCAAAATCTGTATGTACCTTTCAGCATTAATGGCGCCTTCACAGATGTGTAAGTTACCCATGTCTTGGGCACTAATACACCCCCAGACCATCACACATGCTCCCTTTTCAACTTTGCGCCTATTACAATCCGGATGGTTCTTTTCCTCTTTGGTCCGGAGGACACTACGTCCACAGTTTCCAAAAAAAATTTGAAATGTGGACTCGTCAGACCACAGAACACTTTTCCACTTTGTATCAGTCAATCTTAGATGAGCTCAGGCCCAGCGAAGCCGACGGCGTTTCTGGGTGTTGTTGATAAACGGTTTTCACCTTGCATAGGGGAGTTTCAACTTGCACTTACAGATGTAGCGACCGACTGTAGTTACTGACAGTGGGTTTCTGAAGTGTTCCTGAGCCCATGTGGTGATATCCTTTACACACTGATGTCGCTTGTTGATGCAGTACAGCCTGAGGGATCGGAGGTCACGGGCTTAGCTGCTTACGTGCAGTGATTTCTCCAGATTCTCTGAACCTTTTGATGATATAATGAACCGTAAATGGTGAAATCCCTAAATTCCTTGCAATAGCTGGTTGAGAAAGGTTTTTCTTAAACTGTTCAACAATTTGCTCACGCATTTGTTGACAAAGTGGTGACCCTCGCCGCATCCTTGTTTGTGAATGACTGAGCATTTCATGGAATCTACTTTTATACCCAATCATGACACCCACCTGTTCCCAATTAGCCTGTTCACCTGTGGGATGTTCCAAATAAGTGTTTGATGAGCATTCCTCAACTTTATCAGTATTTATTGCCACCTTTCCCAACTTCTTTGTCACGTGTTGCTGGCATCAAATTCTAAAGTTAATGATTATTTGCAAAAAAAAAAAATGTTTATCAGTTTGAACATCAAATATGTTGTCTTCGTAGCATATTCAACTGAATATGGGTTGAAAATGATTTGCAAATCATTGTATTCCGTTTATATTTACATCTAACACAATTTCCCAACACATATGGAAACGGGGTTTGTAAGTTAATTAATGTTTCAATGCGGCCTGGTATCAAATGCGTCACGGACCGGTATCGGTCCCCGGACTGGTGGTTGGGGACCACTGGTTTATATGCTAAGTAATATAAAGGCGGTTGTAATATACGGTATATCGCATCATAGATTTTAGGCCACATCACCCATTCCTAGGTGCCACTATATATAGTTTAACAGCTGTGCATAGAGACTTAATTATAAAGTAGCAGGTACTTTTACATTCAAAAGGCCAAGAATGAGAGGTGAAGTCAAGAGTACCAAGAAATGATACCTTTCATGAAAAAAACCCCCAAAAACTGGTTTTCATGGAGTGAATGTTGTATAATTCACTCTGTGGAGTCTGGCAGGAGCAGCCCAATGTTAAGTGGCTTCTTGAGTTTATCCAGTGAGGTCAGAGAGAAAATAAAAACATCACACAAGGGCTACAATTACAGCCCCTTCGAACATGACAACCATCTGTTTTTGTGCTTTTGACAGAGAGCCCGCTCTTAATGGTCGGTTCAGCTGCAAGACAAACAAACCGTCGCGGGGTTAGTGTAACCTCTGTCTACGACTGCCAGTCAGAACTCGCCGGTGAAGACAGCCAGAGAAGCCGAGCTCTGCTGCAGTGTGAGGCAGCAGCAGAAGTAGCTGTGGTTTCAGTGGAAGGCTAAATTACAGCACGGAGCAAAGTTGTGGTTTGTATGCAGCAAACTCACACACTCACTTTAGTTTCTCTTCTCTCACACACACACACACACACACACACACACGCACACACACACACACACACACACACACACACACACACAGTCGAGCTGCTAGTTTGTGAGAACTGTGCAGTTAGACATGTAAGTCAGCGGCCTCCGAGGAAAAAGGAAAGTTGTTAAAAATGATGCCTTTATGTAGAGTGTAAACTGTGGTTGGCTTTAGTAATCCGTTAAAAATGGTCCAAGTGACAGAATCGTATGCGAACAAGAGCATTTTTCACATACGATTTTGTTGTACTCCAAGCAATGTTTGCGAGTTGTACAATACAATCAAAACAATTCATACTTACGAAACCATTACATGTTTGATAGTAGTGTTTTCATGCATATTTTGGCAAAATAAACAAAACAGTTCATACTTACTAAACCGTCACATGTGTGATAGTAGTGTTTTCATGCATATTTTTTAAAATATAAACAAAACAATTCATACTTACTACACCATTAAATGTTTAATAGTAGTGTTTTCATGCATATTTTTTAAAATATAAACAAAACAATTCATACTTACTACACCATTAAATGTTTAATAGTAGTGTTTTCATGCATATTATAGTAAAATAAATACCGTGACGTTTAATAGTAGTGTTTTTCATGCATATTTTGTACAATATGACCGAACCAATTCATACTTACTAAACCGTCACATGTTTGATAGTAGTGTTTTCATGTATATTTTCACTAAAGAAATACCGTCACAAGTTTGATAGTAGTGTTTTCATGCATATTTTGAACAAAATAAACAAAACAATTCATACTTACTAAACCGTCACATGTGTGATAGTAGTGTTTTCATGCATATTTTGGCAAAATAAATATTGCCACATATTTGATAGTAGTGTTTTCATGCATATTTTGAACAATATAAACAAAACAATTCATACTTACGAAACCGTCACGTTTGATAGTAGTGTTTTCATGCTTATTTTTGCTAAATAAATACCGTCATGTTTGATAGTAGTGTTTTCATGCATATTTTCGCAAAATAAATACCGTCACATGTTTGATAGTAGTGTTTTCATGCATATTGTGTACAATATATCCAAAACAATTCATACTTACGAAACCGTCACATGTTTGATAGTAGTGTTTTCATGCTTATTTTAGCAAAATAAATACCGTCACGTTTGATAGTAGTGTTTTCATGCATATTATAGTAAAATAAATACCGTGACGTTTAATAGTAGTGTTTTCATGCATATTTTGTACAATATGACCGAACCAATTCATACTTACTAAACCGTCACATGTTTGATAGTAGTGTTTTCATGTATATTTTCACTAAAGAAATACCGTCACAAGTTTGATAGTAGTGTTTTCATGCATATTTTGAACAAAATAAACAAACCAATTCATACTTACTAAACCGTCACATGTGTGATAGTAGTGTTTTCATGCATATTTTGGCAAAATAAATATTGCCACATATTTGATAGTAGTGTTTTCATGCATATTTTGGCAAAATAAATATTGCCACATATTTGATAGTAGTGTTTTCATGCATATTTTGAACAATATAAACAAAACAATTCATACTTACGAAACCGTCACGTTTGATAGTAGTGTTTTCATGCTTATTTTTGCAAAATAAATACCGTCACGTTTGATAGTAGTGTTTTCATGCATATTTTCGCAAAATAAATACCGTCACATGTTTGATAGTAGTGTTTTCATGCATATTGTGTACAATATATCCAAAACAATTCATACTTACGAAACCGTCACATGTTTGATAGTAGTGTTTTCATGCTTATTTTAGCAAAATAAATACCGTCACGTTTGATAGTAGTGTTTTCATGCATATTATAGTAAAATAAATACCGTGACGTTTAATAGTAGTGTTTTCATGCATATTTTGTACAATATAACCGAACCAATTCATACTTACTAAACCGTCACATGTTTGATAGTAGTGTTTTCATGTATATTTTCACTAAAGAAATACCGTCACAAGTTTGATAGTAGTGTTTTCATGCATATTTTGAACAAAATAAACAAACCAATTCATACTTACTAAACCGTCACATGTGTGATAGTAGTGTTTTCATGCATATTTTGGCAAAATAAATATTGCCACATATTTGATAGTAGTGTTTTCATGCATATTTTGAACAATATAAACAAAACAATTCATACTTACGAAACCGTCACGTTTGATAGTAGTGTTTTCATGCTTATTTTTGCAAAATAAATACCGTCACGTTTGATAGTAGTGTTTTCATGCATATTTTCGCAAAATAAATACCGTCACATGTTTGATAGTAGTGTTTTCATGCATATTGTGTACAATATATCCAAAACAATTCATACTTACGAAACCGTCACATGTTTGATAGTAGTGTTTTCATGCTTATTTTAGCAAAATAAATACCGTCACGTTTGATAGTAGTGTTTTCATGCATATTATAGTAAAATAAATACCGTGACGTTTAATAGTAGTGTTTTCATGCATATTTTGTACAATATGACCGAACCAATTCATACTTACTAAACCGTCACATGTTTGATAGTAGTGTTTTCATGCATATTTTGGCAAAATAAATATTGCCACATATTTGATAGTAGTGTTTTCATGCATATTTTGAACAATATAAACAAAACAATTCATACTTACGAAACCGTCACGTTTGATAGTAGTGTTTTCATGCTTATTTTTGCTAAATAAATACCGTCATGTTTGATAGTAGTGTTTTCATGCATATTTTCGCAAAATAAATACCGTCACATGTTTGATAGTAGTGTTTTCATGCATATTGTGTACAATATATCCAAAACAATTCATACTTACGAAACCGTCACATGTTTGATAGTAGTGTTTTCATGCTTATTTTAGCAAAATAAATACCGTCACGTTTGATAGTAGTGTTTTCATGCATATTATAGTAAAATAAATACCGTGACGTTTAATAGTAGTGTTTTCATGCATATTTTGTACAATATGACCGAACCAATTCATACTTACTAAACCGTCACATGTTTGATAGTAGTGTTTTCATGTATATTTTCACTAAAGAAATACCGTCACAAGTTTGATAGTAGTGTTTTCATGCATATTTTGAACAAAATAAACAAACCAATTCATACTTACTAAACCGTCACATGTGTGATAGTAGTGTTTTCATGCATATTTTGGCAAAATAAATATTGCCACATATTTGATAGTAGTGTTTTCATGCATATTTTGGCAAAATAAATATTGCCACATATTTGATAGTAGTGTTTTCATGCATATTTTGAACAATATAAACAAAACAATTCATACTTACGAAACCGTCACGTTTGATAGTAGTGTTTTCATGCTTATTTTTGCAAAATAAATACCGTCACGTTTGATAGTAGTGTTTTCATGCATATTTTCGCAAAATAAATACCGTCACATGTTTGATAGTAGTGTTTTCATGCATATTGTGTACAATATATCCAAAACAATTCATACTTACGAAACCGTCACATGTTTGATAGTAGTGTTTTCATGCTTATTTTAGCAAAATAAATACCGTCACGTTTGATAGTAGTGTTTTCATGCATATTATAGTAAAATAAATACCGTGACGTTTAATAGTAGTGTTTTCATGCATATTTTGTACAATATGACCGAACCAATTCATACTTACTAAACCGTCACATGTTTGATAGTAGTGTTTTCATGTATATTTTCACTAAAGAAATACCGTCACAAGTTTGATAGTAGTGTTTTCATGCATATTTTGAACAAAATAAACAAACCAATTCATACTTACTAAACCGTCACATGTGTGATAGTAGTGTTTTCATGCATATTTTGGCAAAATAAATATTGCCACATATTTGATAGTAGTGTTTTCATGCATATTTTGAACAATATAAACAAAACAATTCATACTTACGAAACCGTCACGTTTGATAGTAGTGTTTTCATGCTTATTTTTGCAAAATAAATACCGTCACGTTTGATAGTAGTGTTTTCATGCATATTTTCGCAAAATAAATACCGTCACATGTTTGATAGTAGTGTTTTCATGCATATTGTGTACAATATATCCAAAACAATTCATACTTACGAAACCGTCACATGTTTGATAGTAGTGTTTTCATGCTTATTTTAGCAAAATAAATACCGTCACGTTTGATAGTAGTGTTTTCATGCATATTATAGTAAAATAAATACCGTGACGTTTAATAGTAGTGTTTTCATGCATATTTTGTACAATATGACCGAACCAATTCATACTTACTAAACCGTCACATGTTTGATAGTAGTGTTTTCATGTATACTTTCACTAAAGAAATACCGTCACAAGTTTGATAGTAGTGTTTTCATGCATATTTTGAACAAAATAAACAAACCAATTCATACTTACTAAACCGTCACATGTGTGATAGTAGTGTTTTCATGCATATTTTGGCAAAATAAATATTGCCACATATTTGATAGTAGTGTTTTCATGCATATTTTGAACAATATAAACAAAACAATTCATACTTACGAAACCGTCACGTTTGATAGTAGTGTTTTCATGCTTATTTTTGCAAAATAAATACCGTCACGTTTGATAGTAGTGTTTTCATGCATATTTTCGCAAAATAAATACCGTCACATGTTTGATAGTAGTGTTTTCATGCATATTGTGTACAATATATCCAAAACAATTCATACTTACGAAACCGTCACGTTTGATAGTAGTGTTTTCATGCTTATTTTAGCAAAATAAATACCGTCACGTTTGATAGTAGTGTTTTCATGCATATTTTGTACAATATGACCAAAAAAATCAATACGTACTAAACCGTCACATGTTTGATAGTAGTGTTTTCATGCTTATTTTCACAAAAGAAATACCGTCACGTTTGATAGTATTGTTTTCATGCATATTTTGTACAATATGACCAAAAAAATCAATATGTACTAAACCGTCACATGTTTGATAGTTGGGTTTTCATGTATATTTTCACAAAAAAAATACTGTCACATGTTTTATAGTAGTGTTTTCATGCATATTTTGAACAAAATAAACAAAACAATTCATACTTACTAAACCGTCACATGTGTGATAGTAGTGTTTTCATGCATATTTTGGCAAAATAAATATTGCCACATATTTGATAGTAGTGTTTTCATGCATATTTTGAACAATATAAACAAAACAATTCATACTTACGAAACCGTCACGTTTGATAGTAGTGTTTTCATGCTTATTTTTGCAAAATAAATACCGTCACGTTTGATAGTAGTGTTTTCATGCATATTTTCGCAAAATAAATACCGTCACATGTTTGATAGTAGTGTTTTCATGCATATTGTGTACAATATATCCAAAACAATTCATACTTACGAAACCGTCACATGTTTGATAGTAGTGTTTTCATGCTTATTTTAGCAAAATAAATACCGTCACGTTTGATAGTAGTGTTTTCATGCATATTTTGTACAATATGACCAAAAAAATCAATACGTACTAAACCGTCACATGTTTGATAGTAGTGTTTTCATGCTTATTTTCGCAAAAGAAATACCGTCACGTTTGATAGTAATGTTTTCATGCATATTTTGTACAATATGACCAAAAAAATCAATATGTACTAAACCGTCACATGTTTAATAGTTGGGTTTTCATGTATATTTTCACAAAAAAAATACTGTCACATGTTTGATAGTAGTGTTTTCATGCATATTTTGTACAATATAACCTAAACAATTCATACTTACGAAACCGTCACATGTTTGATAGTAGTGTTTTCATGCATATGTTGGCAAAATAAATATCGTCACATGTTTGATAGTAGTGTTTTCATGCATATTTTGAACAATATAAACAAAACAATTCATACTTACTAAAAGGTCACATGTGTGATCGTAGTGTATTTTTTTAAATATAAACAAAACAATTTATACTTACTACACCATTAAATGTTTAATAGTAGTGTTTTCATGCATATTTTCACAAAATAAATACCGTCACATGTTTGATAGAAGGGTTTTCATGCATATTTTGTACAATATAACCAGAACAATTCATACTTACAAAACCGTCACATGTTTGATAGTAGTGTTTTCATGCATACTGTGTACAATATAACCAGAACAATTCATACTTACAAAACCGTCACATGTTTGATAGTAGTGTTTTCATGCATACTGTGTACAATATAACCAGAACAGTTCATACTTACAAAACCGTCACATGTTTGATAGTAGTGTTTTCATGCATACTGTGTACAATATAACCAAAACAGTTCATACTTACTAAACTGTCACATGTTTGATAGAAGGGTTTTCATGCATATTTTGTACAATATAACCAGAACAATTCATACTTACAAAACCGTCACATGTTTGATAGTAGTGTTTTCATGCATACTGTGTACAATATAACCAGAACAATTCATACTTACAAAACCGTCACATGTTTGATAGTAGTGTTTTCATGCATACTGTGTACAATATAACCAAAACAGTTCATACTTACTAAACTGTCACATGTTTGATAGAAGGGTTTTCATGCATATTTTGTACAATATAACCAGAACAATTCATACTTACAAAACCGTCACATGTTTGATAGTAGTGTTTTCATGCATACTGTGTACAATATAACCAAAACAGTTCATACTTACTAAACTGTCACATGTTTGATAGTAGTGTTTTCATGCATATTTTCGCAAAATAAATACCATCACATGTTTGATAGTAGTTTTCATGCATATTTTGTACAATATTACCAAAACAATTCATACTTACTAAACCGCCACGTGTGATAGTAGTGTTTTCGTTCATATTTTGTACAATATATCCAAAACAATTCACACTTACTAAACCGTCACATGTTTGATAGTAGTGTTTTCGTGCATATGTTGTACAATATAACCAAAACAATTCACACTTACTAAACTGTCACATGTTTGATAGTAGTGTTTTCATGCATATTTTCGCAAAAGAAATACCGTCACATGTTTGATAGTAGTGTTTTCACGCATATTGTGTACAATATAACCAAAACAGTTCATACTTACTAAACCGTCACGTTTGATTGTAGTGTTTTCATGCATATTTTCGCAAAATAAATACCATCACATGTTTGATAGTAGTTTTCATGCATATTTTGTACAATATTACCAAAACAATTCATACTTACTAAACCACCACGTGTGATAGTAGTGTTTTCGTTCATATTTTGTACAATATATCCAAAACAATTCACACTTACTAAACCGTCACATGTTTGATAGTAGTGTTTTCGTGCATATGTTGTACAATATAACCAAAACAATTCACACTTACTAAACTGTCACATGTTTGATAGTAGTGTTTTCATGCATATTTTCGCAAAAGAAATACCGTCACATGTTTGATAGTAGTGTTTTCACGCACATTGTGTACAATATAACCAAAACAGTTCATACTTACTAAACCGTCACATGTTTGATTGTAGTGTTTTCATGCATATTTTCGCAAAATAAATACCATCACATGTTTGATAGTAGTTTTCATGCATATTTTGTACAATATTACCAAAACAATTCATACTTACTAAACCGCCACGTGTGATAGTAGTGTTTTCGTTCATATTTTGTACAATATATCCAAAACAATTCACACTTACTAAACCGTCACATGTTTGATAGTAGTGTTTTCGTGCATATGTTGTACAATATAACCAAAACAATTCACACTTACTAAACTGTCACATGTTTGATAGTAGTGTTTTCATGCATATTTTCGCAAAAGAAATACCGTCACATGTGTGATAGTAGTGTTTTCACGCATATTGTGTACAATATAACCAAAACAGTTCATACTTACTAAACCGTCACATGTTTGATTGTAGTGTTTTCATGCATACTGTGTACAATATAACCAAAACAGTTCATACTTACTAAACCGTCACATGTTTGATAGTAGTGTTTTCACGCATTTTGTGTACAATATAACCAAAACAGTTCATACTTACTAAACCGTCACATGTTTGATAGTAGTGTTTCCATGTATATTTTCGCAAAATGAATACTGTCACATGTCTGACAGTAGTGTTTTCATGCATATTTTGTACAATATTACCAAAACAATTCATACTTACTAAATTGTCACATGTTTGATAGTAGTGTTTTCATGCATATTTTCGCAAAAGAAATACCATCACATGTTTCATAGTAGTGTTTTCATGCATATTTTCGCAAAAGAAATTGTCAGGTTTGACAGTAGTGTTTTCATGCATAGTTTGTAAAATATGACCAAAACAATTCATACTTACTAAACCGTCACGTGTGATAGTAGTGTTTTCGTGCATATTTTGTACAATATAACCAAAACAATTCACCCTTACTAAACCGTCACATGTTTGATAGTAGTGTTTTCATGAATATGTTGTACAATATAACCAAAACAATTCACACTTACTAAACCGTCACATGTTTGATAGTAGTGTTTTCGTGCATATGTTGTACAATATTTAACAAAACAATTCACACTTACTAAACCGTCACGTTTGATAGTAGTGTTTTCATGCATATTTTCGCAAAAGAAATACCGTCACGTTTGATAGTAGTGTTTTCACGCATATTGTGTACAATATAACCAAAACAGTTCATACTTACTAAACCATCACGTTTGATAGTAGTGTTTTCATGCATATTGTGTAAAATATAACCAGAAAAAGTCATACTTACTAAACCGTCACATGTTTGATAGTAGTGTTTTGATGCATATTTGTACATGCCATCGTAATGTAATCAAGCTAGTGTCATTAACATTAGCTAATATGCTAGCACAGTGTTTGTGTTAGTACAGTAGTATTAACTTAAAATGATATTATTTTTGTATCGTTTCAGTTTCACAAATTCCTCAGTAAACTCACCAAAACGTCACTGTGGATTTATTGAGTCTGTTTAGTTGCATGGCAATGACTTTTCTGTTTTGTTTGATCAGCCGTTTTACTGCCGTGATACTGGCATCCTTTGAAAATATGAAATATACAAACTAGAATAAACAGAAATAAAGAACTAGAAAATATGAAAGTATAAAATGAACTAGAAAGGTCAATACGACAGGAGTGTTGGACAGAAGATGAGACCAAACCAATCAGAGCGTGATGTTCAGTATCATGGCCACTGATTGACTCAACCTCAGGCAGCATTACTGAGTTGGATTAAAATAGTGTAAGTCATGGCCTGTCAAACTGTGTCTTGTTTTTATCTTTTATTGTGTACCTCTGGTTGATAGGGGCACCGATTGAACACAATGCTTGTTTGTTGATTGGGACACACTGGTGGTCAATCCTACTTTGCGGTCATTTTTGAAACCAATTAACAGTGATAAATTAGGGATTACTGTACATAGGAATGACATTTGAATAAAATGAACAAATATATTAATTTTACCTTTTTTAGACCCGTCTAGCCGTCCAGTAGATGCAGGATTCTTGTTTGTCTTACACAACTGTTCAGTTTGGCTTTGTTATTGCATGTAGCTTGTTCGCCACTGGTGACAGTTATGTTTCCTGTTTTTGTCTACTATGCTCTGTTAGTGGATTAAAATATGTTTACCTGCACACTGCCTATTGTCCCCCACATCTTGGAATCACAAACACTTCACGATGGCAGAACATAACAGTGTAAAGATGACTAAAGGGCTCTCGTAATGTTGAAACGTTTATTGAGAAGGTTGTAAATCGTTTTTTTATGTTTAAAAATAATATATTATCATTATAATAAAAATAAAAAAATTCAATATATTTTCTAACCACAGCCTTAAGACTTTACTTTTTTTTTTTCTTGGTGTGCAATATGCCAGTAGAGATATTATTTAATGTTTATTAATTTTTTTAATTTCCCTATTGTGGGATAATCATCCTACGATATTCCTACTTTACGGTCATTTCTGAAAACAATTAACAGTGAAAAAATAGAGATTACTGTACATAGGCATGACATTTGATTAAAATTGTATCTTTATTTAAGACACCCTTATCAAAGTACTGGCACTTGAAACTTTCTTTAGTGCACTCAATAAAAAAAAAGCACAAAGACAAAGTCACAAGTGTGGAATTATTTGTTTGGTCACTCAATTGTGTCATGTCTGTTGATCATGTTTTTGTTTGGGCATGTGCTGTTTGTTTTTTGGACTCTTTTTAGTTCCTGGTTGCACTTCCTTGTTTGTTTGTTACCTTGACAACCATTAGTGTCACCTGTTTCACGTCTTGGACTAACGCACCTGATTCATTTGAACTCACGCACCTGTTTTCAATCACCACATGACTATTTAAGCCTGTAATTTTCTGTATTCATGCTCTGCACTCTTGACACGCTGCTTATTCTGTCCAGGTCATAGTTCATGCTGCTCTTTTCTTGCCATGTACGTTTTTTTGTTTTTTTTTCAAGCCACTGTTTTGTACCTCCACTGTGAGCGCCTTTTGTTTGTTCCTTTTTTCCATAGTTCTGCCTTTGTGCTAGTTTTGTTTTATTAGCCAAGTTTGTTCCCCGCCTTGTGCGCGCCTTTCGTTTATACTTTTTATAGTCTATTATTAAATCATGTATTTAACTTCACGCCATGTCCGGTCCAATTCTTATGCAACTCGGGAAAACAAACCACGCCATAGTCCAAGTCTTGACAAATTGAGTGGAATAAAATCTTGGCAAATGGACTATTGTAATTTCCGGACTAAAGAGCATGTAGCTGAGTGAAAAAGTGTTTTTTAATCCATCCATCCATTAATATTGTACAAAAGTATTTTATTTGTTTGTTTGTGAACATTTTGAAAGCCTGCTTGCTTTGTTTTGGCAAAACTATACATATAGCTAACACTATATTTATATCTATATCTATATCACATATCATATATATATATATATATATATATACAGTACAGGTCAAAAGTTTGGACACACCTTCTCCTCATTCAATGCTTTTTCTTTATTTTCATGACTATTTACATTGTAGATTGTCACTGAAGGCATCAAAACTATGAATGAACACATGTGGGGTTATGTACTTAACAAAAAAAGGTGAAATAACCGAAAACATGTTTTACATTCTAGTTTCTTCAAAATAACCACCCTTTGCTCTGGTTACTGCTTTGCACACTCTTGGCATTCTCTCGATGAGCTTCAAGGACACCTGTGAAGTGAAAACCATTTCAGGTGACTACCACTTGAAGCTCAGCGAGAGAATGCCAAGAGTGTGCGAAAAAGTGTCCAAACTTTTGGCCTGTACTGTGTACAGTACAGGCCAAAAGGCCTTCTCAATCAATGGGTTTTCTTTATTGTAGACTGTCACTGAATATGTATGTATATACCGTGCTTGCCAACCTTGAGACCTCCGATTTCAGGAGGTGGAGGACGTGGGGGGTGGGGGGCGTGGTCGGGTGTGTGGTTAAGAGGGGAGGAGTATATTTACAGCTAGAATTCACCAAGTCAAGTATTTCATACACATATATGTATATCCTGAAAATATGCAAACAAAACTGTGTTTAGATAATTGATACTTCAAACTTGCATAAATAAATATTAAGGAATATAACATAACTTGGCTTCTGAGAGCTTCAAAATATAATGAATAAAATGCTAAAGTTGTTGATAAACAAGCAATTATTTTGATAATTAAATATGGTCATTTTAAATGAATTATTATGATAATTTAAAATTAATTATTTCAAATATGTTTATTTTAATGTATAATTCTATGGCTGGATGTAATAATGAGTCAGAAAAAATACAAATAAAAATACAATTAATTTTGATGTTTTTAGCAAAATATAGTAAAAATGTATTTAGTTTTTTTTGTTTTTTTAATTAATAAATATATTTATTTTTAGGTAAGATACACATAATAATACAATTTATCTCTAGTCTGGATGATTTAGTTCTTGTCACCCTGTTGTCCTCCCGTCTCTTCCCCAAGGATGGCTTCATGAGCTGGGCAAACGCCTGGAGATGCCCTACGTCAACAACACGGTCGGCGGCCCGTCGGTGCGCAGCTCGTACATCGCCGTCCTCTACTTCACCCTCAGCAGCCTGACCAGCATCGGCTTTGGCAACGTGTGCGCGAACAGGACGCCAAGAAGATCTTCTCCATCTGCACCATGCTCATCGGCGGTATGCTGGACGCCTCGTATGGAACAACGTGATTGGGCAGGCACGCTGTTTATATCGTGGGAAAGCGGACGTGAAAAAAGGCTGTCCTCACTCAGGCCCGCATGGAGCTGGAGGGGGCGTGGCCTCCAGCTCGGGCTGAAAATCGGGAGATTTTCAGGAGAATATTTGTCCCGAAAGGTTTTCGGGAGAGGCGCTGAATTTCGGGAGTCTCCCGGAAAATTCGAGAGAGTTGGCAAGTATGGTATATACCCACTTAATTTTTGGAAAAATTATATTTCGTATATACTGTATATTGGCCGCACAAGTCTATAAGCCGCAGGTGTATTCATTGAAACATGAAATATTTACGCAGTAGCTTGTGTTCATTCACATATTTAACAAAAAACAGTGCCTGTAACACGACAAACAGTACAGTAGCTGACCGGAGAAGTCATTGAGAACACTGTTTTCATCCTCCTCCTTCCCTCTGAAGTTGTCTTCTTCGACATGCGACCGTTCAGACTTTCGTGACCCGTTGGTGGTATATTTCTGTTCAGTGCGGCAGCTGTTTCCTTATTCCTTCTTCGGCGTTGGGGCTGCATCTTGTGCATTCCGTCGTTTCTTCTCCATGACGAGGGTGAGTCCATAATGCACGCAAGTGCTGACTCAAGGATTGTGTAGGTGTGTTTGATTTAATGTTTACAATTTTAATTTATCAACGTCACCCGTTGAGTTATTTCATTGATCTGATGTGGCGAGGCTAAATTTATTGGCGGCATGTGAAGCACTTAAACTCGTAAAAATCCATACATATATTGTTTAATTGTTTAAAGTGCGGGAATAAAATAGCAGCTTATCATCCGGAAATAATGGTACATTTTATACACGATGTTTAGAGGTATTACATTCGAGACAACATACATAAACAGGGTCAAAAGTGGGGTGTACAAAAACCAAGATACCACTGTTTTAACTTGTGGTAATGAGTTATTTCGGTCATTGATAATTAAATAGTATAACCAATAATAATGATATAAAATTAAGGTATTTGGTATTTATATATATAACAAAAAAAAAAGAACTGAAATTTAACTAGTGCAGTTGTCTAATATTTCACGAGGTTGTACCATTAAGTGTCAGTTGACCTTTTGTTGCTCTACTTCATGAATAGCCTGGAGAGTGCCTTCTGCGGGGGCTGTCCCACAGGTGTGTCCAAAACAAAAGAAGCAACCTACAAACCCTCTCCTCATTATGAAGGCATTCATCTTTTCAAATGATCTGTCCCAACCCAGCAAGAAAATGTAAGCTAATGGGATCTTTTTATATGGAGCTTAAAAATAGTCTTGTCAGGTGAGACTTTAAATATTGCATCATTCTGTGCTCTGCACCATTCGGGCCCAAGGGGCTATTCAGTTCACCTGAACCACATTTCCATTCAAAGAGACATCTTGTTTGCAACAACATAGTTGTGGTGTAACTGCAGCTCTGTTGCAAAAGCACATTCGGGACCATCAAATCCTAAAATCCAAAAAACAAATAATGACTACAAACTAAACAAAGAATGATGACTAAATGATTGGTAATTGGAACTGTGGAATAAATATTTTCTGTATGATTCCACTTGTTTTATTACAAACCCTATTTCCATATGAGTTGGGAAATTGTGTTAGATGTAAATATAAAGGGAATACAATGATTTGCAAATCATTTTCAACCCATATTCAGTTGAATATGCTACAAAGACAACATATTTGATGTTCAAACTGATAAACATTTTTTTTTTGCAAATAATCATTAACTTTAGAATTTGATGCCAGCAACACGTGACAAAGAAGTTGGGAAAGGTGGCAATAAATACTGATAAAGTTGAGGAATGCTCATCAAACACTTATTTGGAACATCCCACAGGTGTGCAGGCTAATTGGGAACAGGTGGGTGCCATGATTGGGTATAAAAGTAGATTCCATGAAATGCTCAGTCATTCACAAACAAGGATGGGGCGAGGGTCACCACTTTGTCAACAAATGCGTGAGCAAATTGTTGAACAGTTTAAGAAAAACCTTTCTCAACCAGCTATTGCAAGGAATTTAGGGGTTTCACCATCTACGGTCTGTAATATCATCAAAGGGTTCAGAGAATCTGGAGAAATCACTGCACGTAAGCAGCTAAGCCCATGACCTTCGATCCCTCAGGCTGTACTGCATCAACAAGCGACATCATTGTGTAAAGGATATCACCACATGGGCTCAGGAACACTTCAGAAACCCACTGTCGAGAACTACAGTTGGTCGCTACATCTGTAAGTGCAAGTTAAAACTCTCCTATGCAATGCGAAAACCGTTTATCAACAACACCCAGAAACGCCGCCGGCTTCGCTGGGCCTGAGCTCATCTAAGATGGACTGATACAAATTGGGAAAGTGTTCTGTGGTCTGACGAGTCCACATTTCAATTTTTTTTTGGAAACTGTGGACGTCGTGTCCTCCAGACCAAATAGGAAAGGAACCATCCGGATTGTTATAGGCGCAAAGTTGAAAAGCCAGCATGTGCGAAGGTATGGGGGTGTATTAGTGCCCAAGACATGGGTAACTTACACATCTGTGAACATATGTTGCCATCCAAGCAACGTTACCATGGACGCCCCTGATTATTTCAGCAAGACAATGCCAAGCCACGTGTTACATCAATGTGGCTTCATAGTAAAAGAGTGCGGGTACTAGACTGGCCTGCCTGTAGTCCAGACCTGTCTCCCATTGAAAATATGTGGCGCATTATGAAGCCTAAAATACCACAACGGAGACCCCTGGACTGTTAACAACAACTTAAGCTGTACATCAAGCAAGAATGGGAAAGAATTCCGCATGCGAAGCTTAAAAATTGTGTCTCCTCAATTCCCAAACGTTTACTGAGTGTGGTTAAAAGGAAAGGCCATGTAACACTGTGGTGAACATGCCCTTTCCCAACTACTTTGGCACGTGTTGCAGCCATGAAATTCTAAATTAATTAATATTTGCAAAAAATAAAAATAAAGTTTATGAGTTTGAACATCAAATATCTTGTCTTTGTAGTGCATTCAATTGAATATGGGTTGAAAAGGATTTGCAAATCATTGTATTCCGTTTATATTTACATCTAACACAATTTCCCCACTCATATGGAAACGGGGTTTGTATATTTTTTGAGGTACAAAAACCTTTATTTGATCAAATACAGGGCACAACCCTGAGCCTCTCTTCTCCTTTTAGGGCAAACCTACCCTTTAACGACTTGATCTATTAAGATTGTGTACAAAATATACGCCTAATAGTGTAAAATTGTGTGAACTATTAGTGGGCGTGTTGTGGGCGATCAACTTAGACCAGGGGTCGGCAACCCAAAATGTGGAAAGAGCCATATTGGACCAAAAATACAAAAACAATTATGCCTGGAGCCACAAAAAATTAAAAGCCTTCTATAAGTGATATAATGAAGTCAACACATGATATAAGTGTCCATATTAGTTATATTAGCCTACTATCAAAATGACTATATGTCGCAGGCTGACACAAATCTTGGTTGACATAATTGTTGAAATTTAATATTTATTCTACACATTTTTATAACATTGGAAAACAGTAAAACTCAGAGCGTGAGATAACTCCTCTAAATTACTGGCTTAGAATTGTCAAAGGTATAGATGTGTGTGTCCAAGTTTAAGGAAATGGATGTATTACAATCGAATGGATTTATTACAATCTTTGCAAGCTGGGTTATGTTTGCTGTGGTCTATAACGGCACACAAACCATCAGAAATGCAGGCAATATTACATACAGATAATATGTAATGAGAAATGCAGATATAAATTAAATACACAGAGGACATAATTAAGAGACAAATATACCTACAAGTGAGGCATAATGATGCAATACGTTCATAATGGTAGCCTAAATAGCATGTTAGCATCGATTAGTCATGCACTGACCAAATATGCTTTGATTAGCACTCCACACAAGTCAATAACATCAACAAAACTCACCTTTGTGTATTCACACACAGTATAAAATGTTTGGTGGACAAAATGAGACAAAGAATGAGTGGCATAAAATATGTCTTTCTCTGGCATCATTGAAGAAAGTCATACATGTAAACAAACTACGGTGAGTTCAAGGACCACCGAAATTAGTAGGACAAAATGGCGCTCGCTAAATACTGTCATCAGAGAATCATGTTTAATATAAACAGTGGGATTTCTAACAATTAGGGATGTTTGTGTCATTTTGCCCTCCTACAGAAACCCTTTTGAAACAAAAAAAAAATGTTCTCCCCTCTTTTACTATTTTCATACATTTTTTAAAAAGCTCCAAGGAGCCAGTAGGGCGGCTCTAAAGAGCCACAGGTTGCAGACCCCCGACTTAGACTGTGTGTACAATTGTTAACAAGAGCAAAAGTGGTACAGTGCCTGTATTTACATTAGGTCACTATGGAGACACTCATTTACTGCACATGTTATGTTGTGAATCTGCAGCACACAAATCAAATCTGTGCCACCTTTTATGGGCTATTAGAAGCACAATTAAGAGGACGGAACCTATTCTTGGCATGCCAAGTTACGCTCTGTGAGATGAAACCGACAATAACTGCAATGCTGCACTGGAATGATCCAACTGCGGGAAAATGCATGTTGCAAAAAGTTTTAAAAAGATTAACGTCATTAAAACACAGTGTGGTGGTATCTGCTGTCTCCAAATCAGCCCTTTAGTAATTAATTATACTCACCAATAGAAATAGCACTATTGATAATGAATAATAACAGTAATTACCTCTAATATCAACAATACAATTGTTCAAATGCAAAAATACATATATGTAATGATAACTTGAAATACAAAAGAAAGCAGATAAATGGAGGGGAAGAAATTAAACAATGGATGTCCGCTAACTTTTTGCAACTCAACGCCAGGAAAACGGAAATGCTGATTATCGGTCCTGCTAAACACCGACATTTATTTAATAATACCACCATTTGACAACCAAACAATTACACAAGGCGACTCAGTAAAGAATCTGGGTATTATCTTCGACCCAACTCTCTCATTTGAGGCACACATAAAACGGCCTTCTTTCATCTCCGTAATATCGCTAAAATTCGTTCCATTTTGTCCACTAGCGACGCTGAGATCATTATTCATGCGTTCGTTACGTCTCGTCTCGACTACTGTAACGTATTATGTTCGGGTCTCCCTATGTCTAGCATTAAAAGATTACAGTTGGTACAAAATGAGGCTGCTAGACTTTTGACAAGAACAAGAAAGTTTGATCATATTACACCTATACTGCATTTACCTTTATATACCTACATACACCTATATACATACCTATACTGGCTCACCTGCACTGGCTTCCTGTGCACTTAAGATGTGACTTTAAGGTTTTACTACTTACGTATAAAATACTACACGCTCTAGCTCCAGCCTATCTTGCTGATTGTATTGTACCATATGTCCCGGCAAGAAATCTGCGTTCAAAGAACTCCGATTTATTAGTGATCCCCAGAGCCCAAAAAAAGTCTGCGGGCTATAGAGCGTTTTCTATTCGGGCTCCAGTACTCTGGAATGCCCTCCCGGTAACAGTTAGAGATGCTACCTCAGTAGAAGCATTTAAGTCCCATCTTAAAACTCATTTGTATACTCTAGCCTTCAAATAGAGCCCCCTTTTAGACCAGTTGATCTGCCGTTTCTTTTCTTTTCTCCTCTGCCCCCCTCTCCCTTGTGGGGGGGGGGGGGGGGGGGGGGGGGGGGCAGAGGATGGTTTCCTGCTGGCCACACTATGGACTGGACTCTTGCTATTATGTTAGAGCCACTATGGACTGGACTTTCACAATATTATGTCAGACCCACTCGACGTCCATTGCATCCGGTCTCCCCTAGAGGGTTGGGGGGGGAGGCACCCACATATGCGGTCCTCTCCAAGGTTTCTCATAGTCATTCACATCGACGTCCCACTGGGTTGTGGATTTTTCCTTGTTTTTACCGCGGATGTTGTTGTGGCTTGTGCAGCCTTTTGAGACACTTTTGATATGAGGCTATTTAATTAAACATTGATTGATTGATTGATTGATTGAAAAAAAAGAGAATTCAACTATATTAACCTTGTAGATTGTTATAGTAACAATAGGTTAAGCTTTGTCAGTGTGCCGTGTGTTACCAAGTTTCCTCTAGGGCAACAACAAAAATATGTTGTATTTAGAATTATAGTGTTATATTTGTAGTTATCGCTAGGGATGATGTTTGATAAGAAATTATCGAGTTCGAGCCTATTATCGAATCCACTTATCGAACCGATTCCTTATCGATTCTCTAATCGAGTCCGGATAGGTTGTTGTATATGGAAAAAAACACACAATATTTGGTTTAACAAAAGCTCACTTTTATTATATAAGAAAAAAATAAAATCTAATAAATAAATAGATATTGACTGTTACCACCCTAAAAAAATAAATAAATAAATAAATACATATTGACTGTTATTACCCAAAGTATATTAAGTGGGATGTATACAGTAACACAAAAACAACCTGTCTCTGTGATCACTATAGGTGTATGAATAATAATATAGTGTTAAATAAAATTAGTCCCTTGGGCACAAAACTGAAAATAATACAGCTCTCCAAAAAGTGCAATTCTGCTGCTATTTGACATAACTGTTTGTTATGATGCTTTGATATTTTTGCACTTTATTTCTTTATTGAAAGAAAATTCTATGAAGAGAAAGGTTGTTTGCAAACGTGGTTACGATGCTAAAAAATGAAAAGTTAAAGCTAAAAAAAGAAATACACTTTATTGAGTTAACATGATTTCTTTATAGGGGGAAAGATGTGATGTTATGAGCTAGGGACTATAACAACTACACTACCCAGCATGCAACGGTAGTGACGAGCATGCGCGGTAGCCCTGCAAAGTGTTGTTGCATGTCGTCACCCGGCAGCTAAGAATGAGGTTATGAGCTCGCTGTGAAAGTAAACATCAAGAACTCAGCCAACACGCCTCGTCTGCATTATTTATAATTAGACAGACAACACATATACAGTGTGATTTTGTTTTGTTTACAAGGAAAGAAAAACAAAAGTTAAAAAAGGAAGATATGTTGTATATATATGTATGTGCTGCGGTTGCTTTAAGAACATTGCGACAGCTGCCGTAAAGGAGGTGCGTTGCTAGCCTGGTTGCTATGTTTCCGGTTGGTCGTAAAAGTGCTCGTCATGTGTTTGTACCCTGCTCAAATCTCTCAGTAAAGTTATTCATTGGATTATACCTTTTGTTTTGAACTTTATTACACCTTGGAGGGCTTTTTCCGGTCCATTGTTTTTCCTGCTTTCGCTATCTGCGCCTAATGACTGAGCTACGTGACGTCATTTCTTGTGATGTCACACGGGGCATTTCTGGTCGGGACGGGATTCGTTCCCAGGGATTCGAATAAAGAACCAACTCTTTTTCTTTACTACAGTGGTCTCGATAACGGGTACCGGTTCTCAAAAAAGGGATTCGAGTCCGAGGACTCGGTTCTTTTCTTATCGAACATCCGGGAAAATCGGTTTCGAGTATCATCCCTAGTTATCGCCTTGTACACGAGCCGAGAGACAGCCTTTTTTTTTTTTAGCTTTTGGGCACCAGTTCCGCAATATCAGAGTGCTCTTGTTATGTAGAAATAAACATAACACAGAACATCCAATTACAGAACTGATAGAAACCCGACGCGACACCCACACACCTGCTGCTCGTCGTCCTCCACAGCCCCTTGTGTTAATGGATGGGAGTCTAATTACTATCCTCACACCGAGACTGCACTTGTCTCACAGGACACAAATGCATGCGTGTGCCTGGGAGTGGTGGGGTTATAGCGACCGTCAGCTTGAACACGCTGCTCATTAGCGCACTTCCTTTCTTTTCATTTTGCCGTTCGGGCGTCATTTGTGCACAGACACACCGTTAGAACACCGTTAAACACCACACTATTTTTTTAAGCTGGGTGGATCAAACGGCGTTGAACATACTGTCAGTTGTTTTTTTTGTTTCGATGCTGCTCTCACAAACGAAACTTGCAAGAAAGTCACAGATAGACGACTGCAAGACAAAAACCACGCATGCACTTCCTCACTCAGCCACCACAAGTTGGAACCAGCGACAATAATCTCACGGTGCACATTTCAAGGTAGACTCTTTTTGTCGTCAAACCCTCGCTGCACTAAAATGACCTCCGCCGCTACTTCCTGTGGGTCTCCCACTACGCCAACAGACAACAACAGACACTTTCGGTGTTCAGGGGAAACTTGGCACAAGTGAACAAAACAAAGGCCACCTGGCTCCAAGCAGCGTGGACACGAGCGCTCCTTGGTGATTGTCCAGGTTTGTGCCAATAACAAAGTCCTTACCCTTGAGGCCTAATTAGTCCTACGGCTAATGTGTTCCTAATTGTTCATAAACGTGCCCACTCTAATTTATTTCAGTGTTTTAGCACGAGGGAAGAGTTTAGTGATCCGGTCACCCTGTGGTTGTCTTGTTTAATGTTGCATTAAAATGCCGTTAATGATGAGCTTGTAATGATGCCATCAGTGCAAGTTGCTCTCTAAATGAGGTACAGTCCGTTCATGTTTTTGACGCATACATTTATACGTGGAAAAAGAAGCGAGAAGACTGATGGAGTCATTAAAGCAGGGGTGTCAAACTCAAATACAGAGTGGGCCAAAATTTAAAACTGAACAAAGCCGCGGGCCAAGGTTGAACAAATTAACCTTTTAATAGGGACCCAAACAAGTTTTGCATTGAATATTGAACAAGCAAGGCTTATACAACTTTATAGTGACATGCAAAATCGAATTTCAAATAATAATAATAATAATTAAAAAATATCAATGGCATATCAAATAAAATTTAAATAAAAATTGAATGCCTCTTTTCTATTTGCAGCCTTCTGAGGTAAATATCAACATTAACTTTTTCCACAGGCTAATAACAAATTTGAAAATAAAATAACAATAATGAACGAATCAAACATTCAAGTCTTGAAGTAGCAAGAGAAAGTGCATGAATAAACACTGATTTGCTCTAACACTGAATATGGAACAAGCAACACTTATATAACTTAATAGTGCAAAATCAACTTTCAAAAAACAAACGAAAAAACATCAATGGTATATTAAATACAATTTTAATAAAAAATGTAATGCCTCTTTTCTATTTGCAGCCGTCTGAGGTATATATCAACATTAACTTGGTGGGCGGGGGCGGGGTTTGGTGGTAGCGGGGGTGTATATTGTAGCATCCCGGAAGACTTAGAGCTGCAAGGGGTTCTGGGTATTTGTTCTGTTGTGTTTATGTTGTGTTACGGTGCGGATGTTCTCCCGAAATGTGTTTGTCATTCTTGTTTGGTGTGGGTTCACAGTGTGGCGCATATTTGTAACAATGTTAAAGTTGTTTATACGGCCACCCTCAGTGTGACCTGTATGGCTGTTGACCAAGTATGGCTTGCATTCACTTGTGTGTGTGTAAAAGTCGCATATATTATGTGACTGGGCCGGCACGCTGGTTGTATGGAGGGAAAGCGGACGTGACGACAAGTTGTAAAGGACGTTGAAGGCAGTGCCTTTAAGGCACGCCCCCAATAACGTTGTCCGGGTGGAAATCGGGAGAAATTCGGGAGAATGATTGCCCCGGGAGATTTTCAGGAGGGGCACTGAAATTTGGGAGGGATGGCAAGTATGAGTATTAGCGGTGAATGCGGTGTAACAGCGACACCGCCGCTGTATAATACTGGCGGGCCAGCTCTAATGTTAATTTGATATTGCCTCAAGGGCCAAATGAAATTACACGGCGGGCCAGAGTTTGGCCCGCGGGCCAGAGTTTGACACCCATGCATTAAAGAGTCAGTGACTCCTATTTCCTAATGCCAGCTTCACGTTGACCTCGTACACTGCAATTCCGATTTTTTTTTCTCCCAAATGCAACCTACGTGTGTATCAGATTTTTTCATTTCCATGTGAATAGTTCAATCTCAAATATTTTATATCCGACACATGCCTCTTTCGTACGTGGAAATAAATCGGATATATATACAGTACGATGCGTCCTCAATATAATTTTGTCCCGATACCAATATTTTGGTATGTTTTTCAGTAATTTTCTAAACAAAGGGGACCACAACAAATTCCATTATTGGCTTTATTTTAACAAAAAATCTTAGGGTACATTAAATATATGTTTCTTATTGCAAGTTTGTCCTTAAATAAACTAGTGAACATACAAGACAACTTGTCTTTTATTAGTAAGTAAGCTGTTCTGTTTTAATGTGTTCCTGCCTTCTTTTTTGTCTGCACCTGTGTTTTAGTGATTCGTCCTCGGCGAGGGGCGGACCTGGTGACACACCTGCTCGCAATTAGCCCGCCAGTGTCTAGGCTCGTCACCTACAGCTTGACCTTGCTGGTCATTGTTTCCCGAACACCGCATGTGCATGCGCCTACTTCGCCTCATGGTACGTTGCTTTCCCTTGTCCTGTTATTTCTAACTTCTTTGTGTTTGTTCCCTAGCCTCCTTGAGGCAGCAAAGACTTTATGCGGTGCTTGGTGCGCCCTGGCTTTTCCCCCTGCCAACCACTGAGGAACCTGTTTTGTTAGTATTTATGGTGTGCACTTCCGCCCCATCGCTTTTTGTTACACTTTTTGGACTTAATAAATGTATTCCTTTTTGTATTTCAAACTTGCCTCCCGTCTCTGCATCCTGGGGTCACCCCCCCTTGACCAGTTCATAACATAAGCAAACAAACTCTCTTAATTTAGTCTACTGGCATAAGCAGTGACATATTGTGTCATTTACCATTCTATTATTTTGTCAACATTATTAAGGACAAGTGGTAGAAAATATTAATCTGCTTGTTCATTTACTGTTAATATCTGCTTACTTTCTCTTTCAACATGTTCTATCTACACATCTGTTAAAATGTAATAATCATTTATTCTTCTGTTGTTTGATATTTTACATTAGTTTTGGATGATACCACAAATTTGGGTATCAATCCGATACCAAGTCGTTACAGGATCATACGTTGGTCATATTCAAAGACCTCATGTGTCCAGCGAAATATTTCCTGAGTTTATAAACACAATATAAAAAAAAAAAAAAAGATTTTGTGATGCTAAAAAATATCGATGTAATCATAGCAGTATCGACTAGATACGCTCTTGTACTTGGTATCATCATAGTGAATGTTAGGTGTATTTATATTATAGCGTCCCAGAAGAGTTGGTGCCTCAGGGAATTCTGGGAATTTGTTCTGTAGTGTTTATGTTGTGTTGCGGTGAAAATATTCTCCCAAAATGTTTGTCATTGTTGTTTAGTGTGATTTCTCTACATGGCACATGTTTATGACAGTGGTTGTCTTAATTGTTGATGATTGGTCATAGAGTAATCTTGTCTTGACTTAGTCAACTTCAGACCATTTTAACATGTCAAAAGTCATGACTCCGGTGCGTAGTGAAGCATATATAGCTATCTCTCGTACTACAGGGATGATTCCTGAAATAAATGTACTTGACTTGTCTCCATGGAGACAAGGATTAATAATTTAGAAGGAGTTACAACACTGCGGATAGTCTTTAGCTGCTAGCTAGCTAACTGTGTCGTAAAGCGTGACGACACCAATGGGTGGGGGACCGGTACTTTTCAGAGGTGGTATAGTACAGAATATGATTCATTAGTATAGCGCTACTATACTAATACCGGTATACCGTACAACTCTAACTCAATATGAACGCTCCCGCGCTCATGCCACATGTATCCGAACAGAACGGCATCAAAAAGCGATAAGCGTCATCATTTTTCGCCTTTTTCTGAAAAAATAGTTGACAACGGAGCAGAAAACAGGTGAAAATAATGTTTTAGGAACTCACGTGAAAGTTCCACCACTCCTGTCTCCGACTGCTCGCCCACAGACACGCTCTTTAAACAAACATTGAAGCAAACTATCCCGTAAAACTGTTTGTCCTCTTCCTTCGAAATCTTCTAGAACACTCCACTTGCGATGGATTGAATGCCCTGAAAATACAAAGACCTGGATGAATGAGAACATCCTAGGACACATTATTATTATTATCATTATAATCATCACGTCTTATCGCCTGATGTCTGCTCTGTTGTCCACAAGTTGTAGACATTTTCATACACCTTACGTATATTTTACTGTATAAAGTCGATCGTAAACTTTTAGTTTATGTTCCAACACATTCTTTATCTGCACTTTTGGTGAGAACATTGAGTTACTGTTAAGACCGATTTATATGGGTGATTTGTGTTGGTAGAATAAGTGAATGATGAGTTATTTATTTGTGAATGAATGAATCTTTGTCAAAGCAATGCAAACAAGGAAGCGAGGATGTGGAGCAAAGTAGGGAGACGTGATTGGGTAAAATAATTTGGCATGTATATATATATATATATATATATATATATACATATATATATATATACCGTATTTTCCGGACTATAAGGCACACTTAAAATCTTTTTTTTTTGTCTCAAAACTCGACAGTGCGCCTTATAACTCGGTGCGCCTAATGTACGGAATCATTCTGGTTTTGCTTACCGACCTTGAAGCAATTTTATTTGGTACATGATGTAATGATAAGTGTGACCAGTAGATGGCAGTCAAACATAAGAGATAAGTGCAGACTGCATTTTGATGGCAATATGACTCAAGTAAACAACACCAACATTTTATATGTTCCTTTGAAAGTATAAAACATCACACACGGCGCTCAAAAATCTATCAAAATGTTTTAGTACGACTTTGGTAGGCTATGAAGGATTGTCAGAGCATTAAACATACGACATAAGACATATTATCTGGCGTTTTGTTTCACAATATTATGCAAAATAAACGTTTCTTACCTTCTGGTACCTTCTGAACTGTATTTGGGATCTGCATAAATCCTGAAAAATTGTGCACATCCACCTTTGTAGTCTGTGCCGACATTGTCTTGTTATCCTCCGCTGTTGATATTTCTAATTTAAAGTAGTGTAAAGTTCTTACTTATATCTGTCAGTAAACACGCCATGAAAGCACTAAAACATACCGGCGTAGTGAGTTTACATTATTCACCCAAGGAACTTTAGTTATTAGAGAGTTCCAGTCGGACTGTTTTTCACGGGACACATTTCCTGTATTGTTGTTTCCGGATGAGGAGATGCTGCTCCGTTATTGATTAAAGTAAAGTCTGAATGTCATTAAAACAGTTAGTTCCATCTTTTGACACTTCTTCCACCCCCGTCCTTGCACGCTACACCGCTACAACAAAGATGACGGGGAGAAAACGCTGCCGAAGGTGAGCCACGTAAATAAGACCGCCCACAAAACGGCGCATCCTGAAGCGACTGTCAGAAATTGGCTTGAAGATGGTCTGTAAAACATAATCTATGCAACATTTTGACCAAAGAACCACCATTACATGTTATGTAGACCACAAGGAAGTGTTTTCCATTTCGAAAAAAAATAATAATATGAATCCTTTAATGCGCCCTATAATCTGGTGCGCCTTATATATGAAAAAAGATCGAAAATAGACCATTCATCGGCAGTGCGCCTTATAATCGGGTGTGCCCTATGGTCCGGAAATTACAGTATACATATATCCACCGTATTATTCGGACTATAAGTCGCAGTTTTTTCATAGTTTGGGGGTGCGACTTATACTCAGGAACGACTTATGTGTGAAATTATTAATACATTACTATAAAATATCAAATAATATTATTTAGCTCATTCACGTAAGAGACGAGACGTAAAAGATTTCATCGGATTTAGCAATTAGGAGAGACAGATTGTTTGGTAAACGTATAGCATGTTCTATATGTTATAGTTATTTGAATGCCTCTTACATAATATGTTACGTTAACATACCAGGCACGTTCTCAGTTGGTTATTTATGCCTCATAAAACGTACACTTATTCAGCCTGTTGTTCACTATTCTTTATTTATTTTAAATTGCCTTTCAAATGTCTATTCTTGGTGTTGGGTTTTATCAAATAAGTTTCCCCAAAAAATGTGACTTATACTCGTCCGTTAAATATGTTTTTTTTCTTCTTTATTATGCATTTTCAGCAGGTGCGACTTATATTCCGGTGCGACTTATACTCCGAAAAATACGGTATATAAAAATACAATAAATAAATAAATAATATGTTTTAACTTGGGATGTTTCGGGGGGACCCCTGGGTTAGACAGTTGTCTTGCATTTGAGTGCTGTCGGAACAAATTAGATTGGCAATAACATCGACGATTGGCCAAAATGTGCTGGGAAATGCAGAATATGGACAAATTTGCGAGGCTGCGCATAGTTTGCGTGAATTGGTGCGATCGCGAAATCGTCGAGGAGCTGTTTATGGAACTGCATTATTTTATTGGTTTATTTTTTACATTTTGTCCCTACCTCTCACATCTATGAATATTCTAACACAAATTTACAAATACCTTGCAGTCTATATGTTTGTAAAGGAAGATTTTTTTTATTCAAAGCTTGTTCAGTGTACTTAATGTTGTGCCTGGTGAGGTGTATTCATTCACATGGCCGTGTATGACTTGAGCGCTTATACCACTACCAAGGGTCACCAACTCGGTGCCCGCGGGCACCAG
Organism: Nerophis lumbriciformis; assembly: GCF_033978685.3. NCBI lineage: Eukaryota > Metazoa > Chordata > Actinopteri > Syngnathiformes > Syngnathidae > Nerophis > Nerophis lumbriciformis. The sequence goes on from NC_084562.2 coordinate 46,566,494, forward strand.
GTAGCCCGTAAGGACCAGATGAGTGGCCCGCTGGCCTGTTCTAAAAGTAGCTCAAATAGCAGCACTTACCAGTGAGCTGCCTCTATTTTTTTACATTTTATTTATTTACTAGCAAGCTGGTCTCGCTTTGCTCGACATTTTTAATTCTAAGAGAGACAAAACTCAAATAGAATTTGAAAATCCAAGAAAATATTTTAAAGGCTTGGTCTTCACTAACTGACAAAGAAACAGATAACAGATTTGGTGTCCAGTTCAAAGTGTGACATGATTTATTAAAACATTTGAGAGTTGACTTTTGTATTTTACATGAGTTATTTTTTTGTACAAACATGGTGCAAAGTAATTCATGATTTGTTAAAAAAATTTTAGTGGCTAGCTAGTTAAAATGGGATATTGTGATTTCACAAGCCTGTCTTAGAAGTGATCATTTGAAAATGTTCAATTTGAAAAATGTGCACTTAGAGAAAATATAAAAATAAAGTGTTGCAAATTGATATTGATCTGTTTCTATATATATGTGAGAAATTATTAAGATGATCAGTGTTTCCACCAGTGACGTGCAGTCACTAGAAAAATGGAAAGAAAAAAAATGTAAAAAGAAAAAAAAATAATTAAATTGTTATATGTATCCAGTGATTATACTATAAAGTTATTTTCCATTTAACTTCACCAGTTTTAGATTGTTTTTATTCAAAATCGCTGAATTTTCACATTTGCCGTTCAAATACTGAGAAGAGACGGTGCGGTGAACAGCAGCCAGTTGAGGCACGTCACTCAGTGCCTCAACATGGATTCCGGACTCAGCTAACTGTTGTCCTGCTGTGCAGTGAGACTGTATTGCTATATGAATTATATTATACATTTCCATAGTTTAGTTAGCTGAGGTATATAATGTACAGTGTATTTTGTCAACAACTGTATGTGTGTAACGTATTTCTTGTGCTGAGCGATCATAAAACGGCTGCAAAAGACGCACTGGCTGAGGCTCCAGTAATCCCGCCTCCTGCACCCCCGTCGTAGAATTGTTATATCAACTAAAGCCCACACTTACATTTTCCACGTGCAAGATTGAATCTATTTAAAAAAGTTATTTCATAAGAAGCCAAAAAGTGCAAAAACAATAATGTTCGGGTTCGGAGGAGTTGTGAATGACTGCAGGGCTACAACATTAGGTACACCTGCAGACTGCAGGTGTATCTAATTCACAACTCCTCCAACACAAACATTATTGTTTTTGCACTTTTTGGCTTCTTATTAAATAACTTTTGTAACCTATTTTCATGGGCTTTCCTCTTTGTGATGTTAAGTTCCTGTTATGCGCTGTTATACAGTATATGCCTTGAGCTCTTATTTTGAAGGCGCTAAGAGCGGAAGTGATGACACGAAGTGGAGCAGAAGTTTTTGAAAGAAGGTAAATAAAGTGGTCCTCGTGTAAACTGGAGCCTCCGTGTTTGTTATTTTGTAGTTTCATACAGTATAGGCGACATTTATAAACCCTCGGTTACACTTTTTTAAATAGATTCAATATTGCACGTGGAAAGTTTAAGTGAGGGCTTTAGTTGTGGCGCATGGACTTAATTTATAAGTAAAGGTAAGACCATAATAACGTTTTTTTTTATTAAATGTGTTTTTTTGTGTGCTACAGTTTGTATGTGTAAAGTTAAAGTTAAGTTAAAGTACCAATGATTGTCACACACACACTAGGTGTAATGAAATTTGTCGTCTGTATTTGACCCATCCCCTTGTTCACCCCCTGGGAGGTGAGGGGAGCAGTGGGCAGCAGTGGCGCTGCGCCCGGGAATCATTTTTGGTGATTTAACCCCCAATTCCAACCCTTGATGTTGAGTGCCAAGCAGGGAAGAATGCTGGTATGAGCTTTTAAACATAACCCGTTAACTGCTGCCAATCAAATGGTGAATAAGATACTCTTATTAGGGTTCATATGTTTGTAAATCTGACTGTGATGAAGTCAGTGCCTCACCAGCCATCAACCTCACCGCACGTCACTGGTTTCCACAAAGATAATTATCATTAATTATTAATAATAACATAGAGTTAAAGGTAAATTGAGCAAATTGGCTATTTCTGGCAATTTATTTAAGTGTGTATTAAACTGGTAGCCCTTCGCATTAATCAGTACCCAAGAAGTAGCTCTTGGTTTCAAAAAGGTTGGTGACCCCTGGCTTATACTGTATTTTAGATCGAGAGCCACATGGAGAAAAATCTACTCGGCCTGTAAAGTCACAGCACGATAACTTAAAAACAAAGACAATTTCAGATTGTTTAAAAATAGAACAAGCACATTCTGAAAATGTACAAATTCTAATGTTGTTGGCTTGTTTTTTTTACACTTTTTTTTACATGGTTAATGATTTATTTGTCGTTATTTAAATTTTCGGAATAAATGATGTGATAATGTTCATCAGTCAACTCATTGGCTATAATTTTCAATAAAGATATAAACAATGTTATCAAAATCAAATTATAGGATATTATTTATGTAGTTTGATAATTTTCCTCGACTGGTGCACTAACATCATGTGGTTTATTTTGTACATAAGTAGCATCATCTACAAATATACAAATAATTGCTATTGCGACATCCAGTGGACGCATTTAGAACAGCAGTTTATTTCATTAAAAAATGCTAGGTTAATTTTTATACATAGCAAACTCATCCCGCGGGCCGGTTAAAACCTGTTCGCGGGCCTGATCCAGCCCTCGGGCCGTACGTTTGACACCCCTGCTGTACGGTATATGTATTCATGTTGTAGTGGAGTGAAGCCATGCCTGTCTGAGTCTGTTTCATGCAGAAACGCTGTCAGACTGAGCGACCTATGGCTGACAAGGCCTTAGAGTTCACTGGACCGTGTTTGCATTTGCACAAAGCATAGTCTCAGATTGTATGGTCATGCATTTGTGCAATAGTGTGTGTCAATATGGCTGAATGCACGCATGTGTGATTGTCTCTGTACTGTTTGAGTGCCACTTGCCCTTTTGTGTGTCTGTGTGTGTTTGAGTGTTTGCAAATCTCCCAGGGTTGCAATGCATCTTGACAGTCTGTGCAGTCGCGTCACCGACACGCCGCTGTCTGACTGATAGGACGAGTCAGTGAGGGGAGAGAGAGTGAATGACAAGGAGGATGACAGATCACGTGGGACTCAACAGGGGGAAAAGTGCTATGACACACACTCTTCTGCATGCAGCGAGGGGACGCCGAGCATGTCATTCACGGCGAAACAAAACAAACAAAAGTCCACTTCGCACTGATGTATGGATAGAAGCTGAGTGGAAAACCTCCTCAGAAGTAAGCATTGAGCGGGCCACGACTCACCCATTGCAACATTTGGCAGCAACACAATAAGGGCTGCAACAAAAAGTCAGTCATGTAGGATTTTAATTGACACAGTCAGAGAGGTTATTACTGTAACCATGTGTTGTTTGTATTTCCAGCAGTGTACAACCACAATGAATCACCCGCAGAACAATATTACCAATTTTATCCAACTTTATCAACAGTAAAGTTCGAAAGAAAAAAAAAGTGATGGGAAATATGACTATGAGTGAAATTTCAGCATCCACCTAATTTGCACTATTACTAAAAAATAAGTGTCGATTACATTTTAACCAATAAAGGTGCCATATGGGTACTTTTAAAAAAGGTGTGCAAATGGAAAACATATCCATCCATCCATCCATCTTCTTCTGCTTATCCGAGGTCGGGTCGTGGGGGCAGCAGCTTAAGCAGGGAAGCCCAGACTTCCCTTTCCCCAGCCACTTCGTCCAGCTCCTCCCGGGGGATCCCGAGGCGTTGCCAGGCCAGCCGGGAGAGATAGTCTTCCCAGCGTGTCCTTGGTCTTCCCCGTGGCCTCCTACCGGTCGGACGTGCCCGAAACACCTTCCTAGGGAGGCGTTCGGGTGGCATCCTGACCAGATGCCCGAACCACCTCTTCTGGCTCCTCTCGATGTGGAGGAGCAGCGGCTTTACTTTGAGCTCCCCCCGAATGACAGAGCTTCTCACCCTATCTCTAAGGGAGAGCCCCGCCACTCGGCGGAGGAAACTCATTTCGGCCGCTTGTACCCGTGATCTTGTCCTTTCGGTCATGACCCAAAGCTTATGACCATAGGTGAGGATGGGAACGTAGATCGACCGGTAAATCAAGAGCTTTGCCTTCCGGCTCAGCTCCTTCTTCACCACAACGGATCGATACAGCGTCCGCATTACTGAAGACGCCGCACCGATCCGCCTGTCGATCTCACGATCCACTCTTCCCCCACTCGTGAACAAGACTCCGAGGTACTTGAACTCCTCCACTTGGGGCAAGATCTCCTCCCCAACCCGGAGATGGCACTCCACCCATATATTTTTGTTAAAAAAATAAATTTAATATTGATGGATTCATTGAAACTTTTATTAGTAGATTGCACAGTGAAGTACATATTCCGTACAATTGACCACTAAATGGTAACACCCGAATAAGTTTTTCAACTTGTTTCATGAAACATATATATACTATTTTCATAATACAGTCATCAGACAAGTTAATCATCACAGTATATAAATTGAATTATTTACATTATTTACAATCCGGGGTGTGGGATATGGAGGGGGGGGGGGGGGGGGGGGGGGGGGGGTAAGTTTGGTTGGTATCAACACTTCAGTCATCAACAATTGCATCATCAGAGAAATTGACATTGGAACAGTGTAGGTCTGACTTAGTACATATGTACAGCAAGTATTGGACACAGAGAGAGAGATCAGAAATTATAAGAAAAAGTGACTACATTTGATTGTTTACAATCCGAAGAGGTATGATGAGGAAGGGAGGGTGTTAGTTTAGGGTTGAAGTTGCCTGGAGGTGTTCTTTTAGTGCGGTTTTGAAGGAGGATAGAGATGCCCTTTCTTTTACACCTGTTGGGAGTGCATTCCACATTGATGTGGCATAGAAAGAGAATGAGTTAAGACCTTTGCTAGATCAGAATCTGGGTTTAACGTGGTTAGTGGAGCTCCCCCTGGTGTTGTGGTTATGGCGGTCATTTACGTTAAGGAAGTAGTTTGACATGTACTTTGGTATCAGGGAGATGTAGCGGATTTTATAGACAAGGCTCAGTGCAAGGTGTTTTACTCTGTCCTCCACCCTGAGCCAGCCCACTTTGGAGAAGTGGGTAGGAGTGAGGTGTGATCTGGGGTGGAGGTCTAGAAGTAATCTGACTAGCTTGTTCTGGGATGTTTGGAGTCTAGATTTGAGGGTTTTGGAGGTGCTAGGGTACCAGGAGGCGCATGCGTAATCGAAAAAGGGTTGAACGAGAGTTCCCGCGAGAATCTTCATGGTGCTTTTGTTGACCAGAGAGGAGATTCTATAGAGAAATCTTGTTCGTTGTTTGACCTTTTTGATTACCTTGGTTGCCATTTTATCACAGGAAAGATTAGCCTCTAGAATGGAACCTAGGTAGGTGACCTCATCCTTCCTGGCGATAACAATGTCAATAGAAGAGTGGTCTACTACTACTACTACTACTTGGGACTGGTACCTCTCCAGAGATTGTCCGTGGCCACCTGGTATCCTCTCCATGCAGAAAGGGGTAGACAGAACAGAAAAGAAAAGCGGCAGGTCAACTGGTCTAAACAGGATCTATCCAAAAGCTACTGTGTATAAATGAGTTTCAGGGTGGGACTTAAATGTGGTAGCGTCTTAAATGAGATAGCATCATTCCAGAGTACTTAAGCCTAAATAGAAAACACTCTAAAGCCTGCACACTTTTTATGGGCTCTGGTAATCACTAGTAAGCCAATGTTCTTGGAATGCAGATTTTGGGATGGGACATATAAAATGTTTTGGCATGCAAGTGGAACAGAGTAGTACCGTATTTTTCGGACTATAAGGCGCACTTAAAATCTTTTTTTTCTCTCTCAAAACTCGACAGTGCGCCTTATAACCCGGTGCGCCTAATGTACGGAAAATAATCTGGTTTTGCTTACCGACCTCGAAGCTGTTTTATTTATCACACACAAGAGATACGTGTAGACTGCAATATGACTCAAGTAAACAACACCAACATTTGATATGTTCCATTGAAAATAGAGAACATTGCACACGGCGCTCAAAAATCTATCAACATATTTTAGTACGACTTTGGTAAGCTATGAAGCCGCACCGCTTGATGGATTGTACTGTGCTTCAACATACAAGTATTATTATGGTGTGTGTATAAGGTAAGACGTATTATCTGGTGTTTTGTTTCGCAATATTATGCAAATGCAACATTTTTTTACCTTCTGCTACCTGCTGATCTGTATTTGGTATCTGCATAAGTCCTAAAATGTTGCGCGAGTCCGTCTTTGTTGTCCGTGACGAGGCCGTAGTTGATAAGCTTCTTCTTTTTCTCTATCTTCTTGTTATGTGACATTCATCCTCCACTGTTGCCATTTCTAATATAAAGTAGTGTAAAGTTCTTACTCATATCTGCCATGAAAGCGCTAAAACATACCGGTATAGTGAGTTTACATTATTCACCCAAGGAACTTTAGTTATTAGAGAGTTCCGTTCGGATGGTTTTTCACGGGACACAATTCCGGCGTTGTTGTTGCACTAGTAAGCCACGGATGAGGAGATGCTGCTCCGTTGTTGATTTAAGTAAAGTCTGAATGTCATTAAAACAGTTAGCGCCATCTTTTGACACTTCTTCCACTCCCGTCCTTGCACGCTACACCGCTACAACAAAGATGACGGGGAGAAGACGCTGCCGAAGGTGAGCCACGTAAATAAGACCGCCCACAAAACGGTGCAGCCTGAAGCGACTGTGAGAAAGCGGCTTGAAGAAAATCTGTAAAAAAAAAATCTTTGCAACATTTTGACCAAAGAACCACCATTACATGTTATGTAGACCACAAGGAAGTGTTTTACATTTAGAAAAAATTAATAATAATGCGACTTTTTTAATGCGCCCTATAATCAGGTGCGCCTTTTATATGAAAACAGATCGAAAATGGACCATTCATTGGCTCTGCGCCTTATAATCCGGTGCGTCCTATGGTCCGGAAAATACTATAATTTAAATGCTACAATAAAATAAATAGACTGATAACTAAATAATACATTCAACAATACGAAACATAATTTTGAAACAAAAGCAGCAAGGTCAATGTTTAATTAGTTGTACAGCACAACTTAAAAAACAACCAGTACTGCCCCAAAGTGTTCTACAAAGCTCAAACAAAAAGGTAAAAAAAATAAAAATCACAGACAATGCTTTGAATACATAGCTGAAACGAACCAATTAATAAAATGGCAAAAATAAATAAGCAATAGAAGAAAAATAAGGAATAGCCATGAAAATAGCAAACATTGTAATCTCTAGCTTAGCTTTTAGCAACAATATAGAACACAAAACATGTCGTAATGTTGATTTGAGGGATACGTGAATGCGCCTCACTCGTTGTGACCGCGATTGGTGCATAATGAGGAAGTGTTGTGTGATGGTGTGGAGAGAGGCGGTGAAATGTGTGTGTCATCACTGCGGTGCTGAAAGTAAGGTTGGCAATAAAGTTTAGAAAGAGCTTCAGACTATGTGTTCTTCTGTCAGGTGGCCACATTACTTACAAGACTTTACTTGCAAAATATCACCTCCCGGAACTTACTGCAAAGACAAGATATTCAATGTTCGAACTGAGAAAGTATTTCTTTCTGGAAAATACTCATTAACTTAGAATTTAATGGGCAGGAACACATTGCAAAAAAAAGTTGGCACAGGGGCATTTTTACCACTGTTACATGGCCTTTCCTTTTAACAACACTCATTAATGTTTGGGAACTGAAGAGACCAATTTTTGAAGCTTTTCAGGTGGAATTATTTCCCATTCTTGCTTGATGTACAGCTTAAGTTGTTCAACAGTCTGGGGTCTCCGTTGTGGTATTTTAGGCTTCATAATGCACCACACATTTCAATGGGAGACAGGTCTGGACTACAGGCAGGCCAGTCCAGTACCCGCACTCTATTACTCTGAAGCCACGCTGTTATAACACGTGGCTTGGCATTGTCTTGCTGAAATAAGCAGGGGCGGCCATGATAACGTTGCTTGGATGGCAACATATGTTGCTCCAAAACCTGTATGTACCTTTCAGCATTAATGGTGCCTTCACAGATGTGTAGGTCACCCATGCCTTTGGCACTAATACACCCCCATACCATCACAGATGCTGGCTTTTGAACTTTGCGCCTATAACAATCCGGATGGTTATTTTCCTCTTTGTTCTGGAGGACACGACATCTGCAGTTTCCAAAAACAATTTGAAAAGTGGACTCGTCAGACATCAGAACACTTTTTCTCTTTGCATCTTAGATGAGTTCGGGCCCAGCGAAGCCGGCGGCGTTTCTGGGTGTTGTTGAAAAATGGCTTTCACTTTACTTAGTAGAGTTTTAACTTGCACTTACAGATGTAGCGACAAACTGTAGTTACTGACAGTGGTTTTCTGAAGTGTTCCTGAGCCCATGTGGTGATATCCTTTACACACTGATGTTGCTTTTTGATGAGGAATCTAAGATCCGTAATATCATCGCTTACGTGCAGTGATTTCTCTAGATTCTCTGAACCTTTTGATGATATTACGGACCGTAGATGGTGAAATCCCTTAATTATTTGCAATAGCTCGTTGAGAAATGTTGTTCTTAAACTGTTCGACAATTTGCTCACACATTTGTTCACAAAGTGGTGACCCTCGCCCCATCCTTGTTTGTGAATGACTGAGCATTTCATGGAAGCTGATTTTATACACAATCATGGCACCCACCTGTTCCCAATTAGCCTGTTCACCTGTGGGATGCTCCAAATAAGTGTTTGATGAGTATTCCTCAACTTTCTCAGTCTGTTTTGCCACTTGTGCCAGCCATTTTGAAACATGTTGCAGGCATCAAATTCCAAATGAGCTAATGTTTCCAAAAAGTAACATTTTCCAGTTTGAACGGGAAGTATCTTGTCTTTGAGAGAAAATCAGCTAGAATGTGAAAAAAAGACAACGAGAAGGTTTATAAGAGGCCTATAACAAAAATCCGAACATCCATCCATCCATCCATTTTCCTTTCAGGGTCGCAGGGGGGGCTGGAGCCTACCTCAGCTGCATTCGGGCGGAAGGCGGGGTACATCCTGGACAAGTCGCCACCTCATCACAGGGCCAACACAGATAGATAGACAACATTCACACTCACATTCACACACTTCGGCCAATTTAGTGTTGCTACAACATTCACACTCACATTCACACACTTGGACCAATTTAGTGTTGCTAATCAGCCTATCCCCAGGTGCATGTCTTTGGAGGTGGGAGGAGACCTGGAGTACCCGGAGGCAACGTTCCCTCTAAGGTGCGCGCCTGTGCAATTGCGCACTGCTCAAGCGTCCTCTGCGCATGGCAAATCTATGCCACGCACAAAATCAAATAAAAAAATAAGCACATAACAATTTTCGACACACGAACACGACAGAGAAAACAGTTTTCGTCATCATTGTTCAAATATTGTAACGTCTGTCGATACGCTTTGAGGACATGAATTCCATCCATCACTTTACTGAGCAAAACTCTTATTGTCGGTCATAAACACATCACCAAAACATTAGTAAAAAAAATTATATCTAGTAAAAGTGGTAATTTTCTGCAGTACAAACCAGACCAAAAGCAACTTTGTTATATCAACAGAAGCCGCTCGCTCTTTCTCACTTGCGCCAACACATGCACATATGGCACTTAGCCAGTGATGCGTTTACAGCCACACAAAAAGTCGGACAACTCCAACACCACACATAAAGTGTCATTCCAGGTCGTTACACTATGATTTACCAATCAAATGTGTGCTTATTCTAGTGTCATTTAGTAGGAATCTTAATTTATAAATATTAATCATGAAATGCTGTTAGTATATTAAATAAATACTAATAAAAATATATTGTTTACAAACAGGAAGTTGCAGGAATGTACACATGATCCCCTGCTTACATCTCATTGTGCAACATGTGAATGTTTTAATGGGAACTAAATGCAATGTCTGAAAGGGGTACACATTATTTCCAAAGCAGGACCTCCACCCAGACAAACAATACAAGTACACAGTTCATGAAAGACAATATTTTTTGTTATTGTCAGTGTAATTGGGCCTAAACACTTATATTAGAAAATAATCTCATGGAAATGACTGCTGTCATTTGATTATAATAATAAGAGAGTGTTGTCTGTCTATCTGTGTTGGCCCTGCGATGAGGTGGGGACTTGTCCAGGGTGTACCTCGCCTTACGCCTGAATGCAGCTGAGATAGGCTCCAGCGACCCCGAAAGGGACAAGCGGTAGAAAATGGATGGATGGATGGAGATTGAACTTGTTATTTAGTCAGGTTTGGGACAGGTGTGCTGCTGGTGTAGCCACAGTGTACACGTCTGATGTTGCTCACATGGGCTCCACTGATTGCTCAGGGAGTTTTTGCGTTTGCTCACACACATGAAAAATTAGAGGGAACATTGCCCGGAGGGAACCCACTTATTCACGAGGAGAACATGCAAACTCCACACAGAAACAGGAAATCTTAAAATCAGCCATATCAGATCATTGCAAAATAAATAACCACAGCATGGACTGGGACAACGCCAAAATCATCGGGACAGAAAGTGACAAATTCAAACGATGGATTAAGGAGGCGATTGAACTAAGGAAGCGGCCCAAGGAAACCATCAATCGGGATGAGGGAGCATACCTGGGACTCCCTCCTCAATTAACCATCAAGCGGCGGGTGGTGGGGGAGCCAACCAGGTAGACTTGACAGGTCTGCCTGCTTGGCCACGCCTATAAGAACAGCTGACAACACGTCACAGTGGTCAGGTGACCCTTCTGAAGAAGACTGCAGATGACAGTCGAAACATGTCAGGTAAAGATCTCATCTAATATACCGAAAATATGGTCTGATTACAAGAAAATGTTACAAGTATTTTGATTCAAATCTAGGAGAATAATCAGTGCTGTGTTTAAAAGACTGAGAGAAATGATAAATGAATGAAGTCTTGTGAATCTTGGCCCGAATTCACCAGAACTTCATCCAATCCTTATATGTTTTGGCTTATGCATACACAGAAGCTCTTTCATACTAGATTTTTCAACCTTAGGTCAAAATGTGGCGCACAGATGTCAGTTTTGACTGAGAGCATGTTGGAAAAGGCTCACCTGTTCTTGATTAACACGTCTAAGTCAAAATTAAACACAGTGGTACCTCAATTTAACAGTATCCCAACGTACAAGTATTTTGCGATACGAGCTGTTCCATTGTTGTCTTTTAAGTTTTTTGTTATTATTTGAGTTACAACCTACGAGTATGTTGTGTTCCCCCGCCCTAAAGAAATAATAATAAAAGAAAAAATACGAAAAAATGCGCCCCAACACATTTGGGCATAGAAGCGGACGACATCCACAGACCCGAAGAAACGATCGACCATGCAGCTGATGCGGTGAGTCAGCTCAAGCGCAGCACTGCCAGTCAGCACCACTCTGTATACTTGAAAGACGAACATCTATCCACGAAAATATGCCAAAGCTACTGATGGATTAAAGTGATTTTGATTAATTTCAATGGGTGGCTTTGATTTCATTGTTTTGAGTTAGGAGCTTGGTCATGGAACTAGTTGAGCGTGTTAGTTGAGGTATTACTGCATTTTTTATGTATATATCATATATATATATATATATATATCATCATCATGAATACAGTATTGCATGTGTTTTTACCTTTTGGTTTAAACCGCTGTGGGATTGCGCAACGAGTGGTATGGCACTTTCGTGACTTGTTTGCGACTTTTAATGCTTCCACATCACTTCCCCAAAGTGGGCTAAATAGTGTTTATTCTATTTTATCCTATTTGATTGTCATTTTGAATTCAGAAAATATCATGTTCTGTTTTCAGAATACTGTATTTTTCGGACTATGAAATCCTTTCATTTTCTTAAAACTCGACAGTCTGCCTTATAACCCGGTCCGCCGAATGTACAGAACAATTTTGGTTGTGCTTAACGACCACAAAGCTATTTTATTTGGTACATGGTGAAATGATAAGTGTGACCAGTAGATGGCAGTCACACATAAGACATTTGTGTAGTCTGCAATATGATGGCAGTCACACATAAGAGATACGTGTGGACTGCAATATGATGGCAGTCACACACAAGAGATACGTGTAGATTCCAATATGACTCAAGTAAACAACGCCAAAATTGTATATGTTCTATTGAAAATATAGAACATTACACACGGCGCTCAAAAATCTATCAAAATGTTTTAGTACGACTTTGGTAAGCTATGAAGCCGCACCGCTTGATGGATTGTACTGTGCTTCAACATACAAGTATTACTATGGTGTGTGTATAAGGTAAGATATACTATCTGGCGTTTTATTTTGCAATATTATGCAAAAGCAACTTTTCTTACCTTCTGGTACCTGCTGATAAGTATTTCCGATCTGCATAAGTCCTGAAAATTTGTGCTCAACCGCCATTGTAGTTCGTGCCAACCCCGTAGTCTGTTTCTCTATCTTCTTGTTATGGGACATTCATCCTCCACTGTTGCCATTTCTAATATAAAGTAGTGTAAAGTTCTTACTTATATCTGTCAGTAAACTCGCCATGAAAGCGCGAAAACATACCGGTGTAGTGAGTTCACATTATTCACCCAAGGAACTTTAGATAATAGAGTTCCGGTCGGATGGTTTTTCACGGGACACATAGACCTGACTAGACCCGCTCATCGGCAGTCCGCCTTATAATCAAGTGCGCCCTATGGTCCGGAAAATACGGTAACACTCTTACAAAATTACACTACTAACACTGCTATTGTTATGCAGTAAGGAGTAATTTTACCTTTTGTAAACGTTACAACGCTGTGACCGACAGTGAAATGTGGCACGTCATTATTGTAGCATCCATACGCTATCTCGCCACACGTCCACACAACACAAGGTTTTTGGCTACTTGGGCTTAAGCAAAAGGTGTTTTCAGAAAAATCCCTTGAATCCGGATTTTACTGGAGGGAAAAACATATATTTTGAGTGCAGTACTGAAGTCAAACAGGGTGGCAGGAGCTGTATAAGATATCTTGGGCCTGCCTGCCTGTTAATACTGACACACACTTGATATCGAAGTTTTGATTAACTTTTAATTACTTTGACTATACAATGTGTGCAGATTTAAGCAATTCATTTATGTAATCCGTGAAAGATTTCATCAAATACCTAACAGATTTTTAAAACCCTTCTCTTAACAGACTTGAGTGGAAAAGCAAACTAGGCAGAAGACAACCTTTTTTGGAACTGGGTATTTATTTAGTTTGGTTTGCTGTCATTTAAAAAATGTATTTGCACTACAGGATCACAATAAATTCTATATTGTTGTCATTAACAATTCTCTTGATAATGCATGCCTAATAATTTACTCTCATACTATAACCTATTACAAAACCCAAAACCGGTAAAGTTGGCATGTTGTGTAAATCGTAAATAAAAACAGAATATAATGATTTGCAAATCCTTTTTCAACACTGCAAAGACAAGATACTTAACATTTGAACTGGAAAACTTTATTTTTTGAAAATATTAGCTCTTTTGGAATTTGATGCCTACAACATGTTTCAAAATGGCTGGCACAAGTGGCAAAAAAGTTTAAAAAAGTTGAGGAATGCTCATCAAACACTTATTTGGAACATCCCACAGGTGAACAGGCTAATTGGGAACAGGTGGGTGCCATGATTGTGTATAAAAGCAACTTCCATGAAATGCTCAGTCATTCACAAACAAGGATGGGGCGAGGGTCACCACTTTGTGAACAAATGCCTGAGCAAATTGTTTAAGAACAACATTTCTCAACCAGCTATTGCAAGGAATTTAGGGATTTCACAATCTATGGTCCGTAATATCATCAAAAGGTTCAGAGAATCTGGAGAAATCACTGCACGTAAGCAGCAAGGCTGAAAACCAACATTGAATGCCCGCGACCTTCGATCCCTCAGGCGGTATTGCATCAAAAAACGACATCAGTGTGTAAAGGATATCACCACATGGGCTCAGGAACACTTCAGAAAACCATTGTCAGTAACTACAGTTTGTCGCTACATCTGTAAGTGCAAGTTAAAACTCTACTATGCAAAACAAAAGCTATTAATCAACAACACCCAGAAACGCTGCCGGCTTTGCTGAGCCCGAACTCATCTAAGATGGACTGATGCAAAGTGGAAAAGTGTTCCGTGGTCCGACAAGTCCACATTTCAAATTGTTTTTGGAAACTGTGGACGTCGTGTCCTCCGGACCAAAGAGGAAATGAACCATCCGGATTGTTAAAGGCGCAATGTTCAAAAGCCAGCATCTGTGATGGTATGGAGGTGTATTAGTGCCCAAGGCATGGGTAACTTACACATCTTTGAAGGCACCAATAATGCTGAAAGATACATACAGGTTTTGGAGTGACATATGTTGCCATCCAAGCAACGTTATCATGGACGCCCCTGCTTATTTAAGCAAGACAATGCCAAGCCACGTGTTACAACAGTGTGGCTTCGTCGCCGGTTCGCTCTTCTCCTTACAAACCATCTAACAGAGCTTGATGTGCGTTTTTCCAAAATATCTAACCTAACATCAACAGCAACGTGGACCTGTAATTAGTCGGCTTTTTAAAATTGCTCATTAATATTTGCGGTTTGTAGCCTTTTCTGTTTTTTCCCTGCGGTGAAAGCACTATTTTTAATCTGCCGATACAGCCGGCGAAGATCTAGTCATCTGCTTCAGTCGCCATTGTTTACTACTATTACACAGGAAACTAAATAGCTAGTCATCGAACGATGTGGTTGCTCACTCTCAGGAAAACACTGCCCCTAGAGTCTCAGCGGAGGATTGCAAGTCGCATGTTCAGCACCGGCTGAAGATACAACAGGGTCAAGTCCCTTGTTAGAAAGGCCAGAGTAGCAACTCTGCTGTAGCATAATGAAGCCTTAAGTGTAGTTGAAATCATCATTAGCACCAACACGCAGGGAGATTTGCACATTGTGACTTATTAGATTAATTCATTTATGGTGATTTGCTTCATCAGTGTCAGGCTCCGATCAAATCAAGATGATGTTTACAGCCTCAGCACTCAGCGAAGTGAGCTTTAGGAAGACTGTAATTAAACTTGAGGGCTGCATGTTTAATGGGGTTCAATTTGGAGCGAGAATCAATATTTCATCTGTCAGGAGTTGTATTCATTGTGATCTAGGCAGACTTGTGGTAATGTTCTAAAGCTTTAGTGCTGCTGTATTTTGTGTTATGTGGTTGTGGCATTTTATTAAAAGTAGTGCTGTCAAAAGATAAAAAATGTAATCAGATTAATCACAGGGTTGCAGTGGATTAATTTTGAATAATGACAATTATTATCAATCCTTTTTCATCTACATTATCTATCTGTGGAAGTCGCTTCCTCGCCGTCCCACTGACAGACACTTCACAGGATCCAAGCTTGCAGGTTGTAACAAAGTTTTAATGATCATATGTTTTTATCGACAGTTTTCTCTCCCAGAACGTGACTTTTCAGTCACGTCCGTATCCTCTCTTCTCCTCTGCTCCCGGCCGCTTACTGTTAAAGACAACACGTACCACCTGTGAAATCGTATCACCTGTCTCGCCATCAGCACATTCCCCGCCCCTGCCCGATGGCGCTCGTCCTCAGCACCATGGACAGTGGCGGTGACTTTCCTCCTGCAGGCAGCGCTGACTACACCTCCCCCCACACTATCCATTCATCTTCATCCGTTTATCTGAGGTCAGGTCATGGGGGCAGCAGCCTAAACAGAAAAGCCCAGACTTCCCTCTCCCCAGCCACTTCTTCCAGCTCCTGCCGGGGAATCCTGAGGCGTTGCCATGCTAGCCGGGAGACATAGTCTTCCCAACATGTCCTGGGTCTTCCCCGTGGCCTCTTACCGGTCGAACGTGCCCTAAACACCTTCCTAGCGAGGCGTTCAGGTGGCATTCTGACCAGATGCCCGAACCACCTCATCTGGCTCCTCTCGATGTGGAGTAGCAGCGGCTTTACTTTGAGCTCCCGACCGGATGGCAGAGCTTCACAGCCTATCTCTAAGGGAGAGCCCCGCCACCTGGCAGAGGAAACTAATTTTGGCCGCTTGTACCCGTGATCTTGTCCTTTTGGTCATAACCCAAAGCTCATGACTATAGGTGAGGATGGGAACGTAGATCGACCGGTAAATTGAGAGCTTTGCCTTCCGGCTCAGCTCCTTTTTCACCACAATGGATCGATACAGCATCCGCATTACTGAAGACGCCACACCGATCCGCCTGTCGATCTCACGATCCACTCTTCCCTCACTTGTGAACAAGACTCTGAGGTACTTAAACTCCTCCACATGGGGCAGGGTGTCCTCCCCAACCCAGAGATGGCACTCCACCCTTTTCCGGTTGAGAACCATGGACTCGGACTTGGAGGTGCTGATTCTCATCCCAGTCGCTTCACACTCGGCTGCGAACCGATCCTGGCCAGATGAAGCCATCAGGACCACGACATCTGCAAAAAGCAGAGACCAAATCTTGCATCCACCAAACCGGATCCCCTCCAACGTCCTGATTGCGCCTAGAAATTATGTCCATAAAAGTTATGAACAGAATCGGTGGCAAAGGGCAGCCTTGGTGGCGTCCAACCCTCACTGGAAATGGGTCCGATTTACTGCCGGCAATGCGGACCAAGCTCTGACACTGATCGTACTTAATTTTGCAAGACGGCAATTAACATGTTTCACATTTTTAGCCTGGATTTGAACATTATCAAAATAGGGACCTATCTCAAATCTTCTGGAAGAGGGAGGTAGCGGAACTGGTGGCCTGGTGTCAGGATAATAATCTCTCCTTGAACACAGACAAGACCAAGGAGATGATTATTGACCCACGGAGAAGGAGTGCACAGTACACACCTCTGTACATAGGGGGGGACAAAGGTGGACAGGGTGAAAGCCTTTAAATTCCTCGGGACCCACATCAGCGAGGACCTCACCTGGGATCACAACACCCAACAAACAATAAAGAAAGCCCAGCAGGGACTGTACTTCCTAAGAAGGCTGAGAAAATTTGGCATCCACCCAAAATTCTCAGTAACTTCTATAGAAGTATGGTTGAGAGTGTCCTTACCAGCTCAATCACGGTCTGGTATGGAAACTGCACTGCTGAGGACAGGAAGGCACTCCAGCGAGTGATTAAAACTGCTCAGTACATATCAGGAGCAGCCTTCTCCTCACTACAGGACATGTACTCTACCAGGGCCACCAGGAGAGCACACAACATCATAAAGTACAGTCTCTTCAGCCTCCTACCATCAGACAGACGAGACAGGAGCCTGAAATCCAGGACTACGAGACTGACAAACAGTTTCTACCCACAGGCCATCAGGCTTGTGAATGCTAACTTGTGAATGCTAGCTACCCCCCCCCCCCTCCCCCCCACACACACACGTTTTACTTTTGTCTTTTTGAACAAAAGACAGCTACCATGACAACACCCGAGCTGTGAACCATCACTGTAGACACTTTTCACCTTTGATCACTAAAGACACTTTAACTGGTGCTGTAACCAAATGTCACCTCCATATTCATACTGTTGACTGTCAATCAGAATGTACAATAATGTTATGTTACTTACTGTGCCTTGTATATACATTTTTATTTTTATTTTTTATTTTTAGCTAAGTACCGTGTGACTTGTTGAAGGGTGGACTAGCAAAGTAAGATTTTCATTGTACGGCAAACTGTCTGTTTAAGTGTGCATATGACAATAAACAATCTTGAATCTGAATCTTGAATCTTGAACTGATGCACAGATGAGTGATCTACCCTTGGTCCCGACTTTGGACAGCTAGCGCATCATCTGTGGTCACCGAATGGGCTAGAAAGAGGAGTATAATTTACATCAATCACTTTTTATTGATTCTGACTTCGAAGAAGATGGGTTTTGGTTATCGTTTGGACAGAAAACAATTTAAAGACTTAAGCCGAAAATCTGAAGCACCTGGGAGGGGGGGACTGAGTCAAAACCTGGGGGAAAATGGAAAAGACGGGCAGACTTTACGCTCAAACACGAAAGAAAGAGAAAGTATCTGTAAGCCGCTCGTATTCTGTTTTGCGTCCTCTTCTACTGATGTTTTTATCAAAATGCTTGATGAAAATCTCAAAGAGCATGAGGAAACAGGCTATGGCGTCTATGGAAAAGCAAGAAGTTCTATTTTTTACTCATTATGTTTTATCAGTTTTGACGTAATCATGGACCAGGGCGACAAAACAATCAATATAATACAAACCCCGTTTCCATATAAGTTGGGAAATTGTGTTGGATGTAAATATAAACGGAATACAATGATTTGCAAATCATTTTCCCATATTCAATTGAATGCACTACAAAGACAACATATTTGATGTTCAAACTCATAAAGTTTATTTTTGTTTTGCAAATAATAATTAACTTAGAATTTCATGGCTGCAACATGTGCCAAAGTAGTTGGGAAATTGTGGCCATGTTCACTACTGTGTTACATGGCCTTTCCCTCTAACAACCCTCAGTAAACGTTTGGGAACTGAGGAGACACATTTTTTAAGCTTCTCAGGTGGAATTCTTTCCCATTCTTGCTTGATGTACAGCTTAAGTTGTTCAACAGTCCGGGGGTATCCGTTGTGGTAATTTAGGCTTCATAATGCGCCACACATTTTCAATGGGAGACAGGTCTGGACTACAGGCAGGTCAGTCTAGTACCCGCACTCTTTTACTATGAAGCCACGTTGATGTAACACGTGGCTTGGCATTGTCTTGCTGAAATAAGCAGGGGCGTCCATGGTAACATTGCTTGGATGGCAACATACAGTATGTTGCTCCAAAACCTGTATGTACCTTTCAGCATTAATGGTGCCTTCACAGATGTGTAAGTTACCCATGTCTTGGGCACTAATACACCCCCATACCATCACAGATGCTGGCTTTTAACTTTGCGCCTATAACAATCCGGATGGTTCTTTTCCTCTTTGGTCCGGAGAACACGACGTCCACAGTTTCCAAAAACAATTTGAAATGTGGACTCGTCAGACCACAGAACACTTTTCCACTTTGTATCAGTCCATCTTAGATGAGCTCAGGCCCAGCGAAGCCAACTGCGTTTCTGGGTATTGTTGATAAACGGCTTTCGCCTTGCATAGGAGAGTTTTAACTTGCACTTACAGATGTAGCGACCAACTGTAGTTACTGACAGTGGGTTTCTGAAGCGTTCCTGAGCCCATGTGGTGATATCCTTTACACACTGATGTCGCTTGTTGATGCAGTACAGCCTGAGGGATCGAAGGTCACGGGCTTAGCTGCTTACGTGCAGTGATTTCTCCAGATTCTCTGAACCCTTTGATGATATTACGGACCGTAGATGGTGAAATCCCTAAATTCCTTGCAATAGCTGGTTGAGAAAAGTTTTTCTTAAACTGTTCAACGATTTGCTCACGCATTTGTTGACAAAGTGGTGACCCTCGCCCCATCCTTGTTTGTGAATGACTGAGCATTTCATGGAATCTACTTTTATACCCAATCATGGCACCCACCTGTTCCCAATTTGCCTGTTCACCTGTGGGATGTTCCAAATAAGTGTTTGATGAGCATTCCTCAACTTTATCAGTATTTATTGCCACCTTTCCCAACTTCTTTGTCACGTGCTGAATGCATCAAATTCTAAAGTTAATGATTATTTGCAAAAAAAAAAAAGTTTATCAGTTTGAACATCAAATATGTTATCTTTGTAGCATATTCAACTGAATATGGGTTGAAAATTATTTGCAAATCATTGTATTCCGTTTATATTTACATCAAACACAATTTCCCAACTCATATGGAAACAGGGTTTGTAATTTCACATGCCTTTATCCACACTGTCTATGCGGGGAAATTGGCTCCAGTTCTGTTGATGACATTGCACCAAAGGGTGATGGCATATGGAGTCTGGCGATGGATAGGGGAAGTTCAGTTAGTTATCTGCCAATTACTCAACAACTAATTGTTAATATGGGAACTGCTGTCACATTCAGGGCAAAAAAAACACAAAGAATACTTGTTAGTGAAATGTTGGTTATCTGGTTTCTATGGGTCCTTTATCACAGAGAACTTACAGCATTCAATACAAACACATATAAAGTAAGTGGGCATATCAATACAAAAATTAAGTAAAGGTGAAGATTGCTTTAATATGACCCTGCAAAGTCCATATGTCCTTCCACCATCCATTTGAACAAGCAGTGAAGTTTTCTGGGAATATAGTTTAGAATTTATAAAGGCCCTGACATCAAATTCCAAGGCCACCTAAAGAACAGTGATGCACAGCTTTTGAGGTGGCGTTCTTTGTGTACGGATCTTTGAAGCAGGAGGCTGCTGTTTGAAAGCCACTTCAGTCAGTTCCTAAAACATATTTGTGAGTGCTGCAACAAAGAGCATGAGACTAAAGCACCGAGCACTTAAGGTGCTCGAACGCTCCACGCCGTGACCCCCGAGAGACTGTTGATCACGTTTCGTAGCAATCTCTTCTTCACAGGCCTGGGAGATAGAAGGGCTCAAGGAGTCGCTCTATCATTCACTAACCACCACTTGAACCTCGCTACCAAGGAAACCTAGGTACTCCCCAAATCCCAATTAATAAGAAGAAGGTTTGAAGTGGCTGCTCTTGACTCTGGTTCTGACGGTTTAATTGTAATTTTGCAAAGGCCCCTCTGGCACCAATCTCCCCTACTTGACGGCTCTGCGCCCCTGATTGAACTGAAAGCCCCTCTTTTGCATACACATTTATTTTCAAACGTGGTGTTTGAAAACATGTCGACTGTGAGGTTCCGTACCGCGACTGCTCTCAACTATTCGTGTGCAAGGAACAATTATACTCCTGTACTCATGCCGTCCATGCTGGACAATGCAATTCTCCTGAAGGACATACTCACCCACGTACCTCAGTATCATACCAAGCCTTTAGCTGTAATGTATAATATGTCAAAGTATTTGACTTTCAGGTGTCTTCCACTGAATTTAACATATGTTGATCAGCTTCTACAGCCGTTATACAAGTTAGTAAAACGTGTGCATTGGAACCCATCCATCCATTTTGCATACAGCTTGTCCTCAACAGGATATCTCCACCTTTTTGTGGCCTGTAACAAGAAGTTTTTGCCGCCCAGTTTCGGTCTTTAAAGGGGAACATTATCACAATTTCAGAAGGGTTAAAACCATTAAAAATCAGTTCCCAGTGGCTTATTTTATTTTTCGAAGTTTTTTTCAAAATGTTACCCATCACGCAATATCCCTAAAAAAAGCTTCAAAGTGCCTGATTTTAACCATCGTTATAAACACCCGTCCATTTTCCTGTGACGTCACATAGTGATGACGATACAAACAAACATGGCGGATAGAACAGCAAGGTATAGCGACATTAGCTCGGATTCAGACTCATATTTCAGCGGCTTAAGCGATTCAACAGATTACGCATGTATTGAAACGGATGGTTGTAGTGTGGAGGCAGGTAGTGTAAACGAAATTGAAGAAGAAACTGAAGCTATTGAGCCATATCGGTTTGAACCGTATGCAAGCGAAACCGACGAAAACGACACGACAGCCAGCGACACGGGAGAAAGCGAGGACGAATTCGGCGATCGCCTTCTAACCAACAATTGGTATGTGTTTGTTTGGCATTAAAGGAAACTAACAACTATGAACTAGGTTTACAGCATATGAAATACATTTGGCAACAACATGCACTTTGAGAGTGCAGACAGCCCATTTCAGGCGCGCTAAGAACATATATTGTTCCACGATTTCAGCACTCAGGTTAACCATACCTAAATAGACACAAAATACTGCATTACACAAGACTACCCGAATGTACTCGAATGATTGAAAAAAATAAATGTTTTTAAGCTAAATTATTGGTAAACACAGTTTATGTATAATAATTTACGTAAAACCGCGAGTAATGAATAAAGTTTTCATCAATTAATATATTCTGTAGACATACCCTCATTCGCTCTCTTTTCCTGAAAGCTGATCTGTCCAGTTTTGGGGTTGATGTCAGCATCTGCTTTGAGTCGCAGGATATCCACACATTCTTGCCATCTCTGTCGTAGCATAGCTTTCGTCGGTAAAGTGTGCGGAACAAACGACTGACCATTTCGTCGGCTTTCCCCACAGCCTCGTATTTTGAACAAATTTTGTCCAATTTCTTCCCACTTTCGCATCTTTAGGCCACTGGTGCAACTTGAATCCGTCCCTGTTCGTGTTGTTACACCCTCCGACAACACACCGACGATAGTGAGAAAATGGCGGATTGCTTCCCGATGTGACGTCACGTTGTGACGTCATCGCTCCGAGAGCGAATAATAGAAAGGTCACCAAAATTCACCCATTTAGAGTTCGGAAATCGGTTAAAAAAAATATATGGTCTTTTTTCTGCAACATCAAGGTATATATTGACGCTTACATAGGTCTGGTGATAATGTTCCCCTTTAATATTACTTGTGTAACACACTGCAGGGTTAGGGCTGCAAGTGTGTGCATAAAAGACACAACAAACACAAATGTGTACTGGTCTTAGGCTACATTCAAACTGCATGTTCGATTTTTTTTATCCACATGTGACCTGTATCTGATTTGTTTATATTAATGTTAACTGTACAATTCAGATTTTTTTACAAATGCTTCGTATTCGGAAAGTATTTACAACGCTTCACTTCTTCCATATTTTGTTATGTTACAGCGTTGCTGTGCAAATTAAGGCCCGGGGGCCGCATGCGGCCCGTTAAACTTTTCAATTTGGCCCGCCGGACATTCTCAAATAATTATTTTAGATCTTTAAGATGGAAACTGTAGCCGCCATTATGATGTGCAGTGATGTTTTCAAAATACCGTAAGTCTTGAACTATACAAAATTTTGGAATCTGCACTTTTGCATAATATACTAGTTACTATGGTAATCTACGACACAGCAGCTCAGACGAGGCACCAAGCAGTGTGGGTGGGGAGCGTTTCCACAGAGTGTTTCCAGAAAATGCGGGTGTCAGGGACAGAAGCGGAAGGAGATTTTTACAACTATAATTATTTACTTTTTAAAAGTAATTTTAAGAACGCGGGTCAAATTATATGGAAGCATATCACAAGGATAATAATAATCACAAGGATTATTATCAAGGCTTAGGTCTGGCTGATGACAAAAATAAATACTAATCAAAAAAACTGCGAAAGAAGGGACTCATAAAAACTGATGAAAAATTAATATGCATTCGCATTGCTCAAATAAATACATTATAACTAAATACTAATAAATAATGTTTGTTAACTGAACTTTCAATAAAATTTAAGTCAACTATTTTAGTCATAATGTTTGCGCTTAAAAAAAGTCCATATGACTTTAGCTCCAGACTTCTTCTGTTTTTTTGATAATGTCTTTACTGCCACAAGTGGTGGAAAAATGTATTACAACTGAGTACCACTGCGGCCCATACGGACCACAGCTGAGAAACACATATTTTTGGCGTCCCTTAAGGGTGCACTCGCGGCCCAACAATGGGCCCTATGGTTATGAAACACTGATTTACTATATGCATATTTAGTGTTGTATTATATGCTGCTTATTAACCAGCGTTTCTGCCCTCAATTCCATTCCTCAGATGTATTTCTTTCTTTGACATTTTGGCTGGACATCAGCATATATCATCATTCACACGCAATACCTATTTAGCGTTGTCATTTCTAACACAAGACCTACTGTATGAATTCAATAGCATTGAAATGTAGCATTAACACAAATGAATGCAAGCAAGGAAGGGAGGGCAAAGTGCATGACAATCGTCTTAAAGTTTGAAGGCATGTATTCTTCCGCCACATCTAGCGAGACACGTTCTGCCTATTAGCATAACATTAGATTTGAAAAGATTGGAGCTAAATGCATTTTTCTGCATAAATAATGTAAGCAAAATAATCCATCTTTAATGTTCCTTTTGGACAAATTGAGCAGTCAGTCCACTGCAGACGTCCCTAAAAGCCTTGCAGAGTGAGCGTGCAACCAATCTGACAACACCGCCCAACTAAAGGTTATTGTTTGAAACATGGCGAGAGCTTGTCACACAAAGAGAAGCTCGTTACACATCGGTGGCACTTAGAGCAGGTACACACAATCAAGGTTGCAGGATGGCTCTCTAAGGGAATGTTTCAAAGTGCTAACAGCTCTCTGTCGATGACAAAATGAATTAGGTTACATTTCCCTACAAACCACCTAAACCTCATTAATACTGAAGTATTAAGTATTATTCAAAGGATTGTTCAAATTGTATTTATGTTCTGTGCACCGCATCAAACAACAAAAATAGAAAACGATAGAATAAAAGCGTTTTCAATTCAGTGGTTTATCAGTTAATCAGCAATTATTACAGTATTTTCCGGACTATAAGGCGCACTTAAAATCCTTTAAAGGGGAACATTATCACCAGACCTATGTAAGCGTCAACATATACCTTGATGTTGCAGAAAAAAGACCATATATTTTTTTAACCGATTTCCGAACTCTAAATGGGTGAATTTTGGCAAATTAAACGCCTTTCTAATATTCGCTCTTGGAGCGATGACGTCACAACGTGGCGTCACATCGGGAAGCAATCCACCATTTTCTTAAACACCGAATCAAATCAGCTCTGTTATTTTCCGTTTTTTCGACCGTTTTCCGTACCTTGGAGACGTCATGCCTGGTCGGTGTGTTGTCGGAGGGTGTAACAACACGAACAGGGACGGATTCAAGTTGCACCAGTGGCCCAAAGATGCGAAAGTGGCAAGAAATTGGACGTTTGTTCCGCACACTTTACCGACGAAAGCTATGCCACGACAGAGATGGCAAGAATGTGTGGATATCCTGCGACACTCAAAGCAGATGCATTTCCAACGATAAAGTCAAAGAAATCTGCCGCCAGACCCCCATTGAATCTGCCGGAGTGTGTGAGCAATTCAGGGACAAAGGACCTCGGTAGCACGGCAAGCAATGGTGGCAGTTTGTTCCCGCAGACGAGCGAGCTAAACCCCCTATCGACCCTAGCTTCCCTGGCCTGCTGACATCAACTCCAAAACTAGACAGATCAGCTTTCAGGAAAAGAGCGCGGATGAGGGTATGTCTACAGAATATATTAATTGATGAAAATTGGGCTGTCTGCACTCTCAAAGTGCATGTTGTTGCGAAATGTATTTCATATGCTGTAAACCTAGTTCATATTTGTTAGTTTCCTTTAATGCCAAACAAACACATACCAATCGTTGGTTAGAAGGTGATCGCCGAATTCGTCCTCGCTTTCTCCCGTGTCGCTGGCTGTCGTGTCGTTTTCGTCGGTTTCGCTTGCATACGGTTCAAACCGATCTGGCTCAATAGCTTCAGTTTCTTCTTCAATTTCGTTTTCGCTACCTGCCTCCACACTACAACCATCCGTTTCAATACATGCGTAATCTGTTGAATCGCTTAAGCCGCTGAAATCCGAGTCTGAATCCGAGCTAATGTCACTATAGCTTGCTGTTCTATGCGCCATGTTTGTTTGTGTTGGCTTCACTATGTGACGTCACAGGAAAATGGACGGGTGGTTAAAATCAGGCACTTTGAAGCTTTTTTTAGGGATATTGCGTGATGGGTAAAATTTTGAAAAAAACTTCGAAAAATAAAATAAGCCACTGGGAACTGATTTTTAATGGTTTTAACCATTCTGAAATTGTGATAATGTTCCCCTTTAATCTTCTCAAAACTCGACAGTGCGCCTTATAGCCTGGTGCGCCTAATGTACGGAACCATTTTGGTTGTGCTCACCAACTTCGAAGCTATTTTATTTGGTACATGTTGAAATGATAAGTGTGACCAGTAAATGGCAGTCACACATAAGAGATACGTGTAGACTGCAATATGACTCAAGTAAAACTGGCCCCCGGACCTTGAGTTGGACACCTGTGCGCTATTTGGTTTACCTGGTGTTTAAGAGAAGCCCTGTGTGAGCCTGTGCATGTTTTTCTGATGGCATCATCTATTCCCTGTGGCAGGACTCCCCACATTGCTTAATATCACCTGTCAACAAGTGCTTTGGGTTGACTTCCCCCACTGGTATTCTAATCAGTCACTATTATGGGCTAAACAGCAACACTATCCCTGAGGCTGGTGAGCTGCTAGGCCTTGTTGCATGTGTTTATATGTGTCCCTGCGTCGCCAAGATGAGAAGGAAAAACAAACAGTCCTCTTTTAAACAAACGTACGCTCACAGGTCTTTGGAAAAGGATCGTTTTTTACGATGACCTATTAAGACTTGTCAAGTGATCATACCTAGCGTGCATTGCCTGTAAGCACGCGTGAACATGTCTTATGCTCATTCCAGGATGTTGAACATGTTACACTCAACCTTTGCAGTGACACATGCTTCCTGCACTTATGACAGAGAAACAAAAAAACAGCCAACCAGCCAGTAATAAGAAGGTTGAAAAAAATTGGAAAATTACACAACTTTGAGTGGCAACTTTGATACATTTTGCACATAAAAATACTATGCTATAATATAGGTCAGTCAATATATGCTATACCACATCCATATCTTAGCTTTGTGTTATGGGTAACAAGGAATATTCCACATAATATTGCCCTAAATTAAAAAATGTTCAAGCATTAAAATGGCTGAATGAACTAAAAATACCAATACTATTGGTCACAAGGCAGTGCTGTTCAGTATCATGGCCACTGATTGGCTCAGCCTCAGATAGCATTACTAACATTACCATGCAAACTTTTTTTCAGCCAATTTTGCAGCTGAACATCTCAACTCATATAACTTGATACTTGACAGATGCTAACTTTTTTAGCCAATTTTGAAGCTCAACATCTCTGAATCTTATGACTTGGTACTTGACACATGCTAGCTGTTAGCATGCTAACTTTTTTAGCCAATTTTACAGCTGAACAACTCAGTCCTATGACGTGCTACTTGACAAATGATAACTTTTTTAGCCAATTTTACAGCCAAACACCTCAGAGTCATTTCGCTTGGTACTTGAAACTTGCTAATTGTTAGCATGCTAAAGTTAGCAATCTAGCATAGCAACATTAGCATGCTGTTTTAGCTGCCAAACACCTCAGACATATCTTGGTACATGACACATGCTAACTTTTTTAGCCAATTTCGAAGCTCAATACCTCAGAATCTTATGACTTGGTGCTTGACACATGCTAGCTGTTAGCATGCTAGCATTCTAACTTTTTTAGCTAACTTTACAGCTGAACAACTCAGTCTTATGATGTGCTACTTGACAAATGCTAACTTTTTTAGCCAATTTTACAGCCAAACACCTCGGAGTCATTTCGCTTGGTACTTGAAACTTGCTAACTGTTAGCATGCTAACGTCAGCAATCTAGCATAGCAACATTAGCATGCTTTTTTAGCTGCCAAATGCCTCAGACATATCTTGGTACTTGACACATGCTAACTTTTTTAGCCAATTTCGAAGCTCAATACCTCAGAATCTTATGACTTGGTGCTTGACTCATGCTAGCTGTTAGCATGCTAGCATGCTGCTTTTTTAGCTAACTTTACAGCTGAACAACTCAGTCTTATGATGTGCTACTTGACAAATGCTAACATTTTTAGACAATTTTACAGCCAAACACCTCGGAGTCATTTCACTTGGTGCTTGAAACTTGCTAACTTGCTAACTTTTTTTTTAGCTGCCAAATGCCTCAGACATTTCTTGGTACTTGACACATGCTAACTTTTTTAGCCAATTTCGAAGTTCAATACCTCAGAACCTTATGACTTGGTACTTGACACATGCTGGCTGTGAGCATGCTAACGTTAGCAATCTAGCATAGCAACATGTTTTAGCCAATTTTACTGCCGAACGCTTGAGACATATCTTGGTACTTGACATATGCTAACTTTTTTAGCCAATTTCGAAGCTCAGTACCTCAGAATCTTATGACTTGGTACTTGACACATACTAACTTTATTAGCCAATTTTGAAGCCTTACACCTTAGTTGTATAACTTGGTACTTGACACACACGAAACGTTAGCGTAACAGCATGTTAGTTTTTTTAGCCAGATTTACAGCCAAACACCTTGGAGTAATTTCACCTGGTACTTGACACTTGCTAACTGTTAGCATGCTAACGTTAGCAATCTAGCATAACAACATTAGCATGCTGTTTTAGCCAATTTTACTGCCGAATGCCTCAGAGTCATATAACTTGGTACTTGACACATGCTAACTTTATTAGCCAATTTTGAAACCTTACACCTTTATTGTATAACTTGGTACTTGACATACTTAACATTAGCATAATAGCATGTTAGCTTTGTTCAGCCAATATTAAAGCCGAACACCGGAGAGTCTTGTGACTTGCTACTTGACATATGCTAACTGTTAGCATGCAATTGTGCTAACAGTTAGCATTCTAGTATATGAACATGTTAACTGTTTTAACCAATTTTTACAGCCTCAGACATATCTTGGTACTTGACACATGCTAACGTTTTTAGCCAATGTTGAAGCCTAACACCTTGGAGTCTTTTGACTTGGTACTTACCCCATGCTAACTTTTAGCATGCCAGAATGCTAACTGTTTTAGCCATTTTTACAGCCGAACGCATTACAGTCATATAACTTGGTTCTTGACACATGCTAACTTTTTTTAAACTAATTTAAAATGCGTACGCTTCATAGTCATACCATTAGGTACTTGAAACATTCTTACTGTGATCATTCTTATATCAGCTTTGTGCATTTTAGCGACTTGCGCATTTCAGCGGCGTGCACATTTTAGCTTGCATTTCTCCCAAAATTACATATTCTAGTTTTTTTGTGTAATGTTTTAATCCGGGATGTTTAAATTTTATCTTTAGAATGTGTCGTGGCCCAATTAAAAAAAAAAACAGCGGGCCGCACTTTCGACACACCTGTCTCATCATGTTACACTGAGGGTAAACAATTACTTTTAATGGAGAAGTAATATTGATCCAGGGTGAAATACTGTAGTAACATCAGCTGCCTTAAATCGGCCATTTGAACGCCTCAGTTTACCAGCAAAATTCAAAAAAAAAGTACAGTTCCCCTTTAAGATGAATGGAGTATACATTGGTACCTCTACTTGCGAGTACCTTCACTTAGGAGTAACCTGAGAAACAAGCTGTCTCTCTGCTTTTTGTTTTGCTTTAATTTGCGAGCATTTTCCTTGTCGGCTGAAGTAATATTTGTGACATGGTTGTTCTATTCAAGCAGTAAAGAGTTAATATAGTTTACACTTTGTTGTTCCTGCTTTATCTACACAAGAAACAAACCATTAAAAAAATATGTCCTACCTTTTAGCAGCCTACCTGTAGGGTCAGCCCTGCTGTAGCAGCCAGCCATGGTGGCATGCAGCCACAAACATCCAAACAACTGACATATATCCATAAAAATACTGAGAAGCTGCCGATGCATTTGATGTGTTTCAATTAGTTCTGTCTAGTCCTGACTCAACAAACTGGACGTTCGAGAATTGCTGTTGGTACACAGACATACTTTTGAGGTGTATTGTGGCATGCAGCCACAAACATCCAAACAACTGACATGTACCCATAAAAATATTGAGAAGCTGTCGATGCATTTGATGTGTTTCAATTTGTTCTGTCTAGTCCTGACTCAACAAACTGGAGGTCCGAGCATTACTGTTGGTACACAGACATACTTTTGAGGTGTATTGTGGCATGCAGCCACAAACATCCAAACAACTGACATGTATACATAAAAATATTGAGAAGCTGCAGATGTGTTTGGTGTGTTTCAAATTGTTCTGTCTAGTCCTGACTCAACAAAGTGGACATTCGAGCATTACTGTTGGTACACAGACACACGCATCGCAACACTGAATTTTCCGGTCCGTCGCTCAAATATGTCCGTGTGAAAAATAAATATCTAGTTCCTATTGTTACGCGACAAAGACAGAGTTGCAAATGTCACGAAAGAAACAAGCAACCAGCTCTATGAAAACTAGTCACTTTTAATAAGTTGACTTGGTAACACTGGACGGCGAAGCAGCCTAAATGGCCGCTTTAAAATCAATGCTGAATAGTATTACAACACTATGTCATTAAACTACTGTATTACATGCTATTGTCATGTTGTTCAAACTATATTTCTTGTCTAATTGTTTTATTTTTTCTTGAAAAGGCATGTTAAAATTGTGCTATTTTGGGGTGACCAAGCACGGATTTAAGTGGGCGGGGCTGCTTTGAGATACGAGTGTTTTGAGCTACGAGCAAGGTCGTGGAACGCAATGTACTCATAGGTTGAGGTGATATTGTACGGTATATTAAAAGTAACTTACTATGGTGTCCCAATGGGATCCAATATCATTTTGAGCAGGGTAGTATCAATCAATCAATTCATCAATCAAAGTGTATTTATATAGCCCTTAATCACAAGTGTCTCAACGACATCCTCAGCTCAGATCCCACATCCATACTTGCCAACCTTGAGACCTCCGAATTCGGGAGATTGGGGGAGGTTGAGGTGGGCGGGGTCGGGGGCGGGGTTAAGGGGGGAGGAGTATATTTATAGCTAGAATTCACT
Organism: Nerophis lumbriciformis; assembly: GCF_033978685.3. NCBI lineage: Eukaryota > Metazoa > Chordata > Actinopteri > Syngnathiformes > Syngnathidae > Nerophis > Nerophis lumbriciformis. The sequence continues at coordinate 46,597,151 of NC_084562.2, forward strand.
GAAATTCAAGTATTTCTTATGTATATATATATATATATATATATATATATATATATATATATATACATAGTACAGTACACAGTAATGAAAACACAGTAGTTCAACTAACTTAAAAAAAAATAACACTTACCTTTCACTATTTGAGTAGCCTTTGTTCTGCCATTTGAGTACTGGCGAGCGATCTCTCAATCCGGGATCATATCCTTCACGGATTTGTTGAAAACACCCGCAAATGAGAACGGGATGTTGCTTGCAGCTGTCAGCATAGCCATCTTTGTCTCGGGCCATGACTGTCTCTTCTTCGTTCTTCTGCTTCGTCTCTGTTATGTTTTTGGACATTACTACTTGCCGTAGTTTTGAAGCAATGCATGGTGGGAATCCCGATGTTGTGTGTCAGTGTATTAACGTGCCGGCTGGAATAAACACACGCTGAGAAATAGCTCCGTGCCTGCCTACTTTATGGGTTATAGATAAACTTATGGATAACGGAGACATATATAATAGTTTCCTTTTCAGATGAGAGAGGACGCTAAAGGCAGTGCCTTTAAAGCACGCCCCCAATATTGTTGTTCGACTGGAAATCGGGAGAAATTCGGGAGAATGGTTGTCCCGGGAGATTTTCAGGAGAGGCATTGAAATTCGGGAGTCTCCCAGAAAATTCGGGAGGGTTGGCAAGTATGCCCACATCAGGGCAAGAAAAAACTCAACCCAATAGTACCCCATTAAGGTAAAATATCCACTTTTACATGTCGGTGTAGAAAATATTTGTCGTTTATACAGCGTAGCATGAACTTTAAAAAATCCCACAACGGGATACTTATGTGGTTTCTTCGCAGATTTTTACGTACAGTAACAAAAGTAAAACAAAAACAAAAAATAATGAGTAATAAATAGTTATTACAAGCTACTAGCTTCAAGATCTCCATGTCACATGACCAAATACAGTACAATACAAGACAGTGGTTACGTATACAGTACATGCTTCTGGTTGGAAGCTGTTTGCATGTTCTCCATGTTTGTGAGGGTTCTATCCTGATACTCCATCTTCTTCCAATAGGCCAAAGGAAGCTGATACAGTGATCGTAAGTCTGAGACTATAGTGCTGAAAACTATGAACGGAAGTCGTGACCTAAAACAAACCAGTAAGGGGTGAGTCCATATACTTTGTTTGATGATTGTCTTGATCACACATGTCTGTTATTATTTCCTTGGAATTAGATTTTTTTTCTGTCCAGCGCTCTTATTTTTGGTTCCACTTCCTGTTTTCCTCTATTTGCCATCACTTTAGTCTGTGCGCTGGCTCACTCACTTCTCCCTGATTGGCAATCAGGCTGCTTCTCATGCTAACCCTGTCCTCTGGACTGGGCTGGATCATGTTAGCTTGTTTGCTTTGTACCTCCATGCTGTATAGCTTACCCTATGCTTCCTGTGCACTTCCCGGCTGCACTATTTGTGTTTGGTCATCAAATACATTCTTACCGTTTTGACCGTCTTTGCATCCTGGGTTCACGACCAACACAACCGTGAAACCAAATGTGCCAATGACAAGACAGAAGATTGCTCATGGCAAGCACATACAGTCGTGGTCAAAAGTTTACATACACTTGTAAAGAACATAATGTCATGGCTGTCTTGAGTTTCCAATCATTTCTACAACTCTTGTCTTTTTGTGATAGAGTGATTGGAGCACATACTTGTTGGTCACAAAAAACATTCATGAAGTTTGGTTCTTTTATGAATTTATTATGGGTCTACTGAAAATGTGACCAAATCTGCTGGGTCAAAAGTATACATACAACAATGTTAATATTTGGTTACATGTCCCTTGGCAAGTTTCATTGCAATAAGGCACTTTTGTGCTTGTCATCGAGCAATCTTCTGTCTTGTCATTGGCACATTTGGTTTCACGTTTGTGTTGGTCGTGAACCCAGGATGCATTGCGATAAAATTACTGCAGCTAACCGTATGATTCTGGCTGCTGACGACATGATCGCGTTACATCAGTTTCATCATTCCAGTTACTTGGTAGCCTCTGTATTTACAGCTATAGGAGGAGCCGAGTAATTAGAGCTATTGATCAGGTTAAATGATAGCCTTTTTTCAAACGCTGAAGGGCATGTGCACAGACATCCTCCGTTCTATCTGATGACCTGTGAAATCGATGACCTGGCTGCGAGCTCCCTGGTGACTTATCTCATTCCATTTATCTCACAAGGCTGTGTGGGTCAGTCTTGTGACCAAAAACAACTCACAAGGCTGCCACACACACACAAACACACACACACACACACACACACACACACACACACACACACACACACACACACACGGTACAGTGGTGCCTTGACATGCAAGTTTAATATCAGTTTTTATCTCAAATCAATCTTCCCTGTTGAAATGAAAGGAAATTCAATTATAAAGCACTGGAACGCCCCCAAAAAATCACAACTTTAACATGTAACATACTTTTTTTAATTTAAAAATGTCACGACGGGGGGGTCGCAGCTTGCTGCGAGGTTTGTTTCCCCGGGATGCAAACGGATCACTCTGGACAGGACTTGCAGGTAGGAACATATTTATTTCTCAAAACTCAAAGGGTACAAAAAAACGGAAAACAATGCGAAGGCACAACGCCCTGATCGCACTTGGAGCCAAAAGCTAACACTTAGCATCGACTATGGACATAGAGAACTTATGAAACTGTGGCATGAAATAAACAAGACTTACGTGGTCCAGGCATGAGGCAAACAAACAGCATAAACTATGGCGTGGAACAAACACAAAACTGTGGCATGAAACAAACACGACTTACTTGGCAAGGCATGAGGTAAACACTTAGCATAAACTATGGCATTGCATGACACAAACACGCCAGGCCGACTGACTCGCAGGCAGGCTTAAATAATGTCTCATGATTAGAGCCAGGTGAGCGTCTCAAACACAAGAGGCAAGTGAAACTAATACGCAACCATGGCAACCAAAACAAACAAGAGTGCACAAAAAACAGAAACCAACGGAGTCCAAAACTAACAGAACATAACAAAAACATGATCCGGACCACAGATCATGACAAAAAAAGTAACTTCTAGATACATATTGTATGAAAAACCATACAGTAGATTATGCTACCAAAACCTACAGTACCATACTTTTATCAAATAATGTACATAATAACAATATACAGCATTTTTAGGGCTCTATGAAATCTGTTTTTGTTTTCCGTTGTATTTATTTATTTATTTATTTTTCATGTCCTGCCCAGCCACTCAGGCAAATCATGTTGTTCATGTAGATATATCTGCTGTACTGTTTTACTTAATAAAAGACAAGTGTGGGATACGTCTCTTGTTACCTTATTTGTATTTGACTTTATCAAATGGTACAAAACCCAAAACCAGGGAAGTTGTGTAAATCGTAAATAAAAACAGAATACAATGATTTGCAAATCCTTGTCAACTATTATATTCAATTGAACTGCAAAGACAAGATACTTAACGTTCGAATTGAGAAACGTAGTTATTTTTGCAAATAGTAGCTCATTTGGAATTTGATGCCTGCAACATGTTTCAAAAAAGCTGGCACAAGTGGCAAAAAGACTGAGAAAGTTGAGGAATGCTCATCAAACACTTATTTGGAACATCCAACAGGTGAACAGGCTAATTGGGAACAGGTGGGTGCCATGATTGGGTATAAAAACAGCTTCCATGAAATGCTCAGTCGTTCATCAACAAAGATGGGGTGAGAGTCAACACTTTGTGAACAAATGCGTGAAGAAATTGTCGAACAGTTTAAGAATACCATTTCTCAAGGAGCTATTGCAAGGAATTTAGGGATTTGATAATCTACTGTCCGTAATATCATCAAAAGGTTCAGAGAATCTGGAGAAATCACTGCACATAAGCGGCAAGGCCGTGACTTTTGATCTCTCAGGCAGTACTGCATCAAAAAGCGACTTCAGTGTGTAAAGGATATCACCACATGGGCTCAGGAACACTTCAGAAAACCACTGTCAGTAACTACAGTTTGTCGCTACATCTGTAAGTGCAAGTTAAAACTCTACTATGCAAAGCGAAAGCCATTCATCAACAACACCCAGAAACGCCGCCGGATTCGCTGGGCCCGAGCTCAACTAAGATCAATCAATCAATCAATCAATGTTTACTTACATAGCCCTAAATCACAAGTGTCTCAAAGGGCTGCACAAGATCCAAAGTGGAAAAGTGTTCTGTAGTCAGATGAGTCCACATTTCAAATTGTTTTTTGAAACTGTGGACATCGTGTCCTCCGGACCAAAGAGGAAAAGAACCATCTGGATTGTTCTAGGCGCAAAGTTCAAAAGCCAGCATCTGTGATGGTATGGGCATGTATTAGTGCCCAAGGCATGGGTAACTTACACATCTGTGAAGGCACCATTAATGCTGAAAGGTACATACAGGTTTTGGAGCAACATATGTTGCCATCCAAGCAACGTTATCATGGACCATCCAGCCTTTTTCTACCGCTTGTCTCTTTCGTGGTTGCCGGGCATTCTGGAGCCTATTTCAGCTGCATTCGGGCGAAAGGCGGGGTACACCCTGGACAAGTCGCCGGACGCCCCTGCTAATTTCAGCAAGACAATGCCAAGTCATGTGTTACAACAGTGTGGCTTCGTAGTAAAAGAGTGTGGGTACTAGACTGGAGTGCCTGTAGTCCAGACTTGTCTCCCATTGAAAATGTGTGGCGCAATATGAAGCACAAAATATGACTTCGGAGACCCCGGACTGTTGAACAACTTAAGCTGTACATCAAGCAAGAAAGAGAAAGAATTCCACCTGAAAAGTTTCAAAAATTGGTCTCCTCAGTCCCCAAACGTTAACTGAGTGTTGTTAAAAGGAAAGGCTATGTAACACAGTGGTAAAAATGCCCCTGTGCCAACTTTTTTTGCAATGTGTTACCGCCTTTCAATTCTAAGTTAATGATTATTTGCAAAAGAAAATTAGGTTTCTCAGTTCGAACATTAGCTATCATGTCTTTGCAGTCTATTCAGTTGAATATATATTAAAAAGGATTTTCAAAGCATTGTATTCTGTTTTTATTTACAAATTACACAACGTGCCAACTTCACAGGTTTTGGGTTTTGTATGTTGAGTGTATGGCGCAGCCTGACCGTAACAGGAAGCGGTGGAAAGAAGACAAAAAAGTGTTAACATTTTGTAGGGACCTACAGACATAATTCTGTTTAATACTTTTTAAATTTACCTTTACATTTTGGAGTATGTCTGGACCCCAGGATGCAGAGACGGCAGGCGTAGTGCAGGTGAAAATGTATATTTTGACACAAACTTGGAGAAGTGTACAGGAAGCAAAGTGAAAGTTATGCACTTTTAGGAACAAAGCATACATTATCTTGATGATACTTAAGAGGCTTCCTGATTGGCAACCAGAGTCAGGTGTGTCCTGATTACCAGGTGATGGAGCCAGCACTCAGACAGGAGAGGAAGTGGTGGCAAATGGAAGCAAACAGGAAGTGGAAACCAAAATAGGAGCGCTAGACAGGAAGGAAAACAAAATTGCAGAAACTAAAAGCATGAACGGTCATGACTTTTACTTTATCACCGTAGAGTCTGTGCTTTTTGTGTCATAAACAGTGTTGGGTTAGTTACTGAAAAGCAGTAACTAGTTACAGTTACTAGTTACTTCATTTCAAAAGTAACTCAGTTACTAACTCAGTTACTTACACCAAAAAGTAATGCGTTACTGTGAAAAGTAACTATTTAGTTACTTCTTTTTTCTTTCTTTTTTAAAGCTCCAATTAATGCCCTTTTAGCCTTCATTTCAGTACTGTTATTGCACTGGAGAATAATACAATCTGTTGATCAACTTGACATGCATTTGCATCACTCAACTCTGCTAAGCCATGTGGTCTACATACAACACACAAAGACAAAGATATGTTACAAAGGCCAATTTGTTTCTGGCCAGAACAAATTGACAAAACTATTTTAAATAGCTGCAACATAACATACATAAGTAACAAACAGCATAATAACAGCATAGATGTAAACCAAGAAAGGCACACACTACATACACAAAGTCTAACCAGGCATTTTCTTCCTCAAGTAATTCTTATACAAAATCATGTCTGAAACCCAGAACACTACACATTTCCCCAGTTTTAGTTTAGAGATAAGGAAAGATTGGCCTGGCCCACTAGGATCCCTCTTTATGTTTGTGAACTTTATAGTCTACATTTAGAGTGATGTGATAATCGAACACTCTAGAAGTCTAGAATGAAAGAGTATATAAGAGATTTGACAGCGACGTTCCCTCTCAGGAGCGCGCATGTGCAATTGCGCACTGCTCAAGCATCCTCTGCGCACGGCAAATCTATGCCATGCACAAAATCAAATAAAAATATAAGCGCATAACAATTTTCGACACGACACGGACACGACAGAGAAAACCATTTTCGTCATCATTGTTCAAATATTGTAACGTCTGTCGAGACGCTTTGAGGACATGAATTCCATCCATCACTTTACTGAGCAAAACTCTTTACTGTCGGCCATAAACACATCACCAAAACATTAGTAAAAAAATGATATCTAGCAAAACTGGTCATTTTCTGCAGTACAAACCAGACCAAAAGCAACTTTGTTATATCAACAGCAGCCGCTCGCTCTCTCACGTGCGCCAACACTTGCACATATGGCACTTAGCCAGTGATGCGTTTACAGCCACACAAAAAGTCGGACAACTCCAACACCACACATAAAGTGTCATTCCAGGTCATTACACTATGATTTACCAATCAAATGTGTGCTTATTCTAGTGTCATTTATTAGGAATCTTAATTTATAAATATTAATCATTAAATGCTGTTAGTATATTAAATAAATACTAATAAAAATATATTTTTTACAAACAGGAAGTTGCAGGAATGTACACATGATCCCCTGCTTACATCTCATTGTGCAACATGTGAATGTTTTAATGGGAACTAAATGCAATGTCTGAAAGGGGTACAAATTATTTCCAAAGCAGGACCTCCACCCAGACAAACAATACAAGTACACAGTTCATGAAAAACAATATTTTTTGTTATTGTCATAAGTGGGCCTAAACACTTATATTAGAAATGGAAATGACTGCTGTCATTTGATTCTAATAATAAGAGAATGTTGTCTGTCTATCTGTGTTGGCCCTGTGATGAGGTGGGGACTTGTCCAGGGTGTACCCTGCCTTCCGCCCGAATGCAGCTGAGATAGGCTCCAGCGACCCCGAAAGGGACAAGCGGTAGAAAATGGATGGATGGATGGAGATGTAAGTTGTTATTTAGTGAGGTTTGGGACAGGTGTGCTGCTGGTGTAGCCACAGTGTGCACGTCTAAAGTTGCTCACATGGACTCCACTCAATGCTCAGGGACTTTTTGCATTTGCTCACACATGAACAATTAGAGGGAACATTGATTGACAGAGTGTGTACCTTCAGCGGTGAATGGTGGTGGTGGTGGAGGTGAAGTGGCATCAGAGTCTCTGTCTCTCTTTACTAGCTTCGTCGAAGCATGTTGCTATGTAGCTTGTTTCAGCAGATTTGAATTGCTGTTTTGGGCTGTAGATGGCATCTTTGATCCAAAGCACAATTTACATTTAACTAAAATGTTATTTTCTTTGTGCTCGACATAAGAATAGTAGTGAAAATATCTTCATGTTAGCAAACTCGACTTCTGGCTCCGCCATGATCAGACACGCCCCCCCCCCCCCCCCCCCCCCCCCTCGCTCCCCACACTCACACTCAGACACACCCACACAGAGCGCATGTCTCTCTCTCTTCTCCGGCTTGTGACACAAGAAGAATCAGAACGATGACACAGCAGCGCTCCGATAAAACACTTTATACTACATAAAAAGTAACGTAAAATAACGCAGTAACGCATCATGTAGTAACGGTAACTGAGTTACTGAATATAAAAAAATAACGCGGTAGATTACTAGTTACCGCCGAAACTAACGGCGTTACACTAACGCGTTAACGCGTTAGTCCCAACACTGGTCATAAACAACATTTTTATAAAAGGTTCTTTAATGAAATGCAAAAATCCTTATTAGATAATTTTAGCCAGTATTTTAAGTCAAAGCCCCCTCCTGCTGGAGTTGCATGTTGTAATATGTACATGTGCTTTGCAAGAGGTGTTTTCCTGGTCCCAAACTGAGCCTCTCCCCCCTGGAGTTTAGTTTGGGACTTGCTTTTTTTCTCTTCTTCCTTCCCTCGTGTTTACCATTTTTCCAACATTTTCGTCGACCCGATCAGTGTTTCCGTTCTGTCCGCCACCATAGCTCAGAGCTGGGCAAATTAAGGCCCAAGGGCCAAATGTGGCCCGTTAAGCTTTTCAATATGGCCCGCCGGACATTTCCAAATCTTTTTTTTAGATCTTTAAGATCGAAACATTATGATGTGCAGTGATGTTTTCAAATTACCGTAAGTCTTGAACCATACAAAGTATTTATATGGTTGGAATCTGCGCTTTTGCATGATATACTAGTTACTATGGTAATCTAATTAGTTACTATGGTAATCTAAGTCACAGCAGCTCAGACGAGGCACCAAGCAGTGTGGGTGGGGAGCGTTTCCACAGAGTGTTTCCAGAGCGGCCAGCCTGAATTGCGGGTGTCAGGGACAGGAAGGAGATTTTTACAACAAAGTTCTAAAGCTTAGTGATGTATCAGATTGTAGGTGTTTTTTGTTTTTTTTACTCTTCGCGTTCATATTTCGCTGTTTGTTACATTTTTGTTGCGTTTCGCTTGATTGCAAAATATGTCGATCGAGAGGGGGTGTGACGTTCATATGTTGTCAATATTCAGTGTTGTATCATTCATAGATAATATTGTAAATCCCACATTTTCATATTAATGTACATTCTGGATGTGTCATTCCGTACAAAAAAACACAATTCCATTCCGTTTTTTAAGGCAGTCTGTCATAACTTTTTTAGCATTTAGACATTATTGTGAGGTTTTGTATCAGTGTTCCTAAAAATAGATATACCGGCCCCCAGACACATTTCTTTCTCAAAATTTGGCCCCCCGAGGCAAAAAAAATTGCCCAGGCATGCCATAGCTGTATGTCTGTTCTTGGATGAGTTTGTACTGAAAATTTTATTTTTTAATTGCAATGACAATAAGGTTCCATCCATCTATCCAATAATTTTATAAAATAAATAAAAAAATGTGAAACTTTTTTTTGGTTTGTTTTCTTTTTTTGTTTAATTAACCTTTTTGTTTATTTAACCTTTTTTTGTTGTTGTTCTTCCTTTTTTTGCGCAGTCAGCCCGGATGTTGTGCACATCACTCTTATTGTGAAGGTTCGACGTGTGCTGCTGTTCTCAAGGGCCCTTGACGGCTGCAACGTTTTTGTGTGTGGAGACAACTGCTGGGCGGATCTTACAGGGTTCACTGTGGTATTCATTGCACCAAGTAGCGCTCAGGAGGTATGTGAAGCTGGCGCCCATCTCAAAATATGTGTAAGGTGCGGCACTTGTAGTCTGTACTCTTTATGAGTATCCATAAACGCTGTACAATTGCCAGTGCAAGCACACACGAGTGCAAACACATCATCTTGCCTACAGTCTTGGAGGGGCTCGTTCCCTTGGAAACCATATTTTTCTCTTCTCCAAAATGAATTCCATTCTAAAGTTGCCTGCTGAGAGGCTGATGAAAAAAAAGATCATTACACAGAGAAGACATTTGAAATATTACAAAGTTATAATGCTGTTCGCTGGAGCTTGGATTAGCTTTTTTTTTTTTTCTCTGTGGGTACAGCGTGAGCACATGTATCCTGACTTTGCCTTGTCTTGTGTGCAAAATGTTTTTTTACATGGATGAACCACCCGTGATCATTATTGGCTCCATGTCAACCAAGATTTGAAGATGATCCGTAACTATAATGTAACAATGTAAAATTAAAAATTAAATTAGATGAAGGTCTCTGCTAAGGAAATAAGTGAGTTATTGAAGATATCTGTGGAATAAGTAAACGTTAAGTTGATACTTTATGATTACTGTTAAAATCACCGGAAGGAGGAAGTGGGATTCAAACCAGGAACTTCCCAGTTTCTGAATAACACACCCAAAAGGGTGCAATCTGTGCAATCTAAATATTAAAAAAAAAACTGTTAGTAAGAGGCGGCTAACAATGTAGGTAATGTGGATATGATCAATTCCACTTATAATGCACTTTTTCTGTCTTGCCTCTGGTGAGGGGCGGTCACATTTTTTTCTCCTCCCGTCTTTTCCTGGCTTGCTCTCTCTTTTTTCTCTTGTCTTGTCCTCCAAATCTAATCATCAGACATGGAATTGATTAACTGGACTCTCGACTCTATTAACCAAATCTTTTCGACGAGTGGCCTAGTGGTTAGAGTGTCCGCCCTGAGATCGGTAGGTTGTGAGTTCAAATCCCGGCCGAGTCATACCAAAGACTATAAAAATGGGACCCATTACCTCCCTGCTTGGCACTCAGCATCAAGGGTTGGAATTGGGGGTTAAATCACCAAAAATGATTCCCGGGCGCGGCCACCGCTGCTGCCCACTGCTCCCCTCACCTCCCAGGGGGTGATCAAGGGTGATGGGTCAAATGCAGAGAATAATCTCGCCACACCTAGTGTGTGTGTGTGACAATCATTGGTACTTTAACTTTAACTTTTTAAAAGAGGTTCTGGGGAGCCTGGCTGCCCTGATGGAACCATTGCTGCGGGGTACGTGAGAGATTGCTGGGACAAATGGAGAATCATGTGCCTCTCAGTCCTTTCCATCGAGGACGTGGAAGATATCTACCTATTTGGAACCATGATCGTGGGGCACCTGCTGATTGGGCTGGACATTGCTCTGGTGTATTGTAAAATTTGTAAGACGATGGCAGCCACTCAAGGAGCCCAAAGGCTGTTCGTCGCAATGGACAGATTGGGCCGGGCTGTAGGAACACAGTCTGTGGCAATTTCTGAACTGAATCGCAAGATGGATCACATCATGGAAAAGCTTGCTATAAAGGAAGGTTTGGATATGAGAGCCAGCATGGATGAATAGAACAGACAAGTCATTGTTAATGCCTATTCGGGGAAAAACAAAAATCCTTATCTACGATTTGACTCCCCCGAATGGCCTTGAGACAAGAACAGGCTGTTCTGTAATCATCCCCTGAGGAATTTCAAAGATAGACGCTTTTTGACCTCCCTCCCTCCTCCCCTCCTCAACGACACCTGGGAATCGAACTTTGCTTGCATTACATGCAGAACGACTCTGGGCTTATGAACATTTACACTTCACCCAAAGACAATGGGCATATATACAAACACACTCCCCATCCCCATCCAACGGCCCTCACCACCACTGATTAATTCCTCTTCGGAGTTATGGACGGCTAGTAGCGCTTTATAGCAGCAGGCCGGCCTCCATGGCCCCAAATCCCCACCCCCCTTCTGTTGTGAGTTGTTGTGATTATATGCAACATGTTTATGTGTGCTATGTTAAATGAGGTTTTTCCCTTGGACTCAGTCTGGACCCACTCCCGAGGGTCCAGCCTTAGACTGATATGTTTTACTCTTCCCCCCTTTCCCAATATCACCTTTTTCCCACCTTTTTTAAGGAGCGCCATACATGGCTGATCCGTTGGCGGTCCCGTCTTGTCTCCCTGTAACGTGTGTCTGTTCTTAGTGGGACTGTACCGAAAATGAAATTTCAGTCCTTATGTGTCTTGTACATGTTAAAGAATGGACAATAATAAAGCATCTTGAATCTTGAATCTTGACTATAAAAGAAAACCTCCAACACAGTTTTATGTACATGCTGTAAGTACATATGTAATGTAGTAACAGGCACATTTGTAAGAACATGTACAATTTACAGTATTTTGGTCAATTTAGGTCTTTCCTGGACGCAACAATTTCACAGAGTGGGTACAGTAGCAACAAATGCTATTTCCGTCAACACCAAACAACATTGAGAGCACTTTCTGTGTTTTCTACATGTAGCATTATTGCTAAACGTTTTGAATAAGGACTTCAAACAGTGACTTACAATGTCTGCTCTTACGTGGATGCCAGCTGGTGGGACAGTTGTATCTTTCAGCACCCTTGCTCTTCTTGATACTTTCCGAATAATCCGTACTCTTTTTTCTACCAATGCTGTGATTGTCGAATACTGTGTTCCATTTGTTGAGAGCCATATACAAAACCCAAAAGCTTTGCACGTTGTGTAAATGGTAAATAAAAACAGAATACAATAATTTGCAAATCCTTTTCAATCTATATTCAATTGAATAGACTGCAAAGTCAAGATATTTAACGTTTGAACAGGTGAACTTTGTTATTTTTTTGCAAATATTAGCTCATTTGGAATTTGATGCCTGCAACATGTTTCAAAAAAGCTGGCACAAGTGGCAAAAAAGACTAAGAAGGTTGAAGAATGCTCATCAAACACTTATTTGGAACATCCCACAGGTGAACAGGCAAATTGGGAACAGGTGGGTGCCATGATTGAGTATAAAAGCAGCTTCCATGAAATGTTCAGTCATTCACAAACAAGGATGGGGCGAGGGTCACCACTTTGTAAACAAATGCGTGAACAAGTTCTTGAACAGTTTAAGAACAACATTTCTCAACCAGCTATTTCAAGGAATTTAGGGATTTTCTACGGTTCGTAATATCATCAAAAGGTTCAGAGAATCTTCAAAAATCACTGCACGTAAGCGGCTAAGCCTGTGACCTTCGATCCCTCAGGCTGTACTGCATCAGAAAGTGACATCAGTGTGCAAAGGATATCACCACATGCGCTCAGGAACACTTCAGAAAACCACTGTCAGTAACTACAGTTTGGCGCTACATCTGTAAGTGCAAGTTAAAACTCTACTATGCAAAGCGAAAGCCATTTATCAACAACACCCAGAAACGCCGCCAACTTCACTGGTTTTGGGTTTTGTAGTATCAAGTTTGTAGTGAGTTGATTTCCAAAGTTGGCCAACTTCTCTGCCAGGTGAGATGTAAGATTTATAATCTAGTATCAACTTTTCCTAACTCAAAAGCAATACAGAAGCAGCTCAAGCCAGAGAGTAGCTGTCAACTCGCTAATAGTCAGAGGAGCAATGTGTCACAATGCCAGAAAAGTAGTTCCTCTGTGTTAGCTCTTACACTAACAATGGTTAGCTTGGTTATTATGCAGGTCACGGTATGTAAATGGGGTGTTGTTGGTGGTTTTTGGATGTTTTTTAGAAAGTTTTATAGACGAAAGCCATGAATCCCCTTACTTGCCTTTTTAGCCGGCTTGTACAAGCCGTTTTCCACTATTGAGAATGCACAAAAAAGTTCTTGTTCTTGTCTCACTTAGGGAAAATTCCAAAAGAACGTGCATTTCCCTAACCTCCGGAGCCACGCCATTAGGAACATGTGAGACAGTAGCAATGGTAGCTACAAGTAACCCAGCATTCCCTGCACATTGCCATTCACCCAGTCATGGCAAAGTGGGCCTCGCCATCACCGGTGGGTTGCCTTTCACTCTCCAGCTCAAGGACATGATAAGGTGTTTATGTATACCTAGTTTTTATAGCGGCCACTCGAACTGAAATCACAGAAAATGACACTAGCCTTTAAACAGCCTTTTAGTGAGAACTGGTCAAAGTGAGTGTTCGATGAGCTTATTAATCACACAATGCACTCTCGACTCAATAAACCCGGCAAGCTTTTAAATGGGAAAAAAAAAACAATGACTCAATACTGTCTGAACGACAACTGAATTCATTTAAAAGTTGACAGTGAATGCATGAGGTAATATATTTAAGTTAAATTAGAAGCTTTTAAGTCCCATCTTAAAACTAATTTGTATACGCTAGCGTTTAAATAGACCGCCCCTTTTAGACCAGTTGATCTGCCATCTCTTTCTGCTCTGCAACACCCTCTCCACTGACCACAGATGAGGCACTAGCTGTTCAAAGTCGGGACCCGGGGTGGACCACACATCTGTGCATCAGTTGGGGACGTCTCTGCACTCCACTCAAGATGATCCCCTGCTGGCCCCACTATGGACCGGACTCTGACACTATTAACTAGATCCACTCGACATCCATTGCACCAGTCGCCCAGGGGGCGGGGGTCCCCACATCTGCAGTCCCCTACAAGGTTTTTTATTGTATCCCATTGGGTTGAGTTTTTTCTTGCCCTGATGTGGGATCTGAGCCGAGGATGTCAGTTGTGGCTTGTGCAGCCCTTTGAGACACTTGTGATTAAGGGCTATATAAAGAAACTTGTATTGATTTATCGATTGAAATGTATGCTAATATGTGTTTGTCTTGACTAATTAGAACTAATAGCCCCTTTCCACCAAAAGTTAAGGAACTTTGAGTTCCAGGAGGGGCAGCACGGTGGCAGAGGGGTTAGTGCATCTGCCTCACAATACGAAGGTCCTGAGTAGTCTTGGGTTCAATCCCGGGCTCGGGATGTTTCTGTGTGGAGTTTGCATGTTCTACCCGTGACTGTGCGGGTTCCCTCCGGGTACTCCGGCTTCCTCCCACCTCCAAAGACATGCACCTGGGGATAAGTTGATTGGCAACACTAAAATTGGCCCTAGTGTGTGAATGTGAGTGTGAATTGTTGTCTGTCTATCTGTGTTGGCCCTGTGATGAGGTGGCTACTTGTCCAGGGTGTACTCCGCCTTCCGGGAATAATTTTTGGTGATTTAACCCCCAATTCCGACCCTTGATGCTGAGTGCCAAGCAGGGAGGTAATGGGTCCCATTTTTATAGTCTTTTGTATGACTCGGCCGGGGTTTGAAATCACGACTTACCGATCTCAGGGCGGACACTCTAACCACAAGGCCAATGAGCAGGTTAGCATTTGGTTCACTGGGGTTGAGACGCATAACTACACACATTGTGTCACTGGCTACTTTTACGGCATGAAAGTAATTAGTGAATATTTGATGTGATTTGTTCTACTCGTTTAATAAAAGATGGCGCCTATGAGGCTCTCCCATCCTCTCCGCTCATCGCTGTCTTTGCCAACGAGCTTCAATGAATAGTCATCAATAAATGTAAAAGTTATATATTAAATGTTACATTTTTCATTTTTCATCATTTATAAGTATTTGCATTTTTTTATGTGTGTAAAACTAGAATTATGCTCTAATAATGTGTTCTGTATTTGTATCTTTCTAACCTATTGACTCGGTTTGTATTATTTTTAATAGGAACAAAAATGCCTTGGTTTTTGTACAATTCAGTCTTTGTTTGACCTTTTAGAAACTGAGGTAGCACTGCATCAAACATGTAACATGTTCTCAGTCGCTACTCTATGCCTTTGAGTTGTTTTTTCAACTGCTTTTTGTTTTGTTTTCGAGTATAATTGTACTTTTATGATGTTTCAGGTTCCAGAAAATAACGAGCTCTGATATAGACAGTTGTGCTTTTTTCCGCATCTCCTCAGAACTCACCAATAATTTGAAGCATGTACACAACAGCCACTGTGACAAACAAAAGCAGGAGTTCAGCTCGATTGCTTTGTCTCTGTTTTTCTTTTGATGAGGCCCTTTCATCATGTTTGCATTGACAAAAGACTGATGGGTTGCCGTGATACACGTTCTTTAGGGCTCCTGCCTGCATGGCACAAACTAGCTGGTTCCATTGAGATGAACAATGTCTCTATGCATGGCCTCAACTCCCTGAACGCATGTCCATAATCTTTAGTCAGTGGGTGGTTTATCAGTATTGTGTGGCCATCCCACCAAAAAGAGAACTGGCACTCTCTTTTTCCATGTAGACTTGGATGGTTGAAAAAGTGGAAGTATTGACACGCAAATAAGTTTTTTTAAAATGCATTTAAAAATACAGTATATATACAGTCGCGATCAAAAGTTTACATATACTTGTAAAGAACATAATGTCATGGCTTTCTTGAGTTTCCAATCATTTCTACAACTCTTATTTTTTTGTGATAGAGTGACAGGAGCAGATACTTGTTGGTCACAAAAAACATTGATGAAGTTTGGTTCTTTTATGAATTTATTATGGGTCTACTGAAAATGTGACCAAATCTGCTGGGTCAAAAGTATACATGACCCCAAACACACGTCAAAAGTGGTAAAAGAATGGCTAAATCAGGCTAGAACAGTGGTTCTTAACCTGGGTTCGATCGAACCCTAGGGGTTCGGTGAGTCGGCCTCAGGGGTTCGGAGGTAAAGACACATTCGACTTATCGTGTAAATAAAAACTTCTCCCTATCGGCGTATTATGGATACCCCCAAACAATGTTCCCTCTAATTTGATCTGATTTGCACATTTTTTGATTGATCGATTGAAACTTTTACTAGTAGATTGCAAAGGAAGAGAATACATTATATGAAACAGTACAGTTTACACAGTACAGTACATATTTCGTACAATTGACCACTAAATGGTAACACCCGAATAAGGTTTTCAACTTGTTTAAGTCGGGGTCCACGTTAATCAATTCATGGTAATGTGTGTAAGGTGTGTAATTTGTTGTGAGTTCATGCACTGTGTTGGTTTTGTTCTTTGAACAAGGTGATGCTCATGCACGGTTAAAGGGGAACATTATCACAATTTCAGAAGGGTTAAAACCATTAAAAATGAGTTCCCAGTGGCTTATTTTATTTTTCGAAGTTTTTTTCAAAATGTTACCCATCACGCAATATCCCTAAAAAAAGCTTCAAAGTGCCTGATTTTAACCATCGTTATATACACCCGTCCATTTTCCTGTGACGTCACATAGTGATGCCGATACAAACAAACATGGCGGATAGAACAGCAAGGTATAGCGACATTAGCTCCGATTCAGACTCGGATTTCAGCGGCTTAAGCGATTCAACAGATTACGCATGTATTGAAACGGATGGTTGTAGTGTGGAGGCAGGTAGCGAAAACGAAATTGAAGAAGAAACTGAAGCTATTGAGCCATATCGGTTTGAACCGTATGCAAGCGAAACCGACAAAAACGACACGACAGCCAGCGACACGGGAGAAAGCGAGGATGAATTCGGCGATCGCCTTCTAACCAACGATTGGTATGTGTTTGTTTGGCATTAAAGGAAACTAACAACTATGAACTAGGTTTACAGCATATGAAATACATTTGGCAACAACATGCACTTTGAGAGTGCAGACAGCCCAATTTTCATCAATTAATATATTCTGTAGACATACCCTCATCCGTTCTCTTTTCCTGGGGGTCTGGCGGCAGATTTCTTTGACTTTATCGTTGGAAATGCATCTGCTTTGAGTGTCGCAGGATATCCACACATTCTTGCCATCTCTGTCGTAGCATAGCTTTCGTCGGTAAAGTGTGCGGAACAAACGTCCAATTTCTTGCCACTTTCGCATCTTTGGGCCACTGGTGCAACTTGAATCCGTCCCTGTTCGTGTTGTTACACCCTCCGACAACACACCGACGAGGCATGATGTCTCCAAGGTACGGAAAACAGTCAAAAAAACGGAAAATAACAGAGCTGATTTGACTCGGTGTTTGTAATGTGTTTGAGAAAATGGCGGTATGCTTCCCGATGTGACGCCACGTTGTGACGTCATTGCTCCGAGAGCGAATAATAGAAAGGCGTTTAATTCGCCAAAATTCACCCATTTAGAGTTCGGAAATCGGTTAAAAAAATGTATGGTCTTTTTTCTGCAACATCAAGGTATATATTGACGCTTACATAGGTCTGGTGATAATGTTCCCCTTTAATTTTGTGCACCAGTAAACAAACATATAACTTTTTCTTGAATTTGAAAAAAAACTAAACATTTTATTGTTCACTAAAGAAGGGTTCGGTGAATGCTCATATGAAACTGGTGAGGTTCGGTACCTCCAACAAGGTTAAGAACCACTGGGCTAGAATGGAGTTTTTAGAATGGCCTTCCCAAAGCCCTGACTTAAACGAGTGGACAATGGTGAAGAAACAAGTCCATGTCAGAAAACCGACAAATTTAGCTGAACTGCACTAATTTTGTCAAGAGGAGTGGTCAAAAATTCAACCAGATGCTTGTGGATGGCCACCAAAAGCACCTTATTGCAGTGAAACTTGCCAAGGGACATGTAACCAAATATTAACATTGCTGTATGTATACTTTTGACCCAGCATATTTGGTCACATTTTCAGTAGACCCATAATAAATTCATAAAAGAACCAAACTTCATGAATGTTTGTGACCAACAAGTATGTGCTCCAATCACTCTATCACAAAAAATAAGGGTTGTAGAAATTATTGGAAACTCAAGACAGCCATGACATTATGTTCTTTACAAGTGTATGTAAACTTTTGATCGCGACTGTATATTTACTAAGATAAAATCAAAGACAAAATGGACCCTTTAAAATCATGTGTTGAATCTTATTCCCTTCATCATATTTGATGAATCATGTTTAAGCTGCTAGACAGTTGTTTAAAAGACTCTGCTTCTTTGATCAGCATTATCTTAAAAGTAGCACCATAACTCATCCTCTGTTGTTTACTAAGTTTTTCATAGGCCCAAAGGCTGCCGTAGAAAATAAAAATATAAAAGGATGAAATAAGGACATGGTGAATCAGATTTTGTAATTTATTTTTAGAATGAAACTAGAATATTCCAAAATGAAATGCTTTGAAATTACAACTACCTTATTTTCTGGATCATAGGGCGCACCGGATTATAAGGCGCACTGCCAATGAGCGGGTATATTCAGGTCTTTTTTCATACAAAAGGCGCACCGTATTATAAGGCGCATTAAAGGGCTCATATTATGATTTTTGTCTATATGTAAAACACTTCCTTGTGGTCTACATAACATGTAATGGTGGTTATTTGGTCAAAATGTTGAATAGATTATGTTTTTCAGATCATCATCAAGCCGCTTTCTGACAGTCGCTTCAGGATGCGCCGTTTTGTGGGCGGTCTTATTTACTTGGCTCACCTCCGACAGCGTCTTCTCCCCGTCATCTTTGTTGTAGCGGTGTAGTGTGCAAGGACGGGTGTTGAAGTGTCAAATAATGGAGCTAACTGTCAACAACAGAGCAACATCTCCTCATCCGTGGCTCACTAGTCCAACAATACCGGAAATGTGTCCCGTGCCAAAACTTTCCGACCGGAACTCTCTAATAACTAAAGTTAAAATTATGTAAACCCACTACACTCTTAGTTTTTAGCACTTCCATAACGAAATATAATTTACAACTTTACACCACTTTATATTAGAAATGGCAACAGCAGAGGGTGAATGTCCCATAACAAGAAGATAGTGAAAAAGAAGAAGCTTATCGACTCTGGCATCGCCACGGACTACAGTGGCGGTCCTGCGCACATTTCCAGGACTTATGCAGATCTCAAATTACACATCCGCAGGTACCAGAAGGTAAGAAAAGTTGGTTTTGCATTATATTGTGAAACAAAACACCAAATTATATGTCTACCGCGGTCCTTATACACACACCATAGTAATACTTGTATCTCTGACTACGGTAGCCGTAATGGGCCGACAATCCATCAAGCGGTGAGGCTTCAAAGTCATACTAAAACATTTTGATAGATTTTTGAGTGACGTGTGTAATGTTCTTTATTTTCAATGGGACATTTAAAGTTTTGGTGTTGTTTACTGGCGCCATATTGCAGTCTACACATATCTCTTGTGTGTGACTGCCATCTACTGGTCACACTTATCATTACACCATATACCAAATCAAATTGCTTCGAGGTCGGTAAGCACAACCAGAATTATTCCGTACATTAGGCGCACCGGATTATAAGGCGCACTGTTGATTTTTGAGAAAATGAAGGGATTTTAAGTGCGCCTTATAGTCCGAAAAAATACGATATATAAGAATAAATGCTTAGTCTGCTCTCTCCCTCAATGTGCGTAGTAGACAGCACTGGGAGTAAGGGTGGGTCTCGTTCACATTTGAATCAATATGGTACCGATTCCCGGTACCTGGGAATCGATACCAGTACTTAACCGTATTTTCGGTATTTTGTGTGTTTTAAGAAATCTTTTTTATTTTTGTTAATAAAATGTTTTTTTTGCAAATGAGCTAATTATGATCACTGTTGTCAATTTGTTGTATCTTGTTTCATTATCAAAACTCCGAGGATAATTTTGTAAATATGACACTGATTTGCAACCAAGACGTTAGATGGCAGTAGTGTGTAGTTTATAGTGTGTTGGGCATTTCAGTCATTTCTGTCTATAGCTCCCTACAAAGTGTTAACACTGTAAGTATTGTAATAATTATGCACCAGCTGTTTGATTGTAATGTGCATCTTAGTTCATTAGTTTTCATTAACAAATGTGAAGGTGTTGAAATGGAGAAGTTAAAAGCTAATCACTAGCATGTGATTAGCAAAGCCAATGTATATTAGCACCAGGCTAGCGCGCTTGTGGAAAAGTGGATCGTTACTTAACTTACATTGGACCGTTTTTGAGTCAATTGCTTTTAGTTTGTATTGAAAATAGCAACTTTACGGAGAGGTAGTTTAGCTGAGTCAGCTGTCAGTGCTACAGGAATGATCGCCAAGTGCCGGCGTGCAAAGAGCCCACTGAGTCCGCAGCTGAGTCGGCAACCGGGAGACGTCATGGGAAACCTAGGTACCAAAACTTGGCAACGTTGGATTTTACACAAATAGGTGCCTGGTAGTACCTGCGGGATTTGGTTGGAGCCAAAACAGTACCAGATTCGGTACCCATCCCTAACTGGGGGTCTGTTGGTTTGGATATATAAACTTACAGACCCGATTATAGGATGACTAGGGATACAACACCATCTTATATTTGAGTCAATACGGTAATTACATATTGACAGTGTTTCTTAACCACTAGCCAAAAAAGTACTCCACGTTTTCCCCACTTGAGGTATTAATGACAATCTCCAACAAACAAACAAAAGTCTGAAGCAAAGTCATAGACAAGTTTTAAAGCGCCAAAGTTATGACTAAAGTGGTGAAGCTGTATTTTCATTTGTACTTTAATTTTATTGACAGTTTAGTTAAGATACATATTCATTATCACGTATCACTAATTGAGTTCATTTTAGCACTACAAAGTGGTATGTGTATTTATTTTTCATCAGTTATTTATGAGTCCCTTTTTATGCAGTGTATTTTTGCTAGTACTTATTTTTCTGTGTTAAATAAATAATTATCTTTGCGATAAACACATGGTTTCATATCATTTGACAAGGTTGTAAACTGTAATTAGGGCACTATGTAAAGCGCTTTGGGTCACTACAGAAAAGCGCTATATAAACATCATTAAATTCACTTCACATATATGATTATGGAATACGATTAAAATCAAGAGTAAGATTATTAATTCAGTGATAATATTTTAGTGGGCCCTTGGTCGGACAGGTCGAAAAGGTTAAGAACCCCTGATCTATACTGTATGCCTGCACAAGATAAAAGATAAAAATCCTTTAGTGCATCAGTATACGTGGAGTAAAACTATGGAAGGGAAGCTAGAATCTCAAAGAACTTTCCAATACAGGCCAGTTGTAGCCTGTGATATCATTTACTCTGAATTAATGCACAGTAGTACCGCAATTTACCATTTGGTTCTGTGACGGAGTTCTAAACTCAAAACCCTTATATCTCAAATCAACGTTTCCCATTGAAATCAATTTAATTGGTTTCTACACATTTTCTACACAGAAAAGGAAAAGACTATCAATTAAAGGTAAGGGCCACTCTAATACTGATACCATTGGCACTGACAAAATAGACTCAGTAGTGAATTTTGAATTATTTCAGCACATTTTGCAACACTCACGTAACGCTCCTACCTACATTAGACTGGAGGCAATTTCATACTGCGTAGTACGTCTTTTTGTAGCATCTCCTTTCCGGAGAAAAATATTTTTGTGACAAATTTTAGGAATTAGTAAATATGGCAACCAAATGCATGGTTGCAATTTGTAGCAATACAACTAAAGAAGGGGTCAGCATGCATACATTTCCAAATGATGAGAATGTGAGGAAAATGTGGACCTCTCCAGTCAAATTGACTCGCGCAAAATGACCATACTTGCCAACCCTCCCGGATTTTCCGGGAGACTCCCGAAATTCAGCGCCTCTCCCGAAAACCTCCCGGAATTCAGCCGGTGCTGGAGGCCACGCTCCCTCCAGCTCCATGCGGACCTGAGTCCAGTGTGCGCACACAAGGAGACGAAGCAGAAGAACGAGACCGTAGTCGAAGAGCGCAGGGGAGACACTTCTCCAGGGCCGATGTATGCTCGGGGCAACACCCTTCACCTTACCCGGCAGTGGGTCTCCACAGCGGACGACTTTAGGGTGAATGATGAGTCCAGCGATTAGTTGCAAATCTTGCTTTATTGATTGCTTGCACACAGCCAATCCAACACAAAACCAACTAGTCCCTCCCTGCACTTGCTACCGCTCCCTCTCTTCTCTCGCCCACACACTCACCTCACATGCTGTCACCTATTAAAGGGCCACACACACACATACTCTACTCTCATAACACACAGTACAGTTAGTAGAACAACTGTGTTTTCATAACTGTGTATTTGATAGGTGCCATTGCCCCGGAATTGTATTGCATTGTACTTTCAAGTACAACAATGAGTAGATGAGTGTTATGTGTGTGTATATGTGTAAATACATGAACACTGTAATTCAAGTATTTCTTTTATTTATATATATAATAAAATAAATAAATATATATATATAGCTAGAATTCACTGAAAGTCAAGTATTTCATATATATATATATATATATATATGAAATACTCGAGTTGGTGAATTCTAGCTGTAAATATACTCCTCCCCTCTTAACCACGCCCCCAACTACGCCCCCCGGCCCCGACCCCTCAGCAGCACCCTGAAGGGGACCAAGACTGTGTCACAACCCGCGGAAAAATGGAGAATGAAAAACATCTATCAAAAACGAGAGAAAAAGAGATAAGTTGTTTTGTATTATATTTTGTGTCCTCTTCTACTGATGTTTTAATCAACATGGTAGTGCCTGTAAAACATATTTAAATCCAATCTTCCTTTTGCAGAAAAGAGCGGTAAGAATCTTAAGAGGAAATGCATACAGGGAACCCACAAACCCAATATTTAAACAGTTAAACTTACTGAAATTTATTGAAGTATAATATCCTAAAAATCATGTACAAAGCACATGCAAAAATGCTACCAAACAACCTTCAAAACATATTTGTTAGAAGAGGAAGTAGTTACGATCTAAAAGAAACTGAGTTTTTTAATACATTAAGATTTAGAACAGGGTCAATGGAAAGATGCATTTCAGTCAAAGGTGTTACTTTACAGAGCAATCTTGACAGTAAAAGAAAACAATGTAAATTTCCTACTGTATTTAAACAAAATGAAAAAAACATGACGATGAAAAGATATGATTTGGAGTAAATGATTGTTTCCATGTTTAGTTTTTTTGTTTTGTGTTATAAAATAGGAATGTAATGAATAGAGAAATATTACCTAGAAAGTCTTCTGATTTAAACAATTGTTGTAACTGTGTGAATAGGGGGCGGATATTATTAGTTTTACTTCTTTCTGCTCTTTTTCATTCTTTCATTTATATATTATGTTGATTGATTTTTGTTAACCCTTGCATGTATGAAATTTAAAAAAAAATTGCTGAACGAGTATGGTGAAATACAGGGTATGGTGTCTATGGAAGAGAAGATAGAAGAGCAGGGAAGTCCTTAAATGGCGATTCTTTTACAAATATTTATTTTCTCATGATGTTAACCATATCAGTTTTGAAGTAATCAATGATTATGTTGACAAAAACCTGCAGTTATGTGGTTAAAATCATGGTCTTATATTATATTGTGGACCCCAGGAAGACTAGTGGGTTGTTGAGGCAACCAGCTAATGGGGATCCTTAATAAAAATCGAAATCAAAAATATAAATTTTTGTATACACTATCTATGCGGGAAAATATTATCTACTTCTGTAGAAGACGTCACACCAAGAGGGGTCATCATATCGAGTCTGGCGTTGGGAAGGGAGGGTACCAAGTATATTTAGTTATCTACCGACTAGTCAAAAGCGGATTGTTATTATGGGAAATTACTGCACGATTAATTTTATAAGGAGGAAAACATACATAAAAAGAATGTGTTAGTGAAATTTGGGACATCTGGATATTGGTCCTTTAAACTTTACGCAAGATACATAATGCTTTAAAAACAACCTCATTACTTGCTCCCTGTGTTTTCATACTGCAGGTCTCCAGAAGGTAAGTGAACATGGTTTCCCCTCTTAGTCAGGAAGTATCAGGCTCCTTGCAGACAGCTGGAGCTGGAACCACTCCCTGGTCGCTGTAGAAGCTGAGGTTTAAGCATTGAAAATTTGTTTAAGCTGAGAATGTGATCTCATAAACAGAAGAAATGAGATTTGAGTCTTTAGTGCCCACAAAGCTATTGGAAATATACCTCAGTTCTATTTATTATAGAGCAAGTTGGTGTAAAGAAAGCCAAGAGGCTGAAATAATTAATTTGCCAAGTTCTTGCGGAGATGGGAAAGAAACAAACCAATCATAGCTCTGTAAAGAATTAAAATCACCTCTGCAAACAGTTCTAATATTTGCTTAGTGTCTCCGAGTGAGAATTTCACAGAGTCTGGGTTTTCAGTGCAAATAAACAGTGCAAAGGTCTCATAAAGTAGAAGCCCCTCTTATCCGTGGGGTGAAGCCTGCTTCTTTGTTATTGCCTAATCAGGGCATTCATTGAGAGCTGATCAGATAACACACCATGTCTGCCTTTATGGGATTCTCAAATCCGCATCTCAGACCAGTGCAGACTGCCAAGGTCTGACAGCTCATTTAATCCACATCCTTGACATCTCACACACAGAACAATCCCAAAAACCTTACTACTGCGCAAACTGACAGGTGTTGGCACGTCTGACATATGAGTCGGTGGCTTTCCTGTTTGAGGAGCAACATTGCTGGAGGGTCGTCTTACATGTGGTACAAACTGTAGTCTAATTGGTTTTCAAACAAGCTAATGCACCCATAGTAGCTTACTGTTGAAGTGGTTTTCACCTGGACATGGATAAAAAAAAATAGTAATGTGTTGACTGCTCTTTTACACAATGACTGCCTTTTTGAGCAAGGAAAATGCCAATGCTGTTGCAAAAAACTGGCCTGACATCCTTACTGTACTACAGTATATGCAGTCGGTTTGGTTTTTTGGTCGGTTTTACCAAAAATTGTTATCTGTTATCTGTCCATTACATTGTTCAAAACAAGTAAGGAAAATGTTCCCATTCTAATTAAATTGTTGAAGTGGCATGGTGGCGAAAAGCTAAGCAGGAAGGCAAAGTTCTCAATTTACCAGTCAATCTACAGTATGTTTGTACCCACACCTATGGTCATGAGCTTTGGGTAGGTAAAATCATGGATACAAGAATTAGTTTCCTCTGTCGGGTGGCTGGACTAAGTGTTAGGTAAGGAGCTATTTTGTTCAGGAAGAGCTCAGGATAGAGCCGCTGCTCCTCACCATTGAGTGGGGCGAGTTGAGGTGGTTTGATCTAGTCCAGATACTTCCTGGAAGTCTCCTGGTGAGGCCTAGGGTAGGTCTAGGAAACGGGAGAGGGATTATGTGTCTCAGCTACTGGGTGGAACTGGAAGAAATGCAGTAGACCTGAAAGTCTACTAAAACTGGTGCCTCCACAACCTGGCAAAGCCACATTTCCACCTAAGGATACAGTTTGGTTTGGTACAATTGCCACTTGCAGGGTGTGTACTTGTTTCTTCTCATTCCTATTTTGTTATCATTCCACGGCAGATGGTTGTCCAAAAAAAGACAGATGGACTTTTATTATTAATTCTTCAAAGGGTAATTGGTATTCCTGTAAAATGGATATGGGAACTGCAAGAAATTATCCCCAATAATGTTTTGATCAATATTTGGCTTATAGTGATTGCCTGTGAATATTCTTATTCTTTCAGGTCAGGAAACTGTAGGGTTTCTGGTTAGAACCCAGCTACCTTGATCCCAGTCACTGCTGCTTTGTCTAGCGCAAGATATTTCACCAATCTTGCTCCAAGTGCCACCCACACTGGTGTACGAATGTGAATAAAGTTGGTATGGTATGGTATAAATGTTTGGTGGTGGTCGTAGAGGCTTTTGGCACAAATTGGCAGGCCACATTTTGATCAGTTTATACCTCAGGGCAGCTGTTGCTACAAGGGTAGCTTACCACCATCACAGACTGTGATGCTACTAAATGGTGGGCTTCAGTCTAAAACACTTTGATCTATCTATCCAATCTCTATTAATATTCTTATGTATTTTGGGGGGAATTTAATCAATCCTGACTGGATTGTTCAGATTGACTTTGAAAACAATCTTTACCCCTCATTCAAGCAGGTTTCATCAGTTTATACTCAGACTTATGTCGGACACTTCAATTCTAAGGGCATGGTGGCTGAATCCAAATAATTCATCCTCCTCTATCCTCTGTTCACCACTATCATCCAAGTTATTGTTGTGAACTTCCTTTTTACGGTGAAGTGACGAGTGCAAATCTCATATAAAGTCACAATAAGAACGTTGTGCTGCTATACTTAGCTTACTTAGGTAAACGTTGCATGGTGTTGTCATTTAAATGTACATGAGAAAAATATCTTGCAGATGTACTACTTGATACTAAGTAAGCAGTACAGGCCAAAAGTTTGGACACACAACCTTCTCATTCAATATGTTTTCTTTATTTTCATGACTATTTACTTTGTAGATTGTCACTGAAGGCATCAAAACTATGAAGGAACACATGTGGAGTTATGTAATTAACAAAAAAAGGTGAAATAACTGAAAACATGTTTCATATTCTAGTTTCTTCAAAATAGCCACCCTTTGTTCTGATTACTGCTTTGCACACTCTTGGCATTCTCTCGATGAGCTTCAAGCCCACCTGTAAATTGAAAACCATTTCAAGTGACTACCTCTTGAAGCTCATCAAGAGAATGCCAAGAGTGTGCAAAGCAGTAATCAGAGCAAAGGGTGGCTAGTTTGAAGAAACTAGAATACATAACATGTTTTCAGTTATTTCACCTTTTTTTGTTAAGTACATAAATGTGTTCATTCATAGTTTTGATGCCTTCAGTGACAATCTACAATGTAAATAGTCATGAAAATAAAGAAAATACATTGAATGAGAAGGTGTGTCCAAACTTTTGGCCTGTACTGTATATGTAGACTGGTTTGGCACTGGTTGCGGACTTGGAGAAGGCATTCAACCGTGTCCTTCGGAAAGTCCCATGGGGAGAGCTCAGAGAGTATGGGGTATCAGTCCACTTGATTGTGACGGTCCGCTCCCTATATGATCGTGTCAAATCTTGGTCGGCATTGCTGGCAGTAAATCTGATCAGTTTACAGTAAGGTTTGGACTCCGCCAGGGCTGCCTTTCGTAACCGATTCTGTTTGTGACTTTTATGGACAGAATTTCTAGGCCCACTCAGAGTGTTGAGGGGATTAGGTCTCTGCTATTAACAGATAATGTGGTCCTGCTAGCTTCATCTGGCCAGGATCTTCAGCTCTCACTGGACCGGTTTGCAGCACATCCAAGTCCAGGGTTTCTCGCACAGAAAATCTATCTGAAAATCTATCTATCTCTGGGATGGAGACAGGATCCTGCCCAAAGTGGAGGAGTTGAAGGAACCTTGAGGTCTTTTGCACGAGTGAGGGAAGAGTGGATCGTAAGATCGACAGGCAGATTGCTGCAGTGTCTGCAGCGATGCGAATCCTGTATTGGTCTGTTTTGGTGAAGATGGAGCTGAGCTGTAAAGCAAAGCTCTCAATTTACTGGTCAAGCTATGTTAAGTCACAAGTCCAAGCAGCCGAAATTAGTTACCTCCATGAGATGGATTTTGTCTTTCTGGAGGGAGCTCAGAGTAAAGCGGCTGCTCCTTCACATCGAAAGGAGGTGTTTAGGGCGCGTCTGACTGGTAGGAGGCCACGGGGAAGACCCTAGGACACATTGGAGAGATTGTGTCTCCCAGTTGGCCTGGGAACGCCTTGCGATCCCCCGGAGGGAGCTGGACTAAATGGCTCGGGAGAAGGAAATCTCGACTTGTCTGCTTAGGCTGCAACCCTTGTGAACCGACCTCGGATCAGTCAATCAATCAATCAATCAATCAATCAATCAATCAATCAGTCCGCAGTGGTCCTGACGTGCAAATCGGTCGTACGACCTGGGTATAGGGGCGAAAGACTAATCGAACCTTTAGAGACTTTAGAATTAGATATCCAGGAAGCTGGTCTTTTTGTTTTGGTTGCTTAAATCTATAGCAAACAAAGGGCTGCACAAGCTACGATGACATCCTCGGCTCAGATAAGCGGGGGAAGATGGATAAATGGATGGATTATATATGTAATCCAAGTAATATTTACTGTGGCAAAAAATGCAACTTTATTTTTCCAGTGTTATTTTGTTCTTCTCTCTCGGTTTAACAGCCACCTATTGCACAAGAGTGTGCATTGTTGTCTACAGAACCCCTGCTTGAATTTACAGTAATGTGTTGTGGTATTACAGAGGCTTTTGATTACATTTTCATATTTGCCAACCCTCCCGAATTTTCCGGGAGACTCCCAAAATTCAGCGGACCTGAGTGAGGACAGCCTGTTTTCACATCCGCTTTCCCACGTTATAAACAGCGTGCCTGCCCAATCACGTTATAACATCTATGGCTTTCAGAGAGTGCACAACTGCGCACACAACAAGGAGACGAAGCAGAAGAACGAGGAAGATACAGCCATGGCGATGCCGGCAACGAGTAAAATGAAGAAGTACGCTTGTAAGTTCCAAAAAGAATGGAAACAAGAATTTCAGTTTATCCAGGACTGTTCGAAGGGGAAGGGGTATGCTGCCTGTAAATTTTGTAGAACTAACTTGTCCATTGAACACGGTGGCCGAACGGATATACTCAGTCATGAACGGTCAGCGAAGCACAAAGCGGCGGCAACGCAGCACCGGTCACAGCCCAGTATTATGGGCCATCTCGCTAAATGGAGACCCGATAGTGTAACATATGCGGAGACAAAAAGGGCTATGCTGATAGCTGGAAGCAACATCCCGTTCTCATTTGTGGATGTCTACAACAAATCCGTGAAGGATATGTTCCCGGATTCAGAGATCGCTCGCCAGTACGCAAATGGCAGAACAAAGGCTACTCAAATAGTGAAAGGTAAGTGTTTTTTTTATTTTTAGTAAGCAGCAAGCACAGTACAGTTAGTAGAACAACTGTGTTTTCATTACTGTATATTTGATCAAGTCTTTCAAGTACAACAATGAGTAGATGAGTGTTATGTGTGTGTATATGTGTAAATAAATGAACACTGAAATTCAAGTATTTATTTTATTTATATATATATATATAATATAATAAATATATATATATATATATATATATATATATATATATATATAGCTATAATTCACTGAAAGTCAAGTATTATATATATATATATATATATATATATATATATATATATATATATATATATATATATATATATATATATATATATATATATATATATATATATATATATATATATGAAATACTTGACTTTCAGTGAATTATAGCTATATATATACTCCTCCCCTCTTAACCACGCCCCCCCGCCCTCAACCACGCCCGCTTTTAGCGGTGAAAGCAGAAGTCTTTGTGCAACTGTTTTCTTTTTTCATTCAACAAGATAACCACCTTCAAAAATAAGCACAAGTCTACTCTTGTTTCGATTTGTTCATTCTTTTACGTGCTTGTGATTCATATTGCCATTTGGAGGCCAACTCGTCTCTCCCCCTGCATCTAACTGCTCGTCGCCGCAATCGACGTTAATCATGTTAATTATTGCAGTTCAATAAACCGCAACATTATCTTTGGACAGTTATGGATAGTGTAGTCTAGGGCAGTGTTTTTCAACCACTGTGCCGCGGCACACTAGTGTGCCGTGAGATACAGTCTGGTGTGCCGTGGGAGATTATGTAATTTCACCTATTTGGATTAAAAATATTTTTTGACAACCATTAATTATAATCTGCAAATTATGTGGCGTTGTTGTGTGTCGGTGGTGTCCAGAGCTCGGCAGCGTAACCGTGTAATGCTCTTCCATATCAGTAGGTGGCAGCCGGTAGCTAATTGCTTTGTAGATGTCGGAAACAGCGGGAGGCAGTATGCAGGTAAAAAGGCGTCTAATGCATAAACCAAAAATAAAGAAAAGGTGAGTGCCCCTAAGAAAAGGTATTGAAGCTTCGGGAAGACTATGCAGAACGAAACTAAAACTGAACTGGCTACAAAGTAAACAAAAACAAAATACTGGACGACAGCAAAGACTTACTGTGGAGCAAAGACAGCATCCACAAAATACATCGGAACATGACATGACAATCAACAATGTCCCCACAAAGAAGGATGAAAATCACTTAAATAGTCTTGATTGCTAAAACAAAGTAGATGCGGGAAAATATCACTCAAAGGAAGACATGAAACTGCTACAGGAAAATACCAACAAAAGAGAAAAAGCCACCAAAATAGGAGCGCAAGACAAGAACTGAAACACTACACACAGGAAAACAGCAAAAAACTCAAAATAAGTCACGGCGTGATGTGACAGGTCGTGACAGTACACCTACTTTGAGACAAGAGCTATAGTGATGCATGCTTGGTTATGGTTTAAAGTCATATCCAACAATTGCGACAACGACTTTTTATTGTCAACTGAGTTTCGTTTTTTAAATGATTTCTGCTGGCGGTGTGCCTCCAGATTTTTTCAATGAAAACAAAAGTGCCTCGGCTCAAAAAAGGTTGAAAAACACTGGTCTAGGGGACCAAAACTGCCTTTTGCGCTATTACAGTACGTCAGACAACTTGCAACAGTTGGCGCAAAATACAAATACAGTACCTCAAATTTCTTCTTTAATATAGTAAAATTCAGTGGCGGGCCGTGCGTTTCCCACCTAGGCCTTCAATGATGTCCTGTATAGAATTTGGGGGAATGGAAAACATGTTTTGACCTTCACAATCCAGGGTGAGTAGTGTGAGTGGATGGTTGAAAGGTCCAAATCGGGTAAAAAAAAATAGCACAAAAATCTGAGAATTTTGGGCGTTATGGAACTTTTAAAATGTCTATTCATTGAAATTTCCCGTAAATTTGGGCATTTCGAATAATCTGGGATTTTTTTTAATATAGCACAATAGTCCAAGATGATATGAATGGGTTGGTGTTTGAATCGGTTGAGAAATGTTGACGTAGTAACACTTTGAATTGAAAATTGGTACTTCGGAACTCCTGGAACTTCAGGAAAACCAGGAATTTGTAAGAAAAAAAAACGTGACTATGGCAGTAGACAGGAAAGACCAGTGTGTTGTTTTATTTAATTTTAATAAGGATACAATGTTATGCAGAGGTGCACTCGAATACAGATACCCAGACTTTGAGGCTGATATATTAACTACTATGCAGTGGCATGTCCAGACTTTTCAAGGGTGGCACAGGTGTGGCACCTAGTTTTACAGGGGTGGCCCCCATATAACAGTCAGTCTACCCTAGCTACTATAGTAGGTTACCACGGTTACCACCACTAAGTATGGAGTAAACCTTAAGACAATTGCTGACATTAAACAAGATTGCAAAACATTGAGCTATTACAGTACGTCAGACAAAATACAAATACAGTATGTCAAATTTCTTCTTTAATATAGTAAAATTCAGTGGCAGGCCGTGCGTTTCCCACCTAAGCATTCAATGATGTCCTGTGTCCACTGATTACCTCTCAAAATACCATAATTTATGTCACCACATGACCATTGCTGGAGAAATACTATACAGGCATACATTTACACACTATTGGGCATTGAATCACAACCAACAGTGTACAAAACGGGTTATTTTCTGGCGCATTTAACAATCAATAAACCCGCATCAGCAATTAAAACACATCTTATGTGGTACTGTCAAAATTAAAATTGCAAAAAATATATTAAACGTGGAAAAATAAAGAAATAAAATATCTGAACTCACAATTTGTAGAACCCATTCAAGATGTAGTTTCTCTTTAAATATCCTTCTTGAAAATGGCCTTGTGTGGCCTATGTGTTGTCTTGTCTAATCATAAAAGATGCAGACGAGGCGTGTTGGCTGAGTTCTTAAAGTTTACTCCACAGCGTGCTCATCAAAAATATCCCTAAGCATCCCAAACATCCCCATGGCTAAACGGGGCTACTGCCAGAGCCGGCCCAAGGCATAAGCGTACTAAGCGCTTGCTTAGGGCCCCGCGGCCACCAGGGGGCCCCCAAAAGCAATTAACAAAAAATTCGTATTTTTTATTTTGTGCATGTACGAGTCTGACTGATGATTTCTAAATGATCAAAGATATATTATTGTACAAAAACACAATTTTAGGTCAACAGAGTGCTGCTGCTGATCTAGGCTTAGTGATTCTTCCTGCCTCTCTTTAAATGTAAAGCTGCCTCTGCTGCACCTGTGACGTTTGCCGCCTGCTATGGCGTCACATTAGTGCCAAAAATCCGAGCGCATAAAAACTGTTATCGCGCGCTGATTCTCCACTTCGTGCGCGCGCGCGACACCCTTTTGCGCGCGAAGTGGAGAATCAGCGCGTGATAACAGTTTTTATGCGCTCGGATTTTTGGCACTAATGTGACGCCATATCTTTCCTCTCAGATTCAGACAGGACTGAGCAGGTGATCAGAGGACCACTGTCTATTAAGGAGAACTTTTCATTCCCCAAACGGCATGATGGCCGAAGTTTTCATTATCATTATACCTACAGACAGCTAGTCAATGGGGAAAAAGTCAAGCGTAGCTGGCTGACTTATTCAAGAAGTAAAGATGCAGTCTATTGCTTTTGCTGCAAATTATTTTCCAAAAAGTCCTTAAAACTGGCAGCCGAGGGACAGCGGGATTGGGTCAACATAGGTGCACTGCTGAAACAGCATGAAAACAGTGAAGATCATTGTAGCAACATGGTGAAATGGAAGGAATTTGCCTTGCGTCTTTCAAAGGGGAAAAGTATTGATGAATTTAACTTCAGTAGACTGCGCTCTCTTTGTACAAAGTAAACATTAAATATGAACAATTAACTAAAAATGTAAACTAGTAATTAAAGACTAATAAGTACAAGACTGATGAGACAAGATGACTCTTTTACTGTAAATACAAAGCTTTATCACTTGGACTGTTCAACCCCAGGCCACTCTTGTAGCTGAATGTTTTCTACATTTTAAGATTAGGAACCATATGTGGCACTCTGGACATCATTCGTTCATTCATTGGTATTATTTATGTTCTTAACTGGGCCACCCCCATATCTTTATAAATGACATGTCATTTGTAAAGACATGCCAGGCTGACAATAGGATAATGTAAACAACACTGCCAGAGCCGCAATGAGTTTATAGTAGGTGTGTGAATGATCAACAATCAATATTATTGGCAGAAATAGAGGGCCCCAAAATCAAATTTTGCTTAGGGCCCCATGGAGGCTTGGGCCGGCACTGGCTACTGCGCATGCTCTTCACAGCTGTGGCATGCTGGATAATGGAGTTCTTATGTTAATAGCTCATAACTTCACAATATATATCTGCCTTAGGCCAGCTAGAAGGCCTTACTGACAACAACTCGTGATCTGATTGGCTATCGCAACTGTCTGTCAAATGTTTGTGCCCGTTCACTTAAAATGCACGGACGCCCGCATTGTTGATTCTAAAGGCCTCGGACAGATTTGGTACAGCATGACAACATAAGCTAGCTGAATTCTGATTGGATAAAAACTCTATAACCTAAAAACAACAGCACTGGAAGAGGCATAATATGACATGAAGAGAATATGAACACTTTTAGAAATAAAGGAAAGTAAATTAAAAAATACTTTTATTTTTTAATTATGATCATAATTTCTGGTTATGTTAGGCCAGCAGAGAAGGACTTGCTGGTCTTGACGGCACACCTATGGTAAAATTGTAACATTCATAAACCTTTATTTAAACATAAACAGATTAGGTCCTCATTCAAATCCAGTCTTTACATTGCTGGCAACAGAATAATTTAAAGGGGAACATTATTACAATTTCAGAAGGGTTAAAACCATTAAAAATCAGTTCCCAGTGGCTTATTTTATTTTTCGAAGTTGTTTTCAAAATTTTACCCATCACGCAATATCCCTAAAAAAGCTTCAAAGTGCCTGATTTTAACCATCGTTATATACACCCGTCCATTTTCCTGTGACGTCACATAGTGATGCCAACACAAACAAACATGGCGCATAGAACAGCAAGCTATAGCGACATTAGCTCGGATTCAGACTCGGATTTCAGCGGCTTAACCGATTCAACAGATTACGCATGTATTGAAACGGATGGTTGTAGTGTGGAGGCAGGTAGCGAAAACGAAATTGAAGAAGAAACTGAAGCTATTGAGCCATATCGGTTTGAACCGTATGCAAGCGAAACCGACGAAAACGACACGACAGCCAGCGACACGGGAGAAAGCGAGGACGAATTTGGCGATCGCCTTCTAACCAACGATTGGTATGTGTTTGTTTGGCATTAAAGGAAACTAACAACTATGAACTAGGTTTACAGCATATGAAATACATTTGGCAACAACATGCACTTTGAGAGTGCAGACAGCCCAATTTTCATCAATTAATATATTCTGTAGACATACCCTCATCCGCGCTCTTTTCCTGAAAGCTGATCTGTCCAGTTTTGGAGTTGATGTCAGCAGGCCAGGGAAGCTAGGGTCGATATGTTTCTCTTGATCATCTTCGGTGGCATAAGGGACGGTGTGAGCCAAGACATCCAGGGGGTTTAGCTCGCTCGTCTGCGGGAACAAACTGCCGCCATTGCTTGCCGTGCTACCGAGGTCCTTTGTCCCTGAATTGCCCACACACTCCGGCAGATTCAATGGGGGTCTGGCGGCAGATTTCTTTGACTTTATCGTTGGAAATGCATCTGCTTTGAGTGTCGCAGGATATCCACAAATTCTTGCCATCTCTGTCGTAGCATAGCTTTCATCGGTAAAGTGTGCGGAACAAACGTCCAATTTCTTGCCACTTTCGCATCTTTGGGCCACTGGTGCAAGTTGAATCCGTCCCTGTTCGTGTTGTTACACCCTCCGACAACACACCGACGAGGCATGATGTCTCCAAGGTACGGAAAACAGTCGAAAAAACGGAAAATAACAGAGCTGATTTGACTCGGTGTTTGTAATGTGTTTGAGAAAATGGCGGATTGCTTCCCAGTGTGACGTCACGTTGTGACATCATCGCTCCGAGAGCGAATAATAGAAAGGCGTTTAATTCGCCACAATTCACCCATTTAGAGTTCGGAAATCGGTTAAAAAAATATATGGTCTTTTTTCTGCAACATCAAGGTATATATTGACACTTACATAGGTCTGGTGATAATGTTCCCCTGAGTATTTACACAACAAATGAATGACCTGGACTAAGTAGAACTAGAATCACGGTGGAATAACAAAAGATGGTGAGACTGAGATAACGGTCAAAACATATGAATGTGCCCGGTCTTGTGTTGGCAGGCAAACACTTTAAACACGCTTGTGTAAAAAATATATATATTATAACTAAAATGACTTACGTTTAGTGAAGGACCACGAACGTCTGGAACCTGTCTGCTCATCATCAATCAAAACAGAATGCCCGCCACACGGATATTGGCGCGTACCACCCCCTAGACACACCCCTGCAGCTATGCCACTGTGAAGGAAATGCCTGACTTGATTGACACCCTGGAGCTTATTATCTTATAGTCGACCATTCCCATTTCCATTAGAGACAATACTATTCAGATGAAATTACATTAGTAAAAGTACAGGAAACATGAGGAAGATATTGTCGCTGTCCCATGAACTCTATGTACAGTATCTGATTCCATCGAACATATCCCATCTGAATTAGGATGAAAGGCAGGGTACACCCTGGATAAGGACTGGTTTTGACTTTTTAACGGATGATCTGAGTTTTGTGGTATGTACTCCTTAAGGGGAACTGCAATTTTTTGGGAATTCTGATGATCTTTTACAATCCTCTATGTGAGACAATCAGACGTATATTTTTTATTTTTTGTGCATTTTAACTTGTAAATAAAAGCTAGAAAAATTCAACTAACAATGGAAGTAATGGGATTTGCTCTATTCCGTCTATAAAGCTTTTTTTTTTTAAACACCCAAAAACCTCCAACAACATTTTACATACACGCTGTAAGTATGTTTGTAGTGTGGTAACAAGCATATCCATAATAACATGTAATATTTCCGTATTTTGCTCATTTTGAGCATTCAGTGGCACATTAATTTCACAGACGCATCAAAACTTTAGCTAATTCCTTCAACAACAACATGGCAGACTTCATGAGAGACAACAACGACTACTTTGGGACAAATGATGATCCAGAACCTTATATTATTTATCCTGAATATACGAATGGATGAGCTACAAGTCTTAGAAGCTGTGTGCTAAATAGATCCAGCAAGTAGCACTAAATGCTAAACAAGAAATACAAACTACACAAATAACTGGAATTTGCAGTTCCAGCAGGAATTGCGTGTGAATGCCCTATGAGTCGACGATATGCATGAGTGGAACTGAAATGCTTGAATGTCCAGGGTGAGTGGAGTGTGTGGATGTTGGAATGGGGTCGAATCGGTTGAGAAATGTGAGATATGAAGAGGTTCGTATATTGCCTATTAATTTTCAATGGGGAGAAATTCCTGGTAATTCCAGGTAATCAGGGAATTTTGGGAACCGGGAAACATGCTGGCTTGAATGTCCAAGGGGAGTGGAGTGTGTGGATGGTGGAACGGACAAAATCAGATGAGAAATCTAGGATATGCAGAAGTTTGTATATTGCCCATTCATTTTCAATGGGGAGAAATTCCTGGAAATTCTCGAGAAACCCGGAATTTGGGTGAGTAGTGTGTGTGGATGTTTGAAAGGTCCGAATCGGGTAAAAATATAGCACACAGATCTGAGAAATTGGGGCGTTGCAGAACTTTTAAAATGTCTATTCATTGAAATTTGGAACTTTCTAAAAAAATTAGATTTTTTTAAATATAGCACAATAGTCCAAGATGCAGCTGAGATATGCTCCAGCACCCCCCGCGACCCCAAAAGGGACAAGCGGTAAAAAAATGGATGGATGGATGGATGGATTTGAATGGGTTGGTGTAGGAAATGTTTGAATCGGTTGAGAAATGTTGACGTAGTAACACTTTGAATTGAGAATTGGTATTTCAGAATTCCTGGAATTTCAGAAGAAGAAAAAAAGTGGTAGACAAGAAAGACCAGTGTGTTTATTTAATGTTATTAAGGATACAATGTTATGCAGAGGTGTACTTATAACAATTTTATAGACAAGCAGGAGAAAATGGATGGATAGATAGTAGGGCTGCGAACTTTTGGGTGTCCCACGATTCGATTCAATATCGATTCTTGGGGTCACGATTTGATTCAAAATCGATTTTTTTTTATCGATTCAACGCGATTTTCGATTCAAAAACGATATTTTCCTGATTCAAAAGGATTCTCTATTCATTCAATACATAGGATTTCAGCAGGATCTACCCCAGTCTGCTGACATGCAAGTAGAGTAGTAGATTTTTGTAAAAAGCTTTTATAATTGTAAAGGACGATGTTTTATCAACTGATTGCAATAATGTAAATTTGTTTTAACTATTAAATGAACCAAAAATATGACTTATTTTATCTTTCTGAAAATATTGGACACAGTGTGTTGTCAAGCTTATGAGATGTGATGCAAGTGTAAGCCACTGTGACACTATTGTTATTATTATTTTTTTTTTTTATAAATATCTAATGATAATGTCAAGGAGGGATTTTTAATCACTGCTATGTTGAAATTGTAACTAATATTAATACTGTTGTTGATAATATTCATTTTTGTTTCACTACTTTTGGTTTGTTCTGTGTCGTGTTTGTGTCTCCTCTCAATTGCTCTGTTTATTGCAGTTCTGAGTGTTGCTGGGTCGGGTTTGGTTTTGGAATTGGATTGCATTGTTATGGTATTGCTGTGTATTGTTTTGTTGGATTGATTAATACAAATTTAAAAAAAAATATATAAACATAAAAATAAAATAAAATACACTAAAAAAAAAAATCGATTTTTTACAACTGAGAATCGATTCTTAATCGCGCAACGTGAGAATCACGATTGAATTCGAATCGATTTTTTCCCACACCCCTAATGGATAGATAGTCGCAGTGGAGACAGGGAGGGGGAGACTTTAGTCTTAGGGGGCACTACAGAAAATAATTGAGAAGCATGGGGATAGGTTGATTGGCAACACTAAAATGGGCCTAGTGTGTGAATGTGAGTTTGAATGTCGTCTGTCTATCTGTGTTGGCCCTGTGATGAGGTGGCGACTTGTCCAGGGTGTACACCGCCTTCCACCCGAATGCAGCTGAGATAGGCTCCAGCAACCCCCGCGACCCCGAACGGGACAAGCGGTAGAAAATGGATGGATGGATGGATGGATGCCTTAGCTGCATTGTTACTGTAGCCACCTCACAAATGCTGTATATTACAAATTAGAAAACATTTAAAAAAAAGTCATTTGAGTTCTTGTCTCACATTGGCATTGTAAATAAGTGGCAAAATCCCCCCCCCCCCCCCCCCCCCCCCAAAAAAAAGTGCAGTTCCCCTTTTTAAGTATGTAACCAAACAACCTCTTTTGTGTTGTGAGAAGCAAACATGTGTTTGCAAAAGCTTATGTGTTGTTTGTAACATTTACAATTCAGTTCTCGTCATATTTGAGGACCCTGATCCAAAAATAAGAGCTGTCAAATTTCCTACAGATTTCCAGCATATGCCCCCCAGTGCATATCCTTGCATTACTGGGAGAGATACATTTGTTGCTTAGCAACAACTACAGTTTGCTGCATGCTACATTATGTTCCAAACGCGATATGCTTCATGACTTTTAATGATGGTTCGGTCGCAGTTGAACGAAGGCACCAATATGGATGTTGTTTGTTTTTGGGTGTGAATTCATCTGAAAGAAAATTACATTTGAGGATAATTAAGCAGCCACTATTGCCTCTTTTTTAATCCTTCTCATCATTAGTAATTTACAGCAATTTACTGTTTAGCTGGAATATAAGATCATGTCTGCTGTGGGGCAGTAGAAATTTCAAGAGTCCAGAATATCAAACACATTGTTATTATTAGCTATAAGAAATCCTCATCAGCACAAAACATATAATGTGACATACCAAATCAAATCAATTTACACAGAATTGTAGGGATGGGTACAGATTTTGGTACTTTTTTAGGCACGGACCAAAGTTGTGTCGGTATACTACTGGGTACTACCATATTTTCATACCTTTGTTACATTCGGTTGCAGACTCGGCCGGCTCAAACACTTGGCAGGTTAACAAGCACTCAATCAATCAATCAATAAATTCCTTTATTGTCATTGTCATAATAACACTTAAGTCATAAATGAACAACGAGATTTTGTTTGAGCTTTGTCCAGCAGCATAGAAACTGCATTGATGTGCAGGTTGACAATAGTTTACATTTTAGCATTGTCAGGAAGATGGCGAATAGAGGGATGTGGGGGTGGGAACAGTCAGATGTCTGATGGGTGTTACGTTGATGTTGCAGCAATGCAATGTCCAGAGCACAATTATTGAGGTGGTGAAGAGTGAGGTAATAAGATGGTCCGGGGCAGCAAAGGGGCAGGCTGTTCATTTAGCAGTCTCACAGCCTGGGGATACAGACTGTGAGACATTCTGGTGGTCCTGGCACGAATCGATCTATATCTCCTTCCAGAGGGTAGCAGGTTGAAGAGGCCATGTGCTGGGTGGTATCTGTCCTTCAGAATGTTGTGTACTCGCTTTAGGCAGCGAGTTGTGTACATGGCACTCATCTCTGGGAGTATCGTCCTTGTAATTTTCCCCGCCGCTTTAACCACTCGCTGGAGGACCTCAAGCTGCAGTCAGAGAGAACCCAGTCGGACTGCCTTAATGATAAAGTTAAAGTACCACTGTTAGTCATACACACACTAGGTGTGTTGAAAGTACCCTCTGCATTTGACCCATCCCCTTGCTCCACCCCTGGGAGGTGAGGGGAGCAGTGAGCAGCAGCGGTGGCCGCGCTCGGGAATCATTTTGGTGATTTAACCCCCAATTCCAACCCTTTATGCTGAGTGCCAAGCAGGGAGGTAATGGGTCCCATTTTTATAGTCTTTGGTATAACTCGGCCGGGGTTTGAACTCACAACCTACCGATATCAGTGCGGAAACTCTAACCACAAGGCCACTGAGCAGGTTTTCAATAATGTTCCAATTTCCCATGCCAGAAAACACTCAAACGCACAGTAGGACTCCACTTTTCAAAACGCGCTAGCTCAATGCTAATTTACATTGGATTTGCCATACACATGCTACTGATAAGCATTAAAGATCTTACATGGCGATTTCAACACCTCCAAAAACAGCTGGTGTGTAATAAGTACACTCCTGTCTTTACAGTTTAAACATGTTTTAGGGCGCAACAAAAGACTAGATTCAGCTTACAGGCAAAGACTACTCCCTGACTAGGCAACAGCGTAGCCTATACAGTTCTGCCATCTCATGTCTTGGAATTGTAACTGTGTGCAAAGTCTATTATATAATACCTGTAAATGAGACTCAGAACAGACTAAGAAATCAAGATATAACAACTGGACAGCACAGTAATAATCATTATCAGCTCACTTAATTGTTAAATTTTAAAAATATATTTTATTTTCTTAAACAAATTGCCATTTATTAACACATGGACACACACAGAAGTACCAGAAATTGGTATCGTTGAGTACCGATTTCGATTCCCACGCTGCCAGGAACACATCCCTTCTGAACTTGTAATTAAAATGTATATAACCTAAACAGCTAAATGCTTCACCAACAAAAGACTAGATTCATCTTACAGGCAAAGACTACTCCCTGACTCCGTAACAACGTAGCCTATACAGTAATGCCATCTCATGTCTTGGAATTGTAACTGTGTGCAAAGTCTATTATATAAAACCTGCAAATGAGACTCAGAACAGAGTAAGAAATCAAGATATAAGAACTGGACAGCACAGTAATAATCATTATCAGCTCACTTAAATGTTAAATTAAAAAATATATTTTATTTTTTTAAACAAATTGCCATTTATTAACACATGGACACACACAGAAGTACCAGAAATTGGTATCGTTGAGTACCGATTTCGATTCCCCGCTGCCGGGAACACATCCCTTCTGAACTTGTAATTAGAATGTATACAACCCAAAGAGCTAAATGCTTTCCCAAATGATTACCCTCCACATGTCATTGTATCAACTAAGTGACAAGAGTATTTGTTGTGTTGCACATGAGATTGCTGCTCTTTTTGGACTCTGGAACTGCAGACTTCAGCCTCATTTTGAGTCGTTATGATTATTTCTGTAGCGGATTGAGGCAGCTGCCATTGATAGAGAAGCAATTTCATCAATGGATGACTTTATTAGGCACATACATTTATTGTAAGGCAGGGGTTCTTAACCTTTTTGACCTCTGGGCCCACCTTTTCCACTACAGAGGGCCCCAGGACCCACTAAAAAAAATTAACACTGAATTAGAAATCTTACTCTTGATTTTAGTCATATTCAATAACCTACTTACGGTTTAACAGGATACACCTTGCCTAATGATATGAAACTAGGATTGTCCCGATACTAATATTTTGTTACTGATACCAAAATGTATTTCGATACTTTTCAATACTTTTGGATACATTTCTAAATAAAGGAGACAACAAAAAATGGCAATATTGGCTTTTTTTTTTTTTACAAAAAAACTTACGGCACATTAAACATATGTTTCTTATGTCAGGCTTGGTCAAAAGATAGGACTCAGATGCAGAGTAGGGATAATTTGGCAGGCTTTTTTTTTGAAAGCTTACTTTTACCTCCAGAGTCAGGGCAATTCAATATAGGCTATAACTAACCTAGTCGGTGAAAAAGGTTACAAAAAAAGGAACAACCGAATATCACGCCAAAAGGAGGAAAACACAAAAACAATAACGAATTATACTTGGCGCCGTATATTCTATGAAATTTATTATAAACAAAAAACGCTCCAACAGGAGGAAGAAACAATGGCTATGAAACTTCTAAACTTTCTCTAATCTAATAAAGGTTAACAAAAAATAGCACTCAAAAAATTGAGGAAAAGGAAGAACTGTAAGAAAAACTGAAAGCCCACCACTTCGGCTGAAAAACTAAATAACAAAAAATCACTCTGCTGAGGAGGAGAAAAAGAGAACTCAAAATAGCAATGAAGGAATTCAGGATCAAGGTATTCAAACACGAGACGAGGCGAGGCATGGACAGGAACCTAGAGAGGCACGAATAAACGAGACAATCTGGCACAAAACAAAGGGAGGCGTGGGCTTATTAGACACATGAGGGTAATGGGGAACAGGTGGAAACAATCAGGGATCAGGGATGACGTCAGACTGATGACACAAAAGGAAGGGCAAGTGACCTTTCAAACTAAACATGCAATTCACAAGACAGAAAAAACCAAGACAAGACATCATTCACCGCGGTGTGACATCTTATTGCAATCAAAGAACAATTTTGTTCTTAAATAAAATAGTGAACATTCAATACAACTTGTCTTTTAGTAGTAACTAAGCAAACAAAGGCTTCCAATTTGGCTGCTGACGAATGCAGTAACATATTGTGTCATTTCTTATTCTATTATTTTGTCAACATTATGAGGGACAAGCGGTAGAAAATTGATTATTAATCTATTTGTTCATTTACTGTTAACATCTGGTTATTTTGTGTTTTAACATTTTCCATCTACACTTCTGTTAAAATGTAATAAACACTTATTCTTCTGTTGTTTGGATGCCTTACATTAGTTTTGGGTGATACCAAAAATGTAGGCATCAAACCGATACCAAGTAGTTACAGGATCATACTTTGGTCACAGGGACATATTTCCTGAGTTTATAAACTTAATATACATTTTAAAAAAGGAAAAAAGATATTGTGACCATAAAAAAATATCGACTAGATACGCTCTTGTACTCGGTATCATTACAGTGGATGTCAGGTGTAGATCCAACCCATGGCATATGTTTACATTGAGGAGAGCCAGCTTGCTGTTAGCGGTGAGCTATTGTATCCTCTTACGGTGTGTAGTGTAGCATGATTAGCTGTTCTTCGTCCTGCAGGGATGATACTTGTAAGAAACGTACTTTGCCGCCACGGAGGCGAGGATTAGTGATTCAGAAGTAGCTAAAACACTGTCTACTGCAGATAGATGTTAGCTGCTAGCTATAGCCATGTTTTTAAGCACATCTTGCTGAGCGGCGTTTCAATGTTATCGCTTCACCTTTTTAAGTCAAAATGAGTCCATTCTCCCTTTCTGTCTACACACCGTGTCTGCTTGTAAGTATTCCGTGCGTGTGCGTTGCTGAACATGCTCCTCTGCTCATAAAACCAGCAATGTCACGACGTGACGATGGCGCG
This sequence comes from Nerophis lumbriciformis, assembly GCF_033978685.3. Lineage (NCBI taxonomy): Eukaryota > Metazoa > Chordata > Actinopteri > Syngnathiformes > Syngnathidae > Nerophis > Nerophis lumbriciformis. The sequence goes on from NC_084562.2 coordinate 46,640,706, forward strand.
CTGTCATGCCCATAAAAAAAAAAGGGAACCACTATTTTTTAGAGGCAGTATAGTACCGTTTTGAATTCATTAGTACTGTGGTAGCTTTTTAGTACCTGTATACCATACAACCCTAAATGAAATATGAAACCATGCATTAATCACAGAGATTGCTATTTATTTAACACATAAACCTTAGGCATAGGTTAGGCTGATTAGACAAAAAAATTACTAATCAAATATACTTCAAATATTTTAAATTGACATGCAATAACTGCTAAAATATTTGAAGTAAAGAAATAATAAATGTGTGTCTTAACCTCTTAAAGCCCAAGCTGTTTGTTTACGTGGTTTTTTTTTATTTCTCTTTGCTATTTGGGCTTATTGGACCCTAATTGGAATAAAAACTAAAAATCACCTTTTAATATGATGCACTTAGTCCATAAGTGCACAAACGTGTACTTCATGTGTAGTGACAAGCACATTTTAATTTTTACACTTTTTTTTTCCAAATTCCATTGTATGTTATACTCTTCTGACATCACCAGATAGCAGTATAAGTGTCCATATGTCGGCATAGACCACACAATTTTGTAAATAAGAGTTAAAATGTGTTGTCCACGCATGGGGCCACTAAGGCCTTTAGAGGTTAAGTAAACTGTCAATAAAATTAAAGTGAATTGAAAATACAACTTCACTACTTTAGTCATAATTTTTGCGATTAATAAATTTCTCTATGACTTTAGCTCTAGACTTCTGTTTGAGATTGTCATTACTGCCACACGTGGTGGAAAAGTGTATTACAACTGAGTACCGCTGAGAAACAGATGTTTTTTGGTGACCCAACAGTGGTTAAGAAACAGTAGTGCATAGGTGACTGAGCGTGTTGACCTCATTTTGAGTTCTTGTATTTTATTCCCATATGTGTGATATTGTAAAGAACCTTTGTGGAGCGATCACACCAACGAGGGGAAGTGTGAGTGCTCTGATCCGCACTCACACGAGCCAAACATGCCAGACTTTGGGTGCAGCACGTGTAGAATTGGCCTCGTGTGCGTATACACCCTTACGCCCTTAAGCACATACACCAGGGGTCGGCAACCCAAAACGTTGAAAGAGCCATATTGGACCAAAAATTCAAAACAAAAATCTTTCTGGACCCGCAAAAAAATGTAAAGTCTTATATAAGTGTTATAATGAAGGCAACACATGATGTGAGTGTCTATATTAGCTATAATAGCCTACTATCAAAGGCTGACGCAAATCTTCGTTGACAAAAATGTTGTATTTGAAAAATGTTTCTAAACATTTTTGCAACATTGGAAAATGGAGGCTTCTCACAGGATGAGATAACTTCCGGAAATGAATGTCTCAGAATGGCCAAAGCTATATATATATATATATATATGTGTGTGTGTGTGTCCAAGTTTAAGGAAACGGCAGGCTGTCTTCTTCTAAAGGATTTATTACAATCTTTGCATGCTGGGTAACTTTTGCTGTGGTCTGGAACAACATGGCACACAAACAACTAGAGAAATGCAGCCAATATTAAATACAGATAATGTGTCATGAGACATGCAAATATAAATTAAATACACAGAGGACATAAGTAAAGGAAATTAAATAAGCTCAAATATACCTCCAAACGAGGCATAATGATGCAATATGTACATACAGCTAGCCTAAACAGCATGTTAGCATCAATTAGCTTGCAGTCATGGATTGACTAAATATGCCTGATAAGCACTCCAGCAAATCAATCAAATCAACAAAGCTCACCTTGGTGCATTCACGCACAGCATAAAACGTTTGGTGGACAAAATGAGACACAGAAAAAGTGGCATAAAACACGTCTTTCTGTAGCAGCATCGGAGAAATTTGTACATGTAAACAAACCACGATGAGTTCACGGATCGCTGAAATTAGTAGGACAAAACGGTGCTTGCCAAATACTCTCATCAGTGAAGCATGGATAACATAAACAGTGTGATTTCTAACAATTAGGAAGTTTCTCCTACAGAAAATATATTAAAACAAGAAAAAAAAATGTTTTCTTCATCTTTTTCAATTTTCACACATCTCTGAAAGAGGTCCAGGGAGCCACTCGAGCCGCGGGTTGCTGACCCCCGACATATACGTATACCCACTACAACCCCACCAAAAGTATCAGATTAGAAATCGCATAAACCTTTTTTTTTGTGGCACATACATGCGGCGTACACAATTTAGCCAAATTGTTCCCCTTATTAGCCATAATGCAATTTACAATGAACAATTAGTATATTATTAAATCAGAATATTTTCCAATACATCCCTTCTCTAAAACATATTTTTACTGTAATTTCAAAAAAGATATGGGAGCCTGTGGATGTACTGAATGTATCATAGGCGCCATTTCTGCCAGTGGGGGCTCGGTGTGTGTGTATTAGTGTTGTCCCGATACCAATATTTTGGTACCGGTACCAAAAGTATTTCTGTACTTTTCGGTACTTTTCTAAATAAAGGGCAACACAAAAAATGTCAGTATTGGCTTTATTTTAACAAAAAAATCTAAGGGTACATTAAACATATGTTTCTTATTGCAATTTAGTCCTTAAATAAAATAGTGAACATACAAGACAACTTGTCTTTTAGTAGTAAGTAAACGAACAACGGCTCCTAATTAGTCTGCTGACATATGCAGTAACATATTGTGTCATTTGTCATTCTATTATGTTGTCAACATTATGAGGGACAAACTGTAAAAATGTATTATTAATCGACTTGTTCATACACAGTTAATATCTGGTTATTTTCTGTTTTAACATGTTCTATCTACACTTCTGTTAAAATGTAATAATCACTTATTCTTCTCTTCTTTGATACTTTACATTAGTTTTGGATGATACCACAAATTTGGGTATCAATCCAATACCAAGTCGTTACAGGATCATACATTGGTCATATTCAAAGTCCTCATGTGACCAGGGACAAATTTCCTGAATTTATAAACATAATATACATTTAAAAAAAACGTAAGAAGATTTTGTAAGGTTAAAAAATATCGATGTAATCATAGTAGTATTGACTAGATACGCTATTGTACGTGGTATCATTACAGTGGGAGGAAGCCGGAGTACCCGGAGGGAACCCATGCAGTCACGGAGAGACCATGCAAACTCCACACAGAAAGATCCCGAGGCCGGGATTGAACTCACGACTACTCAGGACCTTCGTATTGTGAGGCAGACGCACAAACCCCTCTTCCACCGTGCTGCCCTCCAAAGACATGCACCTGGGGATAGGTTGATTGGCAACACTAAATTGGCCCTAGTGTGTGAATGTGAGTGTGAATGTTGTCTGTCTATCTGTGTTGGCCCTGCGATGAGGTGGCGACTTGTCCAGGGTGTACCCCGCCTTCTGCCCGATTGTAGCTGAGATAGGCTCCAGCGCCCCCCCCCGCGACCCCGAAGGGACTAAGCGGTAGAAAATGGATGGATGGATGGATGGATCATTACAGTGGATGTTAGGTATAGATCCACCAATGGCGTTTGTTTATATTGTAGCGTCCCGGAAGAGTTGGTGCTGCAGGGAATTCTGGGAATTTGTTCTGTTGTGTTTATGTTGTGTTGCGGTGCAAATATTCTTCCAAAATGTGTTTGTCGTTGTTGTTTAGTGTGGTCTCACTATATGGCACATGTTTATGACAGTGTTGCCGTTGTTTATACTGCCCCCCTTAGTGTGACATGTATGGCTATTGACTAAGTATGCTCTTCATTCACTAGTTTGTAGCTGTGCCCAAAGTCAAGATGATTATATCAATAATTCCTTTTTCGGCACGATTAAACCTTTGGTTATGTTTTGTTAATTATATACTATATGATTTAGGACTTTTTTATTATGTAAAATGGACCAAACTCGCCATAAAATTAACAACAACAAGATTGATTTTTCAGAAATTAATTTAAAGATTGAAAGTTGCCATCAAACTCGGCATCCGTGGGTGCTTGGGCCCCGAAGCACCCACGGTATCACAACAACATTGGCGTTGTTAGACCTTCTTAAGCCCCCCTAAATAATTTGGTGGGGTTTTTTTTTTAGAAATACATGCCGACATATTCATTATAAAGTGGCCCAAATATGAGTTTAAATAAATAATCATACAACCTGTTATTATTCACTCAGTTTCCCCTCACTTCGTAGCATAAGGTAGAGAGCCCCTTTAGTGTGTCGGTATCCAATCCATTCCACTTGTTCATATAGAAAATGCCCACATCACTCAAATTCCAGTCCGCATTTTCTCTGCGACCTTGCTTGCGGTCCTGCAGGTGTACGCAGCACATTATCTTCCTTTACAATGAGTGAAGCTGCACAAAATCTTGTGTGTGCAATTGTAAATAATTTAGTTTTTAAGTTTTGTGTTTCTTGTAGAATCTATATAAAGTAATGTACATTAGCCTATTGTTAAAATAATGAAAAAAAACATCATTAAATATATTTGTTTTATTGTATTGTTACATTAATAGCTGTTGTATTATTATAGGATGGCTTGTTAAACATTTCATAGGATTTTCAGAGAGAGGAAAAACCAAGACATTTAATATAAAATGTAAAATGAATAAATACATAAAAAGAAAAAGAAAAAAAATGGTTAAAAGCCATCGTCCCGGGGAGCATTTAATTTCGTCCCGTGCATTTTTTTTTTAATGATAATAATAACAATGAATAATTTCTAAGTCTTTGTTAGCCGTTTGTGAAGTTTTGTGCTCGTGCGTAACGTTTGCTCGCATCCTGTGCATCTCCTGGGGGCTAAGCCCCCCCTGTCCTCAAAAGCTAGTGACGCCCCTGCACAACAATATTATAAATGATAAATGGGTTGTACTTGTATAGCGCTTTTCTACCTTCAAGGTACTCAAAGCGCTTTGACACTACTTCCACATTTACCCATTCACACACACATTCACACACTGATGGAGGGAGCTGCCATGCAAGGCACTAACCAGCACCCATCAGGAGCAAGGGTGAAGTGTCTTGCTCAGGACACAACGGACATGACGAGGTTGGTACTAGGTGGGGATTGAACCAGGGACCCTCGGGTTGTGCACGGCCACTCTTCCACTGCGCCACGCCGTATTAAATTAACACAAAAATCCACATAGTATGTCAATAAATACAACATTTAGGATGAAAGTGAGGACACAGGCCAACCTTACAGTCAGGTAAAAAGATGTGTTTTACACCACTCGTTTTTATGGGGGTGATGGAGTGAAGGGGGAATCAAACTGATATTTAGCCCCTACTGGCTTTTTTTCCCCCTGCTTTTGTTTTATGCAAAGCTCTTTTTACCACATGGTAGTGACAGATTGTTTGAGCTGAAAGGAAAAGCCATTCGAAGCTAATTAAGCAGCCATTCCAGCCTCTATTCGCAGGCAGCAGGGAGAGAGGAGCGCCGGCATTTGTCAGCGCCGTACCCAACGTGGGTTTAATTGACGTCCCTGGGACCTGACTGACAGCTTCTCCTACTCTGGGCCAATCACAAGCCGCGAAGAAAAAAAGCCGGAACCCCATTGGCTAAAGTCTATGGCTAGGGGGCGGTCGCACCCACGTGGGGTAGTGCATTGAAAACAACACGTGATAGGCTGAGGCGCTCAAGCACGGACGTGTAGTAGCTTACTGATTGGCTGGCAGAGAAAGCTTGAGGTCTTCGAAATAGGTCGACCAATTCTGGATATGGAATAAGGGGGATGCATTTTAATCTTCGTTTTATTGCAACTCATGGTGTGTTTTTTTTAATGAGTCTCACTCGAGTTAAAAACATAAATAGAATTCTTGTACGTATAGTCAGAAAGAGAAGCGCAAATTCAACACGGATATAAATGACTGCTTTCGCGTTTTTGAACAAGTTGTTGAACCTCGCCCGACTGTCACTCGGGATCCAAAATGGCGAACGCGTGACGTAACGTCTTCATCCACCAATCAGACGGCTGTTTCCCCACGTGGGAGCGGCGCGTTTTGATTGGCCGAAGCACCCAATTGGTTCGGGGGTCTTCTCGAGGCTGTCGCGTCCGCGTGTCAGCGCTCAGTCTGTGTGTGCGTGTGGTTGAGCGCGCGACGGAGGAACCTGCTGTAAGCTAGCTCCTGCCATATTTCACAACTAGCGACATTTTTTTTTTATTTTTTTTATTTTTTTTTTAATCAACCACTGCTATTTCACAACATTCATACACAGGACTCAGCGGAAGACGTTTTTGGCTACTGTTGGATTTAATCTTAAGAAAGGTTATATATCGTTAGGGGGGAGTGGAGGTTCCGAACTGAGGACATCCGCCGCCTCCGGAGTCCAAAAGGGGGGGAAGACGACGTTGGATATTTTCCCCACTTTTCGATGGCGACTTTTACAAGTGAAGGATACTACTGCGGCTTTTGTGTGGATATTACAATTTAAACCGTGCGAGAGGGAGAACACGGGGGAAATCCGTGGAGACAAAGGTAACGCGAGCGACATGAACAGAGCCGCTAACAAGGGTGGCGTTTGTGTGTGTGTGTGTGTGTGCGTGCGCGCACGCGTGTAGTCGCGCGCGCCCGTGCGTGTTTGTGTGCGTGCGTGTGCGTAATGACAGCCGACTTTGTTCCTAGTGTTTGGAATTGGACCACCAGAACAAGTCACCGTGTGTGTTCTTTACACGTCCGGCGGCTCACAACTCGTTACATTTACGAGGAAACAAGCACCGTGTTTGCTGAGGGTGTGATCCGAACCATCAACTTATGCACCGGAGTTGTTGTTTTGCAGTAACTCACAACAATGGAAATGTATGGATTCCATTTTTACGACCACCTTCTCACTGGTGTGTTTTGTTTTTTTTGGCGTGTTTGTGTTTTTAGGTGTGTAAGGAGAAGGAGAAGCCCCGATGTCCGTGGATTGAGCGCCTCGTCGCATCCGCTAACGGTGCTTTGTCCTCCGCCATCCTGTGCGACCTGGGGAAGGGGGTGGTGGCGGCGGTGGTGATTTACTACACCTGGATTACTTTAAGGAAAACACAGGGGGGAAAATAAGACGTTTCCCCAGCGTGAAGGACCCGATATGTATCCACAAGGCCGTCATCCGGTAAGTCGTTGTTTGATTTGTAAACTGGCCTCCTTGAGTGTGGAGTAGTGTTGTCCCGATACCGGTACCGGTACCAAAATTATTTCAATACTTTTCTACGGAGCCCCTAAAAGGACATGGAGGGAAACAAATGTTTTGCGAGATCTCGCAATGCTTTTTGCGAGACATCGCAATGCTTTTTGCGAGATCTCGCAATGCTTTTTGCGAGATCTCGCAATGCTTTTTGCGAGACATCGCAATGCTTTTTGCGAGACATCGCAATGCTTTTTGCGAGACATCGCAATGCTTTTTGCGAGACATCGCAATGCTTTTTGCGAGACATCGCAATGCTTTTTGCGAGACATCGCAATGCTTTTTGCGAGACATCGCAATGCTTTTTGCGAGACATCGCAATGCTTTTTGCGAGACATCGCAATGCTTTTTGCGAGACATCGCAATGCTTTTTGCGAGACATCGCAATGCTTTTTGCGAGACATCGCAATGCTTTTTGCGAGACATCGCAATGCTTTTTGCGAGACATCGCAATGCTTTTTGCGAGACATCGCAATGCTTTTTGCGAGACATCGCAATGCTTTTTGCGAGACATCGCAATGCTTTTTGCGGGATCTCGCAATGCTTTTTGCGGGATCTCGCAATGCCTTTTGCGGGATCTCGCAATACCTTTTGCGGGATCTCGCAATACTTTTTGCGGGATCTCGCAATACTTTTTGCGGGATCTCGCAATACTTTTTGCGGGATCTCGCAATACTTTTTGCGGGATCTCGCAATACTTTTTGCGGGATCTCGCAATACTTTTTGCGGGATCTCGCAATGCTTTTTGCGGGATCTCGCAATGCTTTTTGCGGGATCTCGCAATGCTTTTTGCGGGATCTCGCAATGCTTTTTGCGAGACCTCGCAATGCTTTTTGCGAGATCTCGCAATACTTTTTTACGGGATCTCTCAATTTTTGCGAGATCTCTCAATAATTTCTGCGGGATCTCGCAATACTTTTTTACGGGATCTCTCAATTTTTGCGAGATCACGCAATCATTTTTGCGGGATCTCGCAATACATTTTGCGAGATCTCGCAATACATTTTGCGAGATCTCGCAATACTTTTTGCGGGATCTCGCAATACATTTTGCGAGATCTCGCAATACTTTTTTACGGGATCTCGCAATTATTTTTGCGGGATCTCGCAATAATTTTTGCGGGATCTCGCAATACTTTTTGCGGGATCTCGCAATACTTTTTGCGGGATCTCGCAATACTTTTTGCGGGATCTCGCAATTATTTTTGCGGGATCTCGCAATAATTTTTGCGGGATCTCGCAATACTTTTTGCGGGATCTCGCAATACTTTTTGCGGGATCTCGCAAAAGTTTTTTTTTTCCCTATGTCAGTGAACCGTAAGTAAAACAGACAAAGCGATGGAAGAGCCTACCCATCATCCGTGGGAGAAGTTTATCGATTTCTATGTTAGTATTGGCCTAACATATAAAGACACCAAATCGTATTAAGGTCCCACAACAGAGCACAGATGATGGGTAGGCTCCCGCATGCTCCCGCTCCACCATCGCGGTGTCTGTTTCACTTCCGGTTCACTGACATAGGAAAAAAACTTTTTGCGAGATCTCGCAAAACATCCCTCCGTACTTTTCTAAATAAAGGGGACCACAAAAAATTGCATTATTGGCTTTATTTTAACAAAAAAATCTCACGGTACATTAAACATATGTTTCTTATTGCAAGTTTGTCTTTAAATAAAATAGTGAACAAACAAGACAACTTGTCTTTTATTAGTAAGTAAGCAAACAAAGGCTCCTAATTTAGTCTGCTGACATATGCAGTAATATATTGTGTCATATTTCATTCTATTATTTTGTCAAAATTATTAAGTACAAGCGGTAGAAAATTAATTATTAATCTACTTGTTCATTTACTGTTAATATCTGCTTACTTTCTCTTTTAACATGTTCTATCTACCCTTCTGTTAAAATGTAATCATAATGTATTCTTCTGGTGTTTAGATGCTTTACATTAGTTTTGGATGATACCACAAATTTGGGTATCAATCCAATACCAAGTCGTTACAGGATCATACATTGGTCATATTCAAAGTCCTCATGTGTCCAGGGACATATTTCCTGAGTTTATAAACATAATATACATTTAAAAAAACCCCGAAATAAGTTGTTGTGATGCCAACAAATCTCGACGTAATCATAGTAGTATCGACTCGATACGCGACTATATTTTGGTATCATTACAGTGGATGTCAGGTGTAGATCCACCAATGGCGTTTGTTTACATTGTAACGCCGGTGAGCTACGGTGTGTAGTAAAGCATGTTTAGCTATTCTTTGTCCTGCAGAGATGATACTTGTAAGAAACGTATTTTATTTGTCGCCATAGAGGCAAGGATTAGTGATTCAGAAGTAGCTAGAACACTGCCGACTGGGGCTGGACTTTAGCCGCTAGCTCGTTTCAGTGTTATAGCTTCACCTTTATCTTTAGTTTTTAAGCCAAAATGCGTCCATTTTCCCTTTTCTGTCTACACACATTGTTTGTTTGAAAGTACTCCGTGATTGTGCGCTACCGAACATGCTCATCTGCTCATAAACCAGCAATGACACGACGTGACGATGGTAGGGACGCGTGGGGGGTGGATCGGTACTTTTCAGAGGTGGTATAGTACTGAATATGATTCATTAGTATCGCAGTACTATACTAATACCGGTATATCGTACAACCCTAGTGTGGAGAGACCAGAAGTAAGGTTTTGGTATAGAGCATTAACACATTTAGGAACCTAATTGTTTTATAAGTACAGTGGTACCTCAGGTTTTTGTGAGATAGGCTCCAGTCCCTCGCGACCCCAAAAGGGACAAACGGTATAAAATGGATGGATGGATGGTTCCGAAAGGTCTGACGAAGACCGAATTGTACGAAAACCGAAGCATTTTCCTCATACGAAATAATGCAAATCCAATCTTTGCAGACACAAGACATTGATGCATTGATTATACATACGTGTCATTTAAAGCTGATTTCGAAACAATGTTGCAAAATAGTTGTATTTGTAAGTTGAGACAGTGTTCAACGTCAAATCCACGTTATTGGTTGGGAAATGACCAAAATTCAATGGTCAAATCAACATCACAACCTGACATTGACTAAACATTAAATAGCATGTTGTTCCAACATTAAGTTTGAGTTGCTCAACGTCGGGACCTAATTCAACAAGTTCTGAACATTGTTTTACTCGGTACGTGTCCTAGTCTGATTGTTCAAATAGTTCCTTTTTATGTACTTTCACACCTATTGTGAAGTCCTAGTGTCTATGCACACTCTCTAAAGCGACTATTGGTTATACAGCATGGGCTCTCTGTACACTGGCGCTTATTTCCTTTCAGTGCAGATACATGTATTGCTTTTCCGGTTGACCTATGACGTCACACCAGGCATCTGCGGTTCTTTACAAATCAACAGTTTAGCTCCATTGTACCTGATGTCGGCTGTAATATTGGCATAGATTAGAAATTTTACGTCTCTAATGGCTATGCAGATGTTAAATAGCAGACAGCATCAAGAAATAATCTTATAATGCGCTACGAACTTGACGCTATTACCAAGAATGTATCGGGCCGGATGCAGGTCCGGAGCAAAGAAAGACTGGCGGGGGAGAGTTTTTTCGAGAAATCTGACTAATTTAGTGCATGGACACGCACTGAATGTCTCTTGTCTGCTGGGATGAAATAATGCGCAATACATATAAATAGACTTTCACGTGTCCTTTATCTTTTATTGAAGACTCTTGTTGGCGTATAGCAGAACCATGTGGACGCTGTTCTGCTCTAATTTGTTTCAAACCTAACTATAAAGGGGTCCTATTATGCAAAATCTCCTTTTCTTACCGGATTATTTGTATTCACCTTAATGTCACGTCCGGCTCATTAAATATCCGAGGCTCGAAGTGGTGGTCAAGTGAGCGTCTGTTGTCAAAGCATTCAGGGCGGCTTTTCGCCTTTCTCAAAGAAAAATGCCCAATACTTGCGTTGTTTTAGGGTGTTGGAACCGTTCAAATCGCGAAAAAGATACAAGTTTCTTCGGAGTTCCTCGAGAGGTAATCAAGAAGGCGAAAGAATGCACAATTTTACGAAACGACGACGAGAAAAGTTGCTCTCAAATATAGCTTTCTAGTCCAAGAGAGCAGAGTTGAAGAACGCACAAGTTTGCAGTAATCACACCGTTAAATGTTTGTTCAATATACTTTTAATGTTTAGTATTTCTCATTTAAGTATTGTCTTGGTATTATTTGTATTTTATCTTGTTTCGGAGTTCTTAAAACACATTTTTGCTACAAATGTTTTGTAAACCACCAACTTGGCGAGTCTAAATAAAATAAATAAAAAGTAAGCAAAACCTAAAAGAGTTAAGCTTTACCAAAGGCAGCAATCAATAAATGAAGCTTTCAGCACAAACACAACGTTAAGCTCTACAGTTATATTTTGATAAAGACGGGTAAAACTACACATACTCGTTACGGCGCGTGCAACAACAACAAGGCAAAATGGCCCAAACTTGCAGTAAGCTGTGATCACGTCTCCCTCTTCTTACACAACCAGCCAGGTGTTCAGTGGTGTCTTCGATTATCTTTGAGTAAAGACTTGTTGGCGAAGAGTGGGAAGGGAAGAACCACGTGGGTGCTGTTCTGTTACAAACGTAGCCATAAAGGGGTCCTATTATGCAAAACCAACTTTTCTTACCTGTTGGTACCTGCTTTTGTGTATTTAGGATCCCATAAGTCCCGAAAATTTTAAATCAAACCATGGAGGCATGTCCGAGATATTTATTAAACAATCTTGCCCTCTTTAAAACATGCTCCAAATGAGGCACTTGTAATTTGAGACTTTAGTGACATATTTTGCTTTAGTTACATCAACGGATAACTCTATATATGGTAGAGGTTTACCCAAAGAGATTTGCGAGATTTTGCCATTTTTATTCAGTTGTAATCAATAGTGACGCGTTCCATTTGTACCGGGAAGTCGGAATTTCCAATTTCATAGTCGGATTTCCTACTCAGAAATTGGAAGAGTTCTCCTTTCCCCGGAGTTGGCTTCAAAGATTATGGCTATTATAATAGACACTTCTGTAATATCTGTTATTAGCACTTTTGCCTATTTTTTATTGCACTAAATCAGCCATATACGATGTATCGTTGGATGTTGTTGGAAGTTGTTTATATTCAGATAAGGCAAGTGGTAAGAATAGCTTTTGGGGAGGTGGCCATTTTAATATAATACCTCATAACTGGAATAATTATAACTCTGCTGTGACATTATTCCCATCTCCGACTTCCAACTTCTGAGGTTAATGGAATGCACCATATTTTATTTTGAAATCCTCTCTTTTTGGGACAGACTGGCTCGTACATCTAAATGAATGCTGAAATCTTCTGTTATTCTCATTTTTAATAAAAAGTACCGTGTTATGTTTCTAAGTGATATTTGTCACTATACTCAATATGGAAGCGCTAAAAACTACAACATAGCTGACGAGGTGGATGTTTGTATTCATGTTATGTAGACCACAAGGAATTGTTTTAAATAAAGAAAAACACATATGACCCTTTGGGTAGTGCACGCTTAGAGCTATATACTTGCTCAATTGAACTTTAGGATAAGCTTTCACAGCAGGTACAATCATTGAACACACTGGCCGGACTGTCTTTCTATACTGCTGTGTTAACTAGGAACTTTACCTTTTTATAATCCTGCCGTAATGTCCTATAAGCTATATCTTGATATAAATTGCAACTCCCTGCGATATTGATATATATCACAAATTATTATTTGGTATTTCAATGAAAAAGGAACCATTTCAAAACGTGATTCAAAGGCTCTCAATTTGGCTGATCACGTATGCGGTTACATTGCGCCATTCCACATTTTTATTAATCTGCTTGCTAAATTACTGTTAATATCTCGTTACTTTCTGTTGTAACAAGGTTCTTGCTACACTTCTGTTAAGATTTAATACGCACTTATTCCTCTGTTTAGATACTGTACATTATAAGGCGATACTAGAAATGCTCAAAAGCATCAATCCAATACCAAGTAGTTACAATTTACAGCTGCAGTATTGGTCATACCAATGCCAACACTGACACTTACAGTTTTCAAGATCAATAAATTATGAACTTCTTCGTCACAATTGTAATCAGACAAAAACACAGAATGACGATATAACAATATTGATTAATATTTACTTTATTACCAACTATTGGCTCTGATTTGAATCCTATGGCTTTCTCCCTAAAGGACCTACTGTGTCCAGGGACCCTTTTCCTGAGTTTAACAACAACAGAAACAACAAAATATTTTCTGATGGTAAAAAAATATAGATCTGATGACTAGCATATACAGATATTATACTTAGTATCGTTACTGTTGTAATTTGTGTCGGTCTTTCTACCTCTGTTTACATTCAAAAGCTCAATCTTAGCCGTTAGCATATCCTCCTACGGTGTATAGTGTAGCATGTTTAGCTATTATTTGTCGTCCAGTGACGATGCTTGTTAGAAACATAGTTCATTTACCACCATTGAGGTGGTGGTGGGGATTAGTGACTTATAACTAGCTTTGCACTGTGGAGGGACATTAGCCGCTAGCGAGAATGCTACTGTGCATTGAGGATGTGTCAAATTTGCGTGACACAGAATGTGTCATCAACATCCATTATCGCAATATAACGATAATATTAAAAGCTCTTTTGTCGGCCAAAATTATATAAATTATGTCATTGTTTAAACTTCACCTTTTGTAATTGGCTTCAAATTCTTTCTTAAAGTCAATGTTTTGTAGCTTCTTTATGACAGCTTCTTTCTTTTGCCCTATCATGGACTATTTTGCAGCCATATTTAATCATTAGAAAGAAAAAAAAAAAAGGCACAGCAACTAAGTTAGCAACACATATATATTTTTTGGGGGAGATCTCAATTCGGCTGAATGTTATGCGGGCAAACTGACCAGTCTGTTATGCTGAATGAAACCCAAATCGTAGTAAAAGTGGGGTGTACAAAAACGAATGAACCGCTTACAAAGCTGAAGGACGGTACATACGTCAGCGTTTGGCAGAAGCGTGAGGTCATAAACAAACAGATTTTTTCACCCATGGCATCTCCACACTTTGCAGGCACCTCACCAGCCAGGGCAGCCGGGCTTCAAATTCACAGTGGCAGAGTCATGTGACAGAATCAAAGACGAATTTCAGTTCCTGCAAGCTCAGTATCACAGGTAATGTGAACCTAATACGTGTAAACATCACTGGCTTCCTGTTGGACAGTAGAGAGAGGCCTCTGTTTTGTTTTCCATTCATAAACCAAAGCACTGCCATGCTAATTAAACATAATACCATTTATTTACATGGCAATGCCAGACAAAATATTCATTTTGATTGCCACAGAAGGAGCACAGAGTTAACTATTTCTTTCTCCTTCTTTTAAAAGTCTTAAAGTGGAGTACGACAAATTGGCCAATGAAAAGACCGAGATGCAGCGCCACTACGTCATGGTAAGGGCAAACATTGTAAAAGTGTCACTTGAATTTATTGTGGCATACCCTCCCTTAAGCCTCAGGTAAGCAGTCACAGGTGTTGCAGAGCTGTGATGTTTTGCAGACGCCATGTTAGTGTTCGTGCCTGCTATGGTGTTGTTGACTCACTACGTCTGTGTATTCATCGGATAAGAAGCGGCGGGCCGGGGGTGCAGCTGAAACCCGAGCAGGGGTCAAATGTCCAACTATTGATTGTGGGGTGTGACCACCCCCCTCTGAGGCCCCGGGGTCCTCTTTATGACCTGGTGTGACCCTTCTCAACACACCCAGCATGACCCACTGGGGGTTAATGACCGCTCTGCTGGCTTTGTGCATGAATCAAAGGCTTTCTCATATTTTTTTCCTCCTTTAACTATCCCAACCGGACACTTCTGACTCCCAGAGGGTTGTGAGATATAAGAGGCACTTGGTGTGTTTTTCATCAAACCATAAGATAATAAAGGTCACTGGTCTGTCTTAAGATGTATTCGGAATAATCCAATTGATTTATTGCAGTCCAACTGTACTGCATATGTTAAGTTATAAGCCAAGCTATTAATCATCAGACAACTTTGAAACTCGTAAATCAGGCTGTGAAGTGTATTTATTTTATGTACTAGACACCATGTCGATTAATATAGCTTCCAATACTGTACAATGAAAACAACTACTGTAATAGGTATCTTTACACCATGTGGCTGCATTTGGGCTTAGTTACAAACAGTATACCACAGACGTAATTAATTGATCTGTTGTTGATTTACCCCCTTAAAAATACATGAACAATCAATTTTTATGGTGGAATAGAATATAAACGAAATAACCAGTAAAAGCTAAATATACAAACATTTGTTATTGAGTGAAATAAGTACTTGATCTTTAGGTAAAACATTCCTTAGTACTTGATGGAGAAAACCTTGTTGGCAAGCATAGTGATCGGATGTTACTTGTCCTGGAACTTTTGAGGCTGTTGCTTGATAACTTAGTTTTAGATCCCTCCACAGATTTTCTATGGGATTAAGGACCAGTGGCTGTTGAGGCCACTCCAGGATCTTAATGTGCTTCTTCTAGAGACACTCCCTTGTTGCCTCGGCCTTCTGTTTTGGGTCAGTGTGATGCCTGAAGACCCATCTACCACCCATCTTTTGTGTTCGAGTTATCGTCTTTCTGTCTCATTGGCAGAGAAACGGCCTCAAAACTGAATGTTTACACCTCCATGTTTGACAGTATGCCAAATGTAACTGCCTGCTTGCTCTTCCACCATGATACGGACCACAGACTTCCGACTGGTCGCATACATTTTTTTAGGGTTTTATTACTTTTGGTTTTGTCCTGCCTCAAAAGTAATGAAAAGTTAGTCAAAACAAAAGGAACAATAGCCCAAATTGAGTCTCAGCAAAGAAATAGGCAATGCACAAATATGAGCATTTTATGAATATGATATTGTAGCGTCTACCGAAATGTTTTTAGAATGACAATGAGGTGGTCGATCAACAATCGCTTTACTAAACAAAGTGGAATGAACTGTCACCGTAACTACGTCAATACAGCATCAGCATTGAACAACTATCTGTTCTCTCAACAAGCTCTCTGCCACCCTACACAGTGAGTTAAGATGATGCCATAAAGCTCAATTATGGTTTTATGTGGCCACATCACATTCTTTTAAGCTTTCAGTCATTCAGGTGTTGATTGTCAAACTTCAGACGGGCCTGTGCATGTGTCTCCTTGAGCAATGTGACCTTGTGGGCACTGAATCCATTACAGGGAAGTCTGTTACCAATCTTTTCCTTGGTTTTTTCTTGACTTTGTTGAGCTCTTTAACCATCTCCACCCTTGTAATTCTTGATCCTTCACCTTTTTCAGAATCATACTTATTACCCCATGAGTTGAAATCTTGAATGGAGCTGCAGAGCGAGGGCGATTGACTGCTATTTTGTATTCCTTCCATTTTCTAATGATCGTGCTAATAAGAAATTACTAATTTTTGTGCTTCATGGGCACATACAATGCACAGTCTGTGGGGGTCAGAATTTCTGCTGTTTTGTTAGGGGATCAAGTTGTCATTCAGTCTCTCAAATTTAAATAAACTGATAACCTTTTAATATTTTCACATTTGTATTTGTTGATATTCTTTTTTTATATTAAATTAAACCTACACTAAGAATACTTGACTGTTCAAGTCTTTAAAAGGGGGTAAACTTACAAAATAATCAGGGTATCTGATAATTTCTCCCACTGTCTCATGTTAAACTCATCACAGAATGTGATATTTCTTTGATCCCATATGTACAGTATGTAATTTTAGGTTTGTATCATAGATTAAACTTCTTGAAATTGTTCTATTTTATCTGTGTTAGTGGAAACCACTTGAACAGAAATGTATTTATTACTGAAATGTTTCAAAGCATGAAGGGAATGTAGCAACCTAATGTGAATGTGACTATTCATAGTATTCATAAGCACCATATCGTCAATATTGCTGTCTTTGTGTAAATGTGCCAGGCTTGCAATGTTCCCAATTCAACATAATTAGTATTTATACAGTGATTTGGTTTATATCTTGTGACCATTAGTATGCACTAATTATGTATTATGTCTTATTTTCCACCTGCAGTACTATGAGATGTCCTACGGGCTCAACATTGAAATGCACAAACAGGTATGTAGCCATATCTGGCCCTTGTCTATGTTTAGCCAAAACAGTCTCTTTTTTTTCTCCCAGTCTTTGAGGAAGATATACACACACATGCACACACACACAACCTTAGTTTTGTACCCTCATCTAGAGATGCCTTTAGGAGGCACACAAACTGGATTCCTTGAGTGAAAATTCTGACAGGCTAAACAACAACATGAAGGGTGCACCGCCTGATGAGGGTGGTTTGATAAGATTAAAGTGAAGTATTTGGCAAACTGTCCAAGACTGTGTTTTAGTGTGGGCTCTGTATTTTCTGTTGTGTGTATGTGCATGCACGTTTCACAGGGGAAGTCTTCCTCCCTTGTGCCAATTGCACAAAAAGCTCATTAGTTCAGCTGCCAACCCGATCGGGCATCCTGCTGTAGGGAACTACTGCTAAAGATGAGAAGGACAAAGAGATCTGCACTTTCATACACCAGCCAAGGACTCACTTCAGTAAAATGGAAGTAATGAGGAAATGGAATCGGTCTTTAAATGCTCACATTTGATTGCAAACTGACTTTGATAACCCAATAACCGACACTTTCAGTAACAGCAGAATATATTATATAGCTCGGAGTTCGCATGAGATCTCATTAGATTGTGCTCAGATCTTCCTAATGTTGCGGCTGGTGAGTGTGTTGTGTGTGTGTGTGTGTGTGGGGGGGGGGGGGGCGGTATAGTTTGGATTCAGGTGTTGTATCTGAACTAGGAAAGTGAGTACATTCATAATGGAAGTCTATTTGTTTGGTTTGATGGGTGATGAGAATATTTTGATCCACATGACAATGTCTGGAAATTTTGGCCTAAAACTATAACTAAATTATATTTAATCAGCATAGTTTAAAGGGGACAGACGGCCAACTGTTTTTTCTTGTTTAGGGACAAGCGGTAGAAAATGGATGGATGGATGGATTTCCAATTTCTCAGATTGTTACATTCTGTTTCGCGTCGCCTTTTCCTACTAATTTTCACGTCCTTCCCATACGCTTATATTGCGTCCCTCTCCTGGCTGCCCCACTTCACCATTGATGTGAAGTGAATGATGGCCCTCGTATCATTAGCTGTGCAATATGATGAATGACAATTTGACGGCGGTCAGAAAGAGCGCAACGGAAGAGGTGTGGAGACGGCGCTTGGATCAGCTGGAACAGCAGCCTACTGCACAATTCATCAGGCAGAGACATTGTTGTGGGTATGTGCTTTGTGTATCTGTGCGCACAAAGTTTTTTTGTTTTATAAACCAGCTCGATGCCCTCTCCTTCCCACATTGAGTGTTGTCTGTTAGGCACTTATCACCAGCAAGGGATGTAGGGGTGGTTGTTCTGTCTGCATGCTGGTGGCGGTGGACAAAACAAGTGGGTTTAAGTGGGGAAGGATACAGGAAAGGAGTGAGAGGCCTCAGGCTAAATGGGTTAATCGACTGGTCCCTGTGTGTGTGGGTGTGTGTGGGTGTGTGTGTGTGTGTGTGTGTGTGTGTGTGTGTGTGTGTGTGTGTGTGTGTGTGTGTGTGTCCTTTTATTTTATCAATAAGCCTGCTGGTGTCAACGGAGCACTCTGAATAATGCATGATTCCCACCACCTCCCTTATCCCAGCCTTGATGAGCGGGTGTTTGTGATGACATCAGCGAGAGGTAAATGGACAGCCTCTGGCCTTGGATTATTGGATGTAGGCAGCCATATTACTTTGCTGTGCTGGAAGATTTATTGCGCTGTGCAAAAAGACATAAAGTCACTTTGTTGTTATCACTACAACGCAGGATAGAGAAGCAGAGTAATAAGTTCATGCACTCTTTTTTGCATATGTACAAATGCTTGTAGCCCTTATATGGTAATGCCACCCATATCATTACAAACGCACACGTATAATCGCATATTCTGATGCTTCAATAATGCTGCAGTGCTGAGTAGATGCTTGCGAGGCTGCAGGGTGGGGAATAATTTGTTTTGACGTGTCTGCAATGAAGGCAGAGACTGCACGCTGAAGGTAATCACCCTCGTTTGCTGTCAATAAGTGATTTTAATTAGTGCAGCTCATTAGGCGGTCTCAGCACCCTGCCCTGCTGACTTTGGTTGTGTGGGTTGCTCTCCTTTTCCATGACCGATGTTCTTTTTTTGTTTTTATCTCTTTTGCATTCTTAGCATACATTTAGATGACAGTTTTGTTGCTAGTTTTATGTGGCTTCTGTTGCACACTAGGTGGCCTTGCTGTGTGTGTCATGTCAGGACTTGTTAAAAACTCTTCAGGGCCTCTTTTTTCCTTTATCAAAACTGACTTCCTGGACAGTGGAAAAGTGTGAGAGGAGAAGCAGAGAGTAGCAGAAAGTGGGCTTATGCAAATGAATAATTTATCCAGGATTCCTGGAATTGTTTGCCAAGGTGATGATGGCCGACCTAGCTGTAAGCCAAAACAAACTTACTTCGCGAACACACAGACTGCCTCTCAAGGGAGGTTGATGGGGTTACTAAGGTTCTCTGTAAGCTGGTAGCTAGGCAGGAAGAACTAGGGGAAGAAAAGTATTGTGTACACTTAAGGCTTGGCATTATGGCTGAAAACTATCACGATATAAGTTTTTCATATTGGTCGATCAAAATTTATATTTTTATGATCTACGGAAAATATGGACCAGGAGAAAATATATTCAATGTAAATGTTAACAATTTTATTTAAAATGTAACTTTCCTCAGTTATTAAGGCAGCAAGGAAAGTAAATGTCAATACAAGCATGGAAAACACTCAATCAATGTAAATACAATTCTAAAGTCACAATACACACTTAACAATAACCTATTTCAATTAAGGTGCAAACATAAGGAATATGTAAGAAATGCGTATTGAAGTGTAACAACATAGTATAAAAAATTTAAATACAAACAAACCTTGGAAGAACTATTTTCTCTAGGTTTACTGCCAGGAAGTTATGGTGTCGGTGTAACATTTATTTTGGTCTGTTATTCTTATTTAAATATGAAAATAAATGTATATTATGCAGTAATTATTATTTAAATATTATTGGACCAAATAATTTTTTCGAAGTAGTACATTTGTTATATTTTGTTATTTATTTTAGTTATATAGTCCTGCGCTTTAGTTCATACCTGTTGTTTCCGTACATCCAACTACGGAACGGACGTGGGTTGAAAAGAAAAGATGAGGGCGGCGAAGGACTACGGTCCGTTGGGAAAAAAAAAAAAAAAGTTTAAGTTTTATTGACAATTTCCTTACTCTCTGCAGCTAGGGCTGAGCTGGTAATACGATATCAATATATAATGTGTTCGATAACATATTCGATATATAGTTATATTTTTGGGTTGGAAAAAACAAGAAATTATGAAGCAAGATTTGTTTAATGAAGTCACTCTCGCTTTGGGAACCCAGGAAACAGGAAGGGTCACTGAGCAATTGAAGGGACACGCTAACAGCCAATTACGTAACAGTATCAACTACACTTTTCCTGCTGTTCAGCTGCCAGTCCCATACCGTAGTCGAGGAGTGCAAGGGAGGGGGAACTTTCCCTCCAGGGTTGATGTTTTCGTCGGGGTAATACCCTTGACTTTACCCCACAATAGGTCTGCTATGTTTCACTTTCGGGTCGGAATGACGAGGCCGCCGACTTGTTACAATTTGGTTGCTTTATTCTTATTACTGCAGGACACAACCCGACACATTCGCCTCCCGTCTTACTGTCCCACTGTGGATACTCTGCATGGAGTGAGAAGAGAAACTATGATATCTTGATCTATCAACTCAATAACAGAAAGTTGTCTTTCGCTCACCAAAATACTGTGTAGTAGTCAATAGCTTATACACTACTACTACTACTATCTAGTGTCTCAAATCTACAACTACCTTCGAATCTACTTTATTTTATTTAGTAATAAAATATATCTTATTTTTGCGCTCATCGTACCTGGCTACCAGACACCATCTCCACTGATAAATAGCACCCTTGGTAAATTGGAAAGTGTTTTACTGTATTTATTTGCAGTAAAGTCATAAAATGTATCAATTATTGATATCAATCGATATAAAAAACGTATATTGTGTTATAGTATTTGGCCATATCGCCCAGCCCTGTCTGCAGGATTAATTTTTTATTTCTCTCCTCGCTTCATGCAAATAATCGACAGCGAGATATATTAATATTGTTTTATTAGCCCAGTCCTATGTACAATTCATTGCCCCTGTCCTTACTTTTACACTTAATCAGTGACCGTGGCTATTAGAGCATACTTGCCACATCCCGATTTTTGGGAGAGTCCCGAATTTTAGTGCCCCTCCTGAAAATCTCCCAGGGTCACCATTCTCACAAATTTCTCCCGATTTCCACCTGGACAACAATGTTACCACTAATGTAAGGTTTGCACCTGTGTCCTGCACACAGCAAATCTATGCCGCACACTAAATCAAATTCCATCTGAACTGCAAACGAAATAAACATATCATGTATTCTGTATGATTTTGCAATGCACCTGTGAGTGGCAAGTGACAACAAGTGGCCACAACAGATAATGATCGTCAACACTGTTCAATTATTATTATTCAACGTCTGTGCTTTATGGAGGACAGGAATTCCATTGAACACTTTGAGCAAAACTGTTAATATTTGGCTGTAACCACACCAAAAACATTCGTAAAAAACTTCTACAGAGCAAAACTGGTCATGGACAAAGTTACAGGAATGCACACTTTATCCCATGCTTACATCTAATTGTGCAACTAAATGTGATCTCTGAAAGGGGTACAAATATTCATAAGCAGGACTCCCACCCAGATTTACAATACTAGTAGCTCATTAAAAACAATGTTTTTTTTGTTATTTTCATTATAAGTGGGCCAAATTATCTCTGTTGAAAAATAATCTCATGGAAATGACTGCTCTCATTTGATTTGAATTATGTCTGGTTAGGGGAGTGCTTCTGAAATATTTTCTGTGATGACCCCCCCCGCTCTCCCCCATGACTATAAATAGTATAATTTGTCTATAAAATTGTTGTAACTATACCTCTGCATAACATTGTAAGCTTGTTAACATTAAAGGAAACAACACACCGGTCTTTCCTCGTCTCCCAACATGGTTACAGTGAAGCCGAGTGCTACATACGCGTCATCATATTCTGGTACGGTAATAAAAAAAATAAAAATAAATAAATAAATATATATATATATATATATATATATATATATATATATATATATATATATATATATATATGACACTTCTCCCTTGTGGACCTTTTGAACAATGTACAAAAAAAAGAAACAAGATTGACAGAGTAGCGATAGCATAAAACGTCTTCTACAGGATGATTACAGCGCCAACAAAAGAATATGTTTGATAAAGACACCTTTCTTTTGCTCCTCTGCAAGGACGCCACTTAAGTTAGGTGTGTATGTACTGAAAATGCATTTTTTTTTTCATGCATTTGTAATGGACTACATACAACAGCTCCAAGTGCCTCTTTCTTTCTGTGCTCTGTCTGAGAAGATAATTCCCAAACAACCCCCTACATCATATGCCACTTGTTTTCCACGGCAATTGAATACTCGTCAGAGACTCTGCTTTCCACTTGAGGGCTAATGCCTGCAGCGACAAACAGCCAAATGGCTTTCAACGCACCATTGACAGAAGGATGCAATGGATAGAGAGAGAGCCTCTCCATGCTGTGCTGCTGCTAAACAACCCTGAGTACCTGTAATTGTGGAGCTGCATTGAAAAACCTGTCAGCCTGAAGGCTTCTGTTTTCAATGGTTTGAAGTGACAAACTTCCAGTGCCTGTCTGTGCTGCTAAAAGCACCATTAAAAGTTGTCCCATTTAAAGTAGGAGTAATGCTGCACAAAAGCGCTGTGTCAGTGTGATGTTATCAGTAGTTTTCACCCTCAAAATGGCTGTTGTGATAATTAAACATGGCCATTCACCCTTCAGACCTCAAATTATAGGCCTGGAAAGTGATTACATTTGAAAAGGAAGCTGCTCATTTAGGAGTGTAAAATAATATAATGGCAGTATTGAGCAGCTGAAAGGCTAGCATGTTTGTGACATGGCGTTATTGTAATTAAATCGGTGTTTCAGCCTCAGAATTAATTTGAATAAGGCCAATGATTTAGGAATGTTTAACAGATAATACAGCTTGGCTCTTCAAACACCTGGTGCTGTGGATCCTGATAGAAGAAGGCGCTGTCTGAAACTTATGTGTTTCGGTATATGACAAATAGATTTTTAAATACGTTTTAGTAGGGCTGCAGCTATTGATTATTTTAATATTCCAGTAATCTATTGATTCATTTCTTTGATTAATCGAATAATTTGATAAAACACACTTTTGTCTTTGCTTAAATTTAACTTTAATTAAAGAAGGTTTTTTTTTTCTAATCACCTTTCTTCTTTCTTCTTATAAATGCACATTGAAACGTCACTAAAAGATTACAAAAACATGTAGCCTAAAACTAAATATAATAAACAGATAATAATGAACGAAACCAAACAAAAATACTCTGAAACTATGTTAATTGACTGACAATGTGTTTAACCATTTAAGACATACATATTTGAACATCTTAATTGGGGGGTGGGGTTTCATTATTGGACAAACATCTCATTAGGATTAACATACAAACTGTAGATGTTAACATGTCACATGTGTTTTATTAAAACAGCCGTTATGCAAGTCAAACAAATAAGATGACGTTAGACTTTTGTTTATGCTTGTTTACTGCTCTAAACACAAAGGGTGCTTTTTGTCAATGCATTATCAAGGTTTTGCTATTGTGAAAAGTCAGCTCTCTTTCATTGCGATGTCCCTATGCTCACTATCCCCCACTTCTTTGAGGCATCTTTGTTGTCACCTCGCTTCTCAGCACTCCGTTTCCGCCACATAAAACTCGGGCTGGGCGATATTGCTGAAAACTGTATCACTAAACATTTTTTCTATTGATCGATATTGATAATTATGTGTTTTATGGCTTATTTAAGCCTGCCAATAAAAACAGTAATGCAATTTCCAACTTACTAAGGGTGCTATTTAGTGGAGAAGGTGTCTGGTAGCCAGATAGGATGAGCGCAGCTAAGGTGGGACAATAAATGCAGTCAATTTGGTGTTTGTTTCAGTTTTGAGACACTTGATGGTAGTAGTGTATAAAGCTATTGAACACCACACAAAGTAGTTTGGGAAGCAACTATTTAAACCGACACATTGGAAGTGTCAGGGTGTTGCCGCACTGTCTGTTTTAAAACCAACAAAACTAAAGACAAGTTTCTGTTCTTGAGTTGATTCATCAAGATATCACTCCATGCAGATAATACACACTGCCACAGCGAGTCAGGAAGACTGCACAACCAATCTTGGTAGTTGATACTGTTACGTGATTGGCTGTTAGCCTGTCCTTCCCATTGCTCAGTGACACTTCCTGTTTGCAGGGTTTGCATTTTATATTGATATTATGTGTCTATCGCGATATGTATTGGTATCGTTTCAGCCCAGTCCTACATAAAACAGACCACAGCAGTGAAGGTACGCACCCACAGCGCGACTTGCAGCACCAGTACAGTAGGTGCATAATTCTCGTGCGCTCTTTTGCAGAAACAATGTCAGCGTATTTTAACTTCCGGGTACTCCACGTGGGCTGGATTTTTTACATTTGTATTAATTAGCCTAATTAAAGAAATTGTTGAAGCAACAAAATACAAATCAAAGTTTTTTTGTAATGCAATTAATCAATTTAATTGAAGAATCATTGCAGTCTTATTTCAGCATATGGCAAATGGATTCATAGACACTTTTAGAACCATATGGTCGCTTTGTTGTGGTCAACAAATCGATGCTGGTTCTCATGAATGTCCATTGTGTTTGCCTTGGTGTTTCTCTGATAGTGCAGTATGTCAGCATGCGGCTGTTTGCTATGCCCTATGTTATTTCTCTTGTAGCCATTTTCCAAGGAAGCGGTATGATGGTGAAACACTCATGCTATTGTGTGTCATTGTATGCAGCCCCCGCTAATGACGATGGTTTATGAGTCTCCAAAGAGCCCCCTCTCATGCACGTCTTCTTTTTTCAGCCTCCTTTCTCACTTACCCACTCCCTGTTATCCCTCATTAATTTCCTGTGCCGATCACATCGACAGGCTGAAAATTCAATTTAATGACCTGCCTCTGTGCTGCACCTAATATGATTTTACAGGCTGTTCTGGTCAGGACCCCGGCCTAATTTACATAACGATCATCCCTGCCAGATAGCGTTGTCCCAGCAACAGAAGAGGCGAAGAGGGGGATAAGTGAGGAAGCAGGGGAAGGGTGGGTTGGGGGTGTAATGTGTAGTAAAGATTAGCTGGGAGGGCTTTGAGCAAGCGTTGGCAGAAGGAGGGAGGCTGGATGAAGAGAGACAACAGTGAGCCTTATAGGTCAGGCAGACAACAGAGATAATTCTTTGCCCTGCTGCACCCCCTCTTCCGTCGTTCTCGTCTTGAGTGACACAACATGTTTTGAAGTGGCACCTCCTTTCTACTCACACCCATTTTCACAGTTAAGCACATTTAAAGTTGAACATGAGTGGAATGCGGCGCGCACACCTGCTGGGATTCCACACTTAATCTCTCAGAATCAATTAGTTCACCTCCCCCAGTTCCGTCAAACCACATTGCCTTAGTGTCAAATCACAGCATTTCACATCACAGTTTCTTGCTATCCCTCTTTTTAGAGCTTTTCAGCTCCTCTTCATCCCCTCCTCCTTTCTATGGAAAGTGAAGATTAAAAAACTTAAATGGGCTTGGGAGGAACATTTTGGGACCTCCAAGTGCTTTAGGCTGGCACTGCAGCCCATTTGTCCAGAAGCAGCTTTATAAAGTACTCCAGCTGCATGAAACCCTGCAGCATCGTCTTGCTCTCCCAGCTAATAATCTGTGGTCAATACCAAAGATGCCGCTGATAGATAGAGAGAGAGAGAGAGAGAAAGAGAGTGAGAGAGTTAAAAGGCCTGCTTCAGCCTGCCCCAAGCACTCAATGGGCAGTAATTATGAAGTATGGACCTCATTAGTTTCTCTCCAGCCAGATGGCATTAACATATTTCAGCCTCTTAATTAAATAAAGGCCTCAGTCTAATGGAGGCGAGAGAGCGTTGGACGTTATTTTGTTTTGGGCAAACCCAATTTAGTTAAGGGGTACAGGGTCTATCCAGCTGGACCACACAAAGATTGTTTTGCACATAGACCAATACACACTATGTTTTATTGTTTGCAGTCTGTGCTCACTGTGTACCCTTGACTGCCTTTCTGATATTTTGTTTCCATTCCCCTGCAGACTGAAATTGCCAAACGCCTCAACGCAATCCTCGCTCAAATCATGCCATTCTTGTCACAAGAGGTAAGTCTCACTTGCAAACTACTAAAATGGGACAACTGGAGCAATTTTGTTTACAGGGTGCACTTGAAAGTCGCCCATTATCTGTTTTAAGATGTAGCATTATATTAATGAATAAATACATTTAAAATATATATTTTTAAACATTTATATTAATAAATTAAGAATTTTACATTATTGTTTTAAAAGGGTCATATCATGATTTTTTTTTCTACATTTAAAACGCTTCTTTGTGGTCTACATAACATGTAATGGTGGTTCTTTGTTGAACAATTTACATAGATTTTGTTTTACAGACCTATTTTCAAGCCATTTTATTTCTCCCAGCTACAGTACAGGTCTGGAACTATACGCTGTCTAAGGTTAAACTTCTACCGAGTCTGTAACTTTCTAATGCTAGATCCTGGACGTATACATGTGTATATTGACAATAAAAGGATTTTCGAGTCTGTATCATGTGACTAACTCTGCAGCACGGCTGCTTCGAGTTGTAAAAAATAGAGGCTAACGGATGTCATCTACATTACGTAATGAAGGATTATTTAAATTTACTTGTCCACTGCCAAACACATTAGGCACTGATCTAATTAAAAGTAGTTTTATCGGAAATTATTATTGTGTTTTGCTGGAAGACGGTGACGCAGTTGTCTTACATTATGAGGCTAAGCTGGCTACACAACAAACCGAGCTAACATTGCTAAAGGCCACTCCTCTTGACAAAATTGGTGCAGCTCAGCTAAATTTGTTGGTTTTCTGACATGGACTTGTTTCTTCAGCATTGTCCACACGTTTAAGTCAGGACTTTGGGAAGGCCATTCTAAAACCTTAATTCTAGCCTGATTTAGCCATTCCTTTACCACTTTTGACGTGTGTCATTGTCCTGTTGGAACACCCAACTGCTCCCAAGACCCAACCTCCGAGCTGATGATTTTAGGTTGTCCTGAAGAATTTGGAGGTAATACTTCTTTTTCATTGTCCCATTTACTCTCTGTAAAGCACCAGTTGCATTGGCAGCAAAACAGGCCCAGAGCATAACACCACCACAACCATGCTTGACGGTATGAATGGTGTTCTTGGGATTAAAGGCCTCACCTTTTCTCCAAACATATTGCTGGGTATTGTGGCCAAACAGCTAAATTTTTGTTTCATCTGACATCACATGAACAAAGATAAGACCTTCTGGAGGAAAGTTATGTGGTCGGATGAAACACAAATATGCTTGCAATATGTTTGGAGGAGAAAAGGTGAGGCCTTTAATCCCAGGAACACCATTCCTACTATCAAGCATGGTTGTGGTGGTATTATGCTGTGAGCCTGTTTTGCTGCCAATGCAACTGGTGCTTTACAGAGAGTAAATGGGACAATGAAAAAGGAGGATTACCTCCAAATTCTTCAGGACAACCTAAAATCATCAGCCCGGAGGTTGGGGCTTGGGCACTTCATATTCTCCACTGCTCACTGGTGTTGCCATATCTGAGTTATTGTGTAGAAATATGGGGAGATAACTACAAAAGTACACTTCATTCATTAACGGTGTTACAAAAAAGATCAGTTAGAATAATACATAATGTTGGATATAGAGAACATACAAACCCTTTATGTATTGAATCAAAAATACTGAAATTCCACGACATAGTGAATTTGCAAACAGCTACAATTATACACAAAGCAAACTATAACCTGCTACCCAAGAATTTACAATTCTTCTCAAAAAAAGAGAAATATAATCTTAGAGAAAAATGTAATTTAAAACATTTGTATGCACGTACAATACTTAAGACCTTCTGTATATCTGTATGTGGAATTCAATTATGGAATGGATTAAGCAAAGCAATCAAACAATATACTAATATGATCCACTTCAAGAAACTCTTCAAACTTAAAGTGTTTACAAAGTACAAAGAAGAAGAACCATGACAAACATTCTGAATGGATTTCATCCATCCATTCATTTTCAAAATAAATTAATACAGCCCCATTCCTGGGTGGATCTCGCGTGAGCGGAAGGTGAGGGGGTTAATCGTTTTGCGTCGCAGTCTGCTGAACATGATGGAAAGCGCCACTCTTCATATCAACTGATGCTGTGGTCACAGTTTGAATTGCTACAAAACACATTTTAAAATATTCAACACTGTACTGCCGTCTGGCGACTGAAGTAGACGTCCATCCATCCATTCATCCATTTTCTACCGCTTATCCCTTTCGGACTGCACTGTCCAATTCGTCATGATTCATGTGTCAGGCAAACCGTAACGAATGCCCTTTTTGTTGTGCAAAGGTTGTGGAATAAAATATGTTATCTTGCAGAAGCTTAATCTACTCAAGTAAAGTACATGAGTCAGCTAAGGCAGTTAATGTCTTAAATGTCGCAACATTCTTATTTTTGAGCCTGCAGAAATATATAATGAACGGATGAAAAAAATACAGATATATTTTCCATGACTGATAAATTCTGTTTGTTGTGTTTATTGTAGCATCAACAGCAGGTGGCTCAGGCTGTTGAGCGGGCCAAACAGGTGACAATGACTGAGCTGAATGCGATCATCGGGGTACGTGGACTTCCCAATCTGCCTCTCACTGTGTGTATATCCCCTCTTCTATCTTTTTTTTTAATCTGACCTGAGGACAAGGGCAAACCTGCATACACAGAGGAGGGCTAGCACCCTAAAGACACAAAGATTGTAGCAATTCTAGAGTGCTACATTATCCTTGGAGGTTGCTTTGTATATAAGACAACCCTGGGAAAGGGCAATAGATTCAGGAAAAAAACACAGTTGAAAATAATGTATGTGTTATTAATCAGAAATTATTTTTCATTTACCTTTCCTGTTATGGCATTTGAACATTCGGACAGAATATCCTCTTCACTTGTGCAGACTTGCCTCGGTCTTTAGTGTATATTATTTTGGCTGGAGTTTACAATGTTTGCAATGTATTTTAAATGCAGTGCTCATGCTGTGGTCAGCAAACAGTGCTGTTTAAAATGTATATATATATATATATATATATATATATATATATATATATATATATATATATATATATATAATTTCACTTTTTGTTACTTCGCCACACTTTGTTTTCATGACAGTTTCCAGCTAAGTAGCTTTCCTCCATAGTCAACCCAATTGAGTAGTGAAGTCAGGATGGACACTGTAATCACAGCTGAGGCTGTTTTGAAGCTTAACGTTTTGTGTATACCTTGACATATGCTGTTTGGATCGACTGCAGTGTTTGCTGTCTAACAGAAATTATTGCCGTCTCTTTGATTCAATGTGGCGCAATTTAAGGGAGTGTTCTTTAAACCTCAGTAATTGGTCTTTTAATAGCTACAAGCCAACAAATACGCATTCTGCTCTCGTCAAAAAGACCTTTTTATTGATGTGGTCCTTCATCTGCTTTTATTTAAGCACTAGACGATTACTAATAGCCAGCTTGGAACCAGATGTAAAAGTGACCCTTTTGATTAGTCCTATGTAGCAGAGGTTAGTCAGTGGTTAGCTGGTCCCACTGGCAGGGGGTCACGCCTAATGAGAGTTGGATAGTGCAATTCCATTAAACTAAATGAGCCACGAGCACAACCCCCCAGTTTTAAAGATAATTACTTCCTATTTCCCCTTGAAAAGGGGTCAGTCTGTCCGCAACAGGGTTGACCTTTCTTTAATTACAGATGGGTAGGAACAGACAAAACACAGGCAGACGAAAGAAAAGCCTAATTATTTGGTTACAGATGTGGCAGGTAATCAATCTCCCTTCAGAGAGACTGTGGGATTTGACATTAAAAGATTGGCAGATCCTTAACAACATGTAAGGACTTTGGTGTGCCAC
The DNA here is from genome assembly GCF_033978685.3 of Nerophis lumbriciformis. NCBI lineage: Eukaryota > Metazoa > Chordata > Actinopteri > Syngnathiformes > Syngnathidae > Nerophis > Nerophis lumbriciformis. The sequence continues at coordinate 46,671,207 of NC_084562.2, forward strand.
AAGATGTGGATAAATGCCATATTTTCCATTATGTGCATGAAAAGCCACTTGTCATTGTCTCCACATTTTGCGGTGTCTTACACAATTTAGGTCGCACACATTGTTATAATATTCAACACAAAAAACATCTATATTCTGTGTAGGGGTTTGCCGATTTATCGGCCACCGATCAGTATTGACTGATTTTCATTCAAATGTGTGATCGCCATTGCTGATGAATGCCTTTCAATATGGACCACAAGCGCTGATGCCCTTGGGCTGATACTGTATTTTTCTGTAGTCCCCCAGCTGACAAGCTAGCAGCTAATTGTGTATCTCCATTCACAGTATGGCGCCGCTCCCCTAATCAAATAATAATCACCACCATTACAGCAAATGAACTGCATTTCTTAGCCTAAGTGTCATTATCATGTACATTATTACTAAAGGACAAGGCTAAACATGTTATACACTGAGAACTTGTTCCACGCCTGTTTTTGCAAAAACAAAGTACTGGCAACACTTTTCTTTTCTTTGGAACAAACACTCTCATTAGTGTTAGCATTAGCCATATTTTGAATCGCTGCTAAGGAACTAAGGGGGCGGGCAAGGGCTACAGAAGCTCATGATAGCAAAAAGTATGCTGGAGTAAAAAACTAAAAAATATATATTTTAAATCACCTGCAACAACTAAACTCTAATTTATCGATACAATTTATGTATCGCTTGGGCCTATGATCAATACTAGAGAGATTAGATTGATACATGTATATTCTCATAGATTTAGATTGGTCAGATCTAGTCTGACTAATCCAGTCTGACTAGATCTGACCAATCTAAATATAACACTAGATCTGACTCAGCAAAGTCTTTGACCATGAACAGATGAAGTCTACTTTGATGAGAGGCGAAACATCTTCTAAGACAAACCAAACAGTCCTGTTGCGATCGATCGATTGAATGCCCTGATAATGCAATGACCTGGATGAATGAGAACATCCATATAGGCACATTTGTATATGATAAAAAAAAAAGATGAACTAATTTAAATATTGTCTTGATATTGATAAACCGTCAGTAGCACTCACCATACATACCGTATTTTTCGGACTATAAGTCGCAGTTTTTTTCATAGTTTAGTTTCCAGTGCAACTTATATGTTTTTTTCCTTCTTTATTATGCATTTTCGGCAGGTGCGACTTATACTCCGGTGCGACTTATAGTCCGAAAAATACGGTACATTGAAAAATTTACGGTTTGTACATGTAGGCCTGGGCCGATAGTTAATAAGTCAAATAAAGTAGCATTACGAATAGTATTGCGAAGACATTTGTCATGTTATGTTGGTGTTCCTCACTCAGAAGCTGCCCGTTTTTTTGTATATCAACTGTTATTACATCTGCTTATCCTTCAGTGTTCATAATGTTACTTTGCAATTTTGGTTTAAAAACGTCTTAACTTAATTGTCAGTTAAGTGTTTTATTTGTGTATATTTGAGCCCCCCAAAGCCTCCTTAACATATTGTATTGCTTTTAGTTGTGATTTTTATTCAAGTGCAACATTTTGCCCACAAAGTATATTTTCTTGTTAATATTTGTTTGTTTTATTTAACTTTGGGATTTAAGTTTACATTACAATGGTAAAATATATGAGAAATACAAGTTTATTGCATTTCAAAGGATATACATGCATTATTATGTATTATCATAACATCAATGGTTAATTTGGTCCCTTTAAAAAATAATGGCAATAATATCGTTCATCGACAATAGTTTGTAGGTCAACTATTGTTGTCAAGCAAAATTTGACAACACATTTTGCTTGTCAAGCAAAATTTGTTATCGGCCCAGGCCTAAGTGCATGTGATCGGTATCGACTGATTTCCCTCATGGATGATTGATCCTAATGGATGATCCTTAATTATTTGTGTTGGATATTAGAATCCTGTATTGATTTGAAGCTTCAAACTGATTGACGTGATTTGTAAAAAAAAAAATATTTTGCTAAAACATTTTTCAACATAATTCATCAAATGATTGTAAAGATAATAGTTTGATTGATCAAAAATAAAATGCATTTCTAGTGTTGGCAACATGTTGAACAATGTTAAAACGCTCAACACTAAAACAAAGAAGTGCTGTCACACCCATTTTTTTTTTCATAATTTACTTAACTTCCTGAACATAGCACAAGATTGTACTCAGATAATCGCTGAGTAATTTCCTCATATACTGCATGTAAATTCCAGCCTGTGGAAACTGCTACTACTTTAATTGTTTTTCTTTTTTTAAATGTTTTCTTCTTGCGCACAGCAAATCTCTCTCTGGAAGCTTTGCATGCTTACTTTTATAAAGGAGCTCATGTTACCATACTATTTGAATGTGTGGGGTTATATGCTTCGACACATTCACTACAATAGGTTTGACATTAGTTTTAACCAACATGCCTGAGATCTAAATCTAAACAATGTATGTACTTGGTAATGGCAGAGTCCATACATGGTTGTACTTCTATCTTCATCTGTCTGAATCTCTTCTTGCCGTCTCTTCTTGATCTTTTCGCAGCAGTAGCTGCCTCACTTTTCCACCCTGATGGTCAGAAATCACTCATTCTATTTAAAATGGTTTGCTTTCAACCTAAGATGTATCTATTTTCAAAATACTTTAAAAGACAACACCTGACTTTGTGTGTGTGTGTGTGTGTGTGTGTGTGTGTGTGTGTGTGTGTGTGTGTGTGTGTGTGTGTGTGTGTGTGTGTGTGTGTGTGTGTGTGTGTGTGTGTGTGTGTGTGTGTGTGTGTGTGTGTGTGTTTAGATATTTCTGGCCTTTTTTTTAACATGGTCACATCACAAGAAGATATGATTATATTGAACTACAAAGCAATGACACAGCAGCTTAATCAGCACAAACATTTGCTGTCTGCTTGTGTAATCATATCAGTCAGGTGTTTTTAGGTAGGTAATGTGTGGTGATCATTGTCTCACTTGTTAAGCCAGTCTAACAGCTGCCTTGTGCTGGTGTTGATGCTTGCTCTGTTCTGCTCGGCTCTGTTCTGCGGGGAGTTGGCTTTGCTTTGCCTAGTTAACTTTAATTGCCTGTTTCCTGTGGAAGTTGCTTGAGCTGCAACGGCATTTACGCATAATGAAAAAAGATAAGAGTAAAAGGAAGCTAGGTCTTTACCCATGAATATTGAATTGGAAGCAATTTATTTCAGTCTCCCCCATTCCTATCTTCTCTTCTCTTCCCCACCCCATCCTCACCCTTTTCCCTCACTCGTCTGCCCAACCACATCTTGCTAATGAGGCTTCTTGATAACGATCCCCACACGCTTTTCCTCATTAGGCACACTGAATAGGAACGGCCCTGCCCGAATCCCAAACTCGCACTCTTTCATTCTCCACTCTTTTATTTATTAATTCTGTCTCGCTGCCTCTGTTTTCTCTTTTGCTGCTTTTTGTTTTCCACCTCAAAGGTATGCTTTTGCCTCCACACTAGGGCTGAACGATTATGATAGAAATGATAATCACAATTATTCTGATTGATATTGTAACCCCGATTATTTACACGGTTGTTCATTAATTTGAAAACATGAGTATTTATTGTACCATAAAAACTAAACTTTAAATATAGTTTTAAAAAACTGGATATAATTTAGTACAAATAAGCCTCGTGGCTTGGTTGGTAGAGCGGCCGTGCCAGCAACTTGAGGATTCCTGGTTCGATCCCCAGCCTCCGCCATCCTAGTCATGTTCGTTGTGTCCTTGAGCAGGACACTTCACCCTTGCTCCTGATGGGTCTTGGCTAGTGCCATGTAGGGCAGCTCCCGCTATCAGTGTGTGAATGTGTGTGTGAATGGGTGAATGTGGAAATAGTGTCAAAGCGCTTTGAGTACCTTGAAGGTAGAAATGCGCTCTACAAGTATAATTCATTTACTATTCCATGTAAATAACAATAGCAATATGTTAAATACGTTTTTTTACCATTTATACTTACTTTACCCCCATAGTGTGTGCTTTTTGAGTAAAATACAATTAAATACAATGTTTAATTAAATGCAAAAATCCTCACATTTATTGGTGCAATAAATCTTTTGACAATTTTGACAGTATTTTATGTCAAAGCATAATAATCTTATAAATGTATCAATAAGTGCTTTAAGTACATTTTGCTTGTGTAGGGTACTTTTTTTTGTTTTGTTAGATTTGGCGCACCGTGCTATTATTCTTAAGTTTGGGAAGTGTGCTGTGCTGTTGTTCTCAGCTTGACGAGTAAAGAGGCGACTCACTTAAGGCTGGAAAAAAAAGAAAGAAAGCGCTTCTAAAGTTGCGATCACTGTTTGTACGTTGATCTTACATCGAGGATGTCATTCACAACAACAGATGAGATGTGTTGTTGGTGTATGGATTGTTTCTGTTAGCTTTAGCTTCGTAGGTTTGTTGCTGTTTCAACCATTTTGACATAATTTACTTCAGGGTGGAGCGGTTGAGTGTGTTGGGGATAAATGTAGGATACATTATTTTCCCAAACAAATGTTCCTTATCTTTACAATGACAGTATTTTACTCGCATGTCAATTTCCCTGATATTATTTTGCGTTTATCAGCGGATTCTGTTTTATTGGCCAATTATGTGACTCTGTCCGCGGTTACGTGAATGCGGAAATCCTATGCCTTACTTTTTTGTTGAGTTTAGTGATTATTGATTAGGCATACTAGCGTTGTGTCAAAAAGTAGCAACCATGGTGGGATCCCAAATTTCTCTGAGACATGCATTTTTTTCCACTCAATCGCTCCTCATTTGTTTCACTGTCACAAGCTCCGGACTTTGCACGCACGTTGCCAGGCCCATTGTTTTTTTTCCGTGAGAAGCTATAATCGAAATTTTAATTACCGTATTTTTCGGACTATAAGTCGCAGTTTTTTTCATAGTTTGGCTGGGCTCCAGTGCGACTAATATATGTTTTTTTCCTTCTTTATTATGCATTTTCGGCAGGTGCGACTTATACTCCGGTGCGACTTACAGTATACTCCGAAAAATACGGTATATCTAATTGTCCAGCCCGCTGCACACCTTCACAATATTGACGAGTGGTAATGCTGCATTCTCTTTTGCTTCTATTTTTCCAGTTTGAAGTACTGAGCTGAATAATTCTGAATAATTCCCCGCTTCTAAATAAACATTTATATGCGGTATAACCTTTTCCCATTTACTGTAATGAATGTATGGATGGAGTAATTGAGGTTGTATCCAGTATCAGAGTAGCAATATTTTTTTTTTTTTTGGAGAGGCAGTTGATGGATGTGATAAGTGTTATTTAACCTTGTTTTAAACCACTTGCCTCCCTCTTGCCTGAGTGGCTGTTTAACTCCTGTCTATCGACTCACTCTCTGCCCGGACTGCCAGACATCCGAGGCCTCTTGGGAGTTGTCTGAACGCGTGCATCTCTCTGCTGACAGCATTCTTTTCAATGTTTGTAAATGTAGGCATTATGTTTTATCCCAATCAAAGTTACTCTGCCTGTACTATAATATTCAGACAACCTTCTACATCAGGGGTCAATGCAGATCATTCAACATACATAAACAGACTTTGGAAAACTATTTTCAAAATGGCCACTTGACTCTGTACTTACGGATTAAATACAACAAAATAATTGTAATCAAATTTAAAATTTTGTAAAACTGTCACTGTTATGTATAAAGCACATTGACTAGCAAAAAATGGAGAGTGGACTACAATGGTGGACGCTGGCAAATTTTCGGGACTTATGCAGCTCTCAAATACACATTAGCAGGTACCAACAGGTGAGAAAAGTTGGTGTTGCATAATATTGCGAAACAAAACACCAGAGAATATCTCCTTATAGGTTCCATTTGGGGTCCTTATAGACACATCATAATACATGTATGTTGAAGCACAGTACATCTGACTACAGTAGCTGTAATGCTCCGCGTTTCATCAATATTAGTGCGACTATAGAAAGCGGTGTGTAATGTTCTATATTCTCAATGAAACATCGTTTTGCTTACGGGTATTTTTTAGCATCATTTATTGAACAGGCGTCAACTTGCAGTCCACACGTATCTCTTATATTGCCATCTACTGGTCACACTTACCGTGTAAGCACAACCAGAATTAATAACGTAATGTAGGCGCACTGAGTTAGAAGCACTGTCGATTTTTGAGAAAATTAAAGGATTTTAAGTGTGCCTTTAAGTCTGAAAAATAAAGTTATTTAATTTGTTTGAAAAAGTAGCACCCAAGTGATTATATGGAAAGTGTGAACATACAAACAATAAGTACAGCTTGCTGCTGCTACTAACACGAATAGCTTTAACAATTTAGCTGCTGATAGCGTTGTGACCAACTGGGCTGATATTTTAACTTGGAACTATCAGTATTAGGCGTAGGCCAATAACAAATTTTGATTGACGATATATTTACCAACAAATTATTGCCAATAAATGATATTTTTGCCATAAATTTTATGAGACCAAATTAAACCATTTATTTAATAATACGTATTAATATATCCTTTCAAATGCAATAAACTTATGTTTTTTCTGTATTAATGTTGTAATTGAAATCCATCCATCCATTTTCTACCGCTTGTCCCTATCGGGGTAGCGGGGGGTGCTGGAGCCTATCTCAGCTGCATTCAGGCGGTAGGCGGGGTGCACCCTGGACAAGTCGCCACCGCAAATTAAAACGTCTAAATATCCAAGTTAAATAAGACAAACAAATAACAATACAATATGATTTGTTCAGAAAATGTTGCACTTAAACATTACAGCTAAAAGCAATAACATATTTTAAGGAAGGTATGGGGGGCTCAAAAATACACAATCATAACAATAAATAAAATAGGTAAATAAAGTGTTGAAAAACAAAGTTGCACTTTAATATATATTTAGGCAGAGGTCGAGTTGTACATTAACTGACAATCAAGTTACGACCCTCTTAAACAAAAGTGCAAAGTAACAATATAAACACTACAGTTTAAACAGATACATTAACAGGTCACATGCAAAGTAAAATTAAGTTTGGCAGCTTCCGAGTGAAGAATACCAACATGACCGCACTTTTAAAAATGCTTGTTTTATAACCGTATTAAATGGCAGCATGTCTTTAGCTTTGAGGGGCGGTATAGCGTAGTGGGTAGAGCGGCCGTGCCAGAAACCTCAGGGTTGCAGGTTCGCTCCCGGCCTCTTGACATCCAAATCGCTGCCGTTGTGTCCTTGGGCAGGACACTTCACCCTTGCCCCCGGTGCCGCTCACACTGGTGAATGAATGATGAATGAATGATAGGTGGTGGTCGGAGGGGCAGTTGGCGCAAACTGGCAGCCTCGCTTCCGTCAGTCTACCCCAGGGCAGCTGTGGCTACAAATGTAGCTTACCACCACCAGGTGTGAATGAATGATGGGTTCCCACTTCTCTGTGAGCGCTTTGAGTATCTAACAATAGAAAAGCGGGATATAAAATCTAACCCATTATTATTATTTAGTGATGTATTTAACCACACTTTCTGTGAGTGCACACTATTTTGCACTGTTTTGTTTACACTGTCGGTGACTGACCTGTCAGCTGGCTTCTTTACCAAACGCGAAGTGAGTAACAAGTGAGTTTGGACTGTCGAGTGGTTGTATTTCAAGAGGGTGTTGTTGTCGTCACGCACATTCGGCAAACTGGCTCCTCTGTGTTGATAGACTCAACTTGTTCCAAAGGTTTAAACTAAAATATTCCCACACTGACGAAAGGGACAAGCGGTAGAAAATGGATGGATGGACGGTACGGTGGCCTTTGGTTTTTTGATCATTTTGTCCTCGTTAGCTGCTACATGCTAACTAGTTGCACTGTCTGATGCTAACGGGCCACCCCGAGTCGCTGTACAAAGAGTCAAAGACACCTAATGAGGGCAAGATAATTCACCCCCTTCTGTTCATTCTGCTATGGTACAAATGCGCATAGCTGCTAAAAGCGACGACAAGCGTGAATGCTCTTGAAGCATGCGCATGCCGATTTTTCGACACTGAAAAACTTACCGATATTCATTTCCATTTATCGTCGGTTAATTGACTTATGAAATATCGGCCCAAGCCTAATCTGTATTATTATTAAAGATGACGCACATTTGCAGGTAGCAATGATGTCAAACAGCATATGCAGAATCATCATTTTAAAATGGTATTTTTACATTTTAAAACGTCTTCATTAACCCGCGTAGGCAACTTGTTTTGGTCTTGCATCCCTACACAAACTGTAACATTGTTAATCGTATTTAATGTGATTTGTACCGTAGTTGTTAATACAATTTTGAAATCTCTATTTTCTTTAGTTTTTAGCACACATGCTTTAAAATTAGCAGGTTATAAACAAAAATGTTGATATTATTTGATATCAGAGGAGAGGAAAAAATGTATCATGACCATTTTTTTTTTAACGCTTAGCCCTAGTTGCACATCTGATAATCTGATTGCAACGACGACATAGTGGACGCAGAGTATGTGGAGGGACACGCCATTTTCTGGCCTATAATTCCGAGTTGGATAACGTTAAAGTCATTTTAACAAGTTGGCGCTCATACAAAGGCTACAACGTTACATTTTTTTCCTTGAGCATGCACTGAGCACAGACAGTCACTACTTTTCCATGTACCAAATTAGCCTGACTCCTCAAATAGTTTGGTTTTATGTATTTTCACACTTACATGTGAAGTCAGTGACTACGTTTACACTGCAGGCCAAAGTGGCCCAAATCGGATGTTTTTGAGATCAGATTTTTTCCAGCTGACTCACTGAAAGTAAAATGTGATTTTTATCAGATTCCAGTGTAAATGTAAAACACATCACTGGCATGCGCACTTTGATAAAGTGAAAACAAAGGAAGTTAAACGGGAGGAAGTCGCTGCTACTACTACAAAATAAAAATAAAAGTTGCAAACCTTTAAAAATGAGTGTTCTTTACGTGAAAGTAAATGAAAGTAATATAATGTATGAATGGATTTATATAGTGTAATATATTTGGGAGGGTTGTAATCTTTTTATGGCTAAGTAGAGGAGATTGGGACATCAGCATGGATCTATGGGAGCCTTATTTTTCAACTATCATGTAAGCAAATGCGTCACAGTGTCAATTCCGGTCTTTCAACAATCGCTATTTCTTCGGAATCAAAATATATATTCATTTATTACATATAGCCTATTATTTGTGCACTATTGACAAGTGATGCACCGCAAATTTGGTCTTTTTAAATATAAACCGAAACTGTGTGTTGTAATGAAATATCCATTACTGCTGGCTACTGCGTCTTACTGCGTGATGTAGCTTGCCCAAAGCTGACGAAAAAAATCCCATTCAGGTCACATACAGGTCTGATTGCGTTTAGACAGAAGTAACATTTAAAAGATCAGATTCCAATCGGATTCAGGACGACCTCCTAATGTGACCTGAATTTGATGGCAAAAGATCAGACTTGAAGCACTTTGGGGCGTTTAGACTGGCAAAAAAAATCATATCTGTGTCACTTGATGGCAAACAAATCTGATTTTGTGTGCAGTGTAAAAGGGGCCAGTGTCTATGCACACTTTCAAATGCGACTATTGGTCATATGTCATGTGCTTACCGTACACTGGGGAGCACTTATTTCCTTTTAGCGCGGGTTAATGTATTGTTTTTCCGGTTGACCTATGACGTCATACTAGGCATCTGCGGCTCCTTGCAAGTAAACAGCCTAGCTCTGTAGTACCTGACGTCTGTCGTAATATTGGCACAGATTAGAAATATGTCTCTAATGGCTATGCTGATGTTAAATAACAGACAGCATTAATAAATGATCTTGGATTGTGCTACGAACATGACGCTACTACCAAGAATTAATCGGAGCGGATGCAGGTCCAAAGCAAAGAAAGACGGGAGGGAGAACATTTTTATAAAGGAATTTTTGGAAGAAAAATCATGGAAACAAAACTTTCGAAAGTGTCAGAGTTCATTCATAAGGCTCTCTGGATTAATGGAAGGAGTTTTAAATCCAAAGGAAAAGACTGTTCGTGCCCTGGCTGATACTGTTCCAGATGAAGGTTGCTGTTGTTCTGGACTATCTTGCCAGTTGTGTGGAATACAGAGTTATTGCTACTCAGTTGGCTTGCATAAATACAGCGTGAAGAGGTTTGTGCACGCTTTATTATTTGCGTTTAATAAACCTGCTTCATTCTCTTCATTTCATTCGTATTTTATTGGAGAGTCCGAATGAAGCTGGCATTCTGCATTTCCTTAGCTACCTTCTTAGATAAGTCTCCGTTTCTTTTATTTCTCCCATTGATGTACTTCAAAATGTTTTGTTCTTTTATTTTGTTAAGCAAATTAACAGTCTCCTCTTCATTACAATTGTTGTTAATGTCTTTATTAATGGTATCTGTTTCTGGGTTATATCCCGCGCGTTGAGACTGGCGCATTCGCAATACGAAGGGTCCCCTCGGTAGCCCACACCCACTGGAGAGATCTGGTTTTCAATTGCATAATCCAGCTGTGTTAGTCCAACTTTTCAGAAACCAAACACGATCGGCTTAAGGTGTTTCCATGGGTTGCAGAATGCTCATTTAGAGCCGAACTATTTGAGAAATCGACCTAATTTAGCGAATGGATATGTACTGAGTGAGACAGATGCTCTGACTCTGGAAACCAAGGCAATGCCATAGTCTTGACTTAACGGTGTTGCTGTGTGCAAGACTGGACTGGCCATTGATTGATGGATGGAGGTTTTTTTGTGTATTTTTTTTTTTGTTTAATTTTTTTTAACTCTCCCAGGCTATCCCGGGGACATACTGCTGCAGACAAGACAAAACATTTTTATAAAATGTCATCAAATAAACTTACTACCTCCTTTTATACCGCAAAAGATGTCATAGTGTTTTGTAATTTGGAGAGCAAACTGCGTGGGTTCGATCCCCCAGCTTGGTTTGTGGCAGATTTGGGGAAAAAAACCTACAATTCTGTAGTTCACTGTATTGTTAATTTTGTCAGCACAAAAATAAATTGTACTACCTATGGATGGGCACCGATACCCAGTTCCATAATGGCACCACTGCCCGCGTATGCGGTAGTACCCTGACCAAAAATAGCTATCAATGCTTCATTTTGGTGCGAAATGAATGTGATGTCAGTCATTTGCAACACGTGCTTAGAATTGATATTGTGAAAGTAACGCCTTGTAAGTAATGTAGAGTTCCAACAGAAGCACACAGAGTCCACTGTTCTTTTTAAACTTATTACTGTCCTTAACACGCCAACAGTATAACACGGTTAGCGTGTTAGGCTAGCCAGTAGCCACAATGACAACAAAGCTTTTTCCTCATTCTGCACCAATGACTGTTATGGCAAACAAGGTTGCATCGACAAACCCCTGGAATGAAGAGCAGCATACATATTACAAAAGTTGTGTTTTGCTTTTCTATATGTTCTGTATTGCTGCAATAAAAATGAAAAATTGTTGTGGATTGTATTTGTTTTACTTACTTTTGATTATATTACTTAGTTGTCATTTAATGTATATAATTGAAGTGTTTCAATAACTAGACTGTTCAACTCGAATGTCACAAAATTTCATGAAAATAAAAAGGGTTTTGTGTTTTTTTATTTTTTAAGTACCGGTTCAGGCACCATTTAAGCACTGGCACCATTTTTCAAATACGGATTTGATACGATTATCGGTTAAAATGTTAATGATACTCATCCCTACTACTACCCAAAATGCTTGTAAATGCATGATGAAAATAATATTGCTTATTATCAATCTGTCCCTCTCCATTCTGAAACACATGCTAATGCCCATGGATAGCAGGATTCAGTGTCCTTGTGTAAAAGTGCACACAATTACATTATCACATTTTGCATGGTTCCGTAAAATAAGCAACGGACGATAAACACCGTATCGACTGTAACAGCCTTGATGCTCTTATTTAGCAGAATCTCCGTGTAAAAGAGGCTAGTGAATGAGGTGTGTCAGCTGGCTGGTAGTCACTGTCAGCCTGATATTATGAATAAATGGATTGGCCTAGAAATACTGTAATGTTGGTGTAAGCCAGCTCTAATGCATGCATAGAGTGCAGTCATTCATGGATTCACTTCCCAGCCGACCCACTTGTCTCCTCTTCGTTCTTGTCTCCCTGTACTTGTTTGTAGCAGCAGCAATTGCAGGCGCAGCACCTCTCCCACGCAGCCCATGGACCCCCTGTGCAGCTACCCCCGCACCCCTCGGGTTTGCAGCCACCTGGCCTGCCTCCTGTGACTGGTGCTGGCTCTGGCCTGCTGGCGCTTGGTGCTCTCGGCAGCCAGGCTCACCTGCCTGTAAAGGATGAGAAGAACCATCACGACCTGGAGCACAGAGGTGAGGAGCACAGCATGACGCACGCACTGATTGAATAGATTTCAAAATTAACATGTGAAAATGTGTTGACTAGATTTAATGGGGTGTAGGTATGGTTACAGATTGTCCATGATCTATAATTAGAAATGTAAAGACCATTGGTGCTGGTCCATTCAGCAACAACAAACTAATCACTAATAATGATGATTTTTACCACCTGCATGTATTATAAATGATGCCTCACTAGACTGTAGTCCTGAAATTAATTTTGCATAGTTGGTCACATTGCACATTACTTTAATCTTTGACCTGAATACTATATTACATGTATCTGATGAAAGCAGTGAGATGTTGTTTCACCCATACTAATTTGTGTTTTGCTTTTTTCCTCTCTTGGCCCCTCATCTTTTCACTCACCTTTGGCTATTGCTCTGAAAGAACGGGAGTCCAGCACGGTACGTTTTTACTCTCCATATTTTTCTGTGTCCCATGTGTGTCCTTACTTTGTTGGTGAATATGTCTATCCGAAAGGGCTCCATCGAAACCATTGCCACCCGATGTACATTTTGTGTATAACAGTGCTCTTGCACAAGGGTATTGGCTGACTGAAAGCAAATGGTGAAGTCTGCCAAATATGAAAGCACCATCTATTCCAGAAGGAAAATGACTCCAATCACAGGGAGCGGATTAGTAGGCTTTAATTTCATTACAATTAAAAATGACTTTGACTTTTCTTCTATTCTTTCCTCTACCACTAGTGAATTTACTCCAGTATTTATACAAATCCCTTTCAGCTACTTTTATCCTGACATTTTTCTTTGTAAACATTTTTTCTAGTCCACGTCTCGTTAACTCCATACACCAGTCAGTCAATTTACCATCCCTATCGCTTGCTGTTTTCTCTTCCTAGCTCTCATGTTAAAGTCCCTGTTTATTGGACTGGATTATAGCGCTCAGATAACTGGAGCGTAATGCTCTGTTGGAGGGGCCAGATTAGGTTCCCAACTGACTGGCCTTTGTGAAGGGATCCCAAACCGCCTCCATCTTGTGTCGTGACAAGCACCCGCCAGTGCGGGTTTACCTGATCCTGCCGCACCTTTTTTCCCCAGTGTGCACCCACTCAGGCTTCAGGGCTTCTTATTCTCTTGTGTGTTGTAATCCAACACCAGACTCTGTGGAAAGTAAAGGGTGATTGAGTCTAAGCAGCCCCTTTAAAGGTCACAGACGTGCAAACAAAGAGAGGCTGTATTCTGTCAATCAAGTTCGTTTCAGAAGTTGCTGCAGAAATTTCCAATGAAGACCTGGCTAGTTGTGAAAGAAGACGGAGAAGTGTGCTGGCAAAGTGGAGAGGGGTGCTTGTGTTAATGAAAGCAAGTGCCATTTTTGACATGGAGCAGCAGTCTTTCGGCATTACAGTGGTACCTCAACTAACGAACACATTTTGTCCCACGACCGAGCTCATACTGTAACTCAGAACACTCATATCCTAAATCAGCCCCGCTCATTAAAATTAATTGAAATCAATTTAGTAATCCGTGCTTGGCTCTCCCAAAAAAAACACAATTTTAACATGTAACATGCTTTTTAAGAAGAAAAACAATCTTTTAGATAATAAATATTATTTTAAAAAACATTAGAATGCAGCTGAGATAGGCTCCAGCACCCCCCGCGACCCCAAAAGGGACAAGCGGTAGAAAATGGATGGATGGATGGATGGATTACAATAGTGGTAAAAACAGCTGCAATATTTAATGAAATAATATGATAATATTGTTCAGCATTAACGTATTATCCAGGCATTTAAGCTGCACCCATCAAATTTTAGAATAAATCAATATTTTTACATATATTAGCCGCATCGGACCATAAGTCACTGGTATATACCGATTCGAAATATTTTGTAAATGTTTATTTAAAGTACATACCTTAATTGTTTACAAACACTGCCTGTTACACGGCAGTAAAACTGATGATAAAAAAACTAACAGTGTCATTGTCATGGACCCATATGCTGCGGAAGCTAGCTCTCCAATCCGCTAAACAGATTCAATATTTCCAGGGTGACGTTTTGGTGAATTTACAAAATTGAAACGTTACAAAAAGAGTGCCCCTGTAAGTTAATAATACTAACAAAAATTGTAAAAGTGTCAGCATATTCGCTTATGCTAACGACGCTAGCTTGATTACATTACAATAGCACATACAAATATGCGGGAAAACACAGACTTCACACATGGGACGGTTTAGGAAGTATAAATTGTTTGTCATATTGAAAAATGTACAAAGTGAGTGATGGAGTGATGTATGAAGAATCCTTTTTGAGCAGAAACGCTATAGACGAATAGTAAATGAAACGCGATATACTTCCAATTCAAGGCACAAAATCGGAAGTATATTTTAAATTTGCAGCATCTGCAGAGCGCGACCTCACCTAAAAGATGGCGGCATAGAACCAACAATAACACACCTTTCCAATATCTCTGCTTGTGTTTTATGAAAACTATTTGTTGAATACAAAACATTATGGCCATAAGCTGGACCATATTATAAGCTGCGGGGTTCAAAGCAGAGGAAAAAAGTAACTGCTTATAGTCCGAAAAATATGGTTAGTGTCTCTTTCTAAGTAACAATACGAACTCGATAATCATTTGTGTAGTATACGAACGTATTTGAGTGACGAACCAGACAAATAAGTGTTGACTACAAGAGATACTGTATGTATGTCTGTATACCAAGGTAGTGCTCGGCGTACTGTTTGTTAAATTAGGACTAAACAGAACAAGCTGAAGCACGGCAAACATGGCGGCAGGCCTGATTCGTTGAGATATAATTTTAATGGCTTGTTTCTTTTATTCGGTCGCGCTTCTCTTCTTCTGTGCACTAACTTTCTCAATTCTGATAGTTGGAGGGCAGGTTTGTGTCGATCTCTGAGCGGCGCTCAAATGTGCACGTCAACTGTACTGTATAATCAAAACAAATGTTTCTTGTGTAAACAAACAAAGCAGGTACAGTAACGTGTACTAATGTATCAACTCTTGATTGCTCAAACGGCTCGACCCTGCGACAAATACTACTGTAACCGGCAGTGGAATGGGTTCGTAACTCAAATTATGTTAGCAACTTTTAAAGCATAACAAATAGCCGAGAGACGGCTCGTATTTCAAATTAATCTTAAATGTATGTACTCGTAAGTTGAGGTACCACCGTATTCTTTTTGACATTCTTTGCCTATGTCAGACTTTTCCCTCGACAACTTAATGTGTGTCTCTCTTTTGCAATGAAGACAAGGGTGTGTTGCTGTAGAGTTCTCTCCTCATTCTACATCAATGCCTGTCAGCCTGTTTGGCTGCGCCTCCCCGACGATGCCCAGACTACAAAAACCATGCTTTCAGCTCCTAAAAGAGTGCCAGTGCATGAGGGCATTCCCACTAGTGGGGAGAAGCCCATTGCCACACTGCTATGCTCTCATTACTTGCCAAGTTCCTTTTCATTTTACTTTCGCCTTTCTCCCTCTTTTTTTCACATCCTTTTGTTGCCTATTTATATTCTGTTTTTCCCTGTTGGTGACACCCTCTTCATTGTATCCTCACAATGCACTCATTTCTGTAGTTTTTCAATGGCTTCTTTTTATCTGCGCTAATTTCCACTGGAGATGTTTTTTTGTTTTTTTTAAACTTGCTGTCAGTCCATTAACAATCTGTTGTCTCTGACCTGGCACGCATGCACACAGTTATTAACTTATTGGATTCAAACTAAGAGACTCTGGCCACTTCCATATTACTGTTTTACAAATCTCAAGTTTATAATGTCCACTATATTCGCTCATATCCTTGTTTGGTTGAAACTTGCCAAAGTTGCTCCAAGCGTGTCTCCGAATATTTTACTTTGTGGATTAGTCAGGATGTTTGAACACAAACATGTCCTCGGTTTTCTTGTGCTCTCACCACCTTGATCTGTCCTGTACATAGCTTTGCTTTAGGCGCTACTGTTTTCGTCTTTCACAAATGATGGGTTTTCTCAGCTGCCACCCCTCTGTCCTCTCCTTCCCCTTCTACCACAAATCATTCCAGCGCCACTGTGCACTTGGCTTTAGTCAATATTGCCACAGCTTTGACTGAAGAATACATCCCAGAGTCATGTCTAGACTTAAGTAAAGTGTTAGCTAGAAGTTGGCAGAGCATTGCTTTCTTCATCCCATACATCTGGCACTATCCTTTACAAAAAATAATTAATGTGTGTACTTGTCACTCATGCCAAGGTGGAGGAAAATGACAGACTAGAGGCTCAGTTAGTTCCTTTACATTTTTACCATTATTCCTTCTTTCCATGTAATTAATTAAAGAGTCATCATCGTTTGGTGTACACTGATAAAGCTGTGTTTTGTTTGTTTGCAGAATAATTCTGTGTCACCGTCGGACAGCTTGCGGGCAGCAAGTGAGAAGCACCGTGGCTCGTCAGATTATGGACTTGATCCCAAGAAACGCAAAGTGGATGACAAGGACAGCATGAGCAGATATGTGAGTGTACTTGCTTCTGTCAAAACATCAGCAAGCGCAATTATTTGCTCAACGCACGCAAACCTAACAAAACCTAAACATACTGACAATAGCTAAATCCTGGATGTAACGTTTACCCACTACTATACTATGTGGACAAAAGACAAGACATTGGATGGATTTAGTTCCCAACACTCATTCAAGCATGTCTTTATGGACCTTGATTTGTGCACTTTGTACGCCATTTTGAAATTCCAAACAAAGATTAAGGAAAGTTTCAGGAAAACTAACCCAACTCCTAAATGATAAAAGTTTTCCATCCATCCATCCATTTTCTACTGCGTGTCCCTCTCAGGTTTCTATTAAGAAAATTCAAAAGCATACTTTTGTCCATATAATTGTGGCGTCTACTGTATAAATCACGTCAACACAATTTTCACTTATATTAGAATTGTTCTGCAAAAACGCATTTTTAAACATTCGTTTTCGCGTCCAAGTATCACTTCTGCGTTTTTTTATGAAATATCGCTAAAATACGATCTAAAATAAAAATTTGTTCAATGCTTGCTTCAGCCGCAGGTACTCGCTGTTCCTCTAGCCTAAAAGCTACATTAAGTTGCAGGACGGGCAGACCAAAACAAGGTCGCTAGTTAGTTTAACCATCGAGCTAGCTTATCTGTTCCGAATCAGTTGTAGTACTAGAGTATTTTTATTAGCTAGTAAGAAGGTATATTTTTAATGTGACTGATTGTAAACACAGGTCACAACTCCGGAAGTATATTACCTGAGGGGGCGTGGCTTCAGGGTTGAGTTGAGTTACTTTTCTGAGTTCTTTGCATGAATGTTATATAATTTTACATTGGTTTGGTTTTAGTGTATTTCGAACATGTACGCAGTCACAATATGTTAGATCATACAATTTACATTTTCTCATTTCTCCTAACATGTCTGAAAAGGAGTAGGTAGAAGCAAATTGTGTTTAGTCTTACCCTTTTTCCAATTTATTGCTATTACTGCCATATATGATCACTTCCTATTTTTATATTGTAACACAATTTACATCAATGAAATACAACAGTTCTCTTGATAAGCAGTTAAGTCAGTTATAATTCCCATAATGAGATGGGTTATATCTCATTTTCAATAAGGTTCAAGACGTTTACAAATTACAAGGAAGAGTAATTTTGATAAATACTTCCAGTTTGAACAGCCTCTTAAAGTGGATCATATTATTAAATTGTT
The DNA here is from genome assembly GCF_033978685.3 of Nerophis lumbriciformis. Classification (NCBI taxonomy): domain Eukaryota; kingdom Metazoa; phylum Chordata; class Actinopteri; order Syngnathiformes; family Syngnathidae; genus Nerophis; species Nerophis lumbriciformis. The sequence continues at coordinate 46,689,283 of NC_084562.2, forward strand.
TGACTTATTTGCTTACTCCACTCCATAATTTAATTCTACATAATAAAGGTCTTAAGTGTTGTAAGTGCATACAAGTGTTTTAAGTTAAGTTTTTCTCGAACATTACGTTTTCAGTGTTAATAATGTTAGTAAAATACCTACTGAAAAAACAAGAAAATAAGTGGTACATTACATGGGACGTGTAAGTTTAAAAAAGACAGCCAAATAAGGTTGGTAGATGAGAATAATTGTAAAGGTAAAAGGTAGTGTAGAAATGCACCCAATTGCAGACATTGTAGTCTTGATTTTTAACATTTTCTTTAGGGGTTTGCGTGGCAGCACTTCGTGCTGATTGAAATGTTCCTCTTTTTTTCCTCAAGGGGTGCTCACATTCCTGAAACTTTATTTACTTAATTATTCCCTTCATACAAGTTGTTAGTGATTTTTAATTTTTTTTTACAATATTAGTGTTTACCTTGTCCTGTGTTTGGCTTGTCTTCATTTCAGGACAGTGACGGTGACAAAAGCGATGACTTAGTGGTGGATGTTTCCAATGAGGTGAGACTGCGTTAGGACAAAGCTGCTCAGCCGCATTCCACAGTGTGAATGGTGCATGGAGACTAAACACAGCTGTCTGGGGGGGAAATCAACACCATCCACATTGTTGCCAATAAGTCTGTCCTAATGTTGGCTGTGTGTGCAAGGGTGTGAGTATTCTTTGTTGTAATTCTTTTGGCATTCATGCATAAAATAAGACAATGATAACAAGGAGCAGGTGAATAAGGAGTGTTTGTGTATGTGAACGTTTGAGCACACACAAGTCTATATATTATCTGTGTTTGCACATGAGGCCCCAGTTTGTTTGACCTACATGCCAGTCGCTTTCCTCTGGTCTGTTTGCTCAATCGCTCTCCTCGTCTGTCTCGTTTATCTCTGTAGGATCCAGCCACCCCTCGGGCGAGCCCCGCTCACTCTCCCCCAGAAAACGGACTGGACAAATCACGGCTCCTCAAAAAGGACGCAGCACCCAACAGCCCTGCGTCTGTCGCATCATCGGGCAGCACACCATCCTCCAAAGCAAAGGACCACACCCATATGACTGTGAGTGACACTCTAAAAAAAAAAAAATCGACTTGGTGAAATGATGGTGCTCTAGAGGGGGGTAAGAGGTTTTAACTGACAGACTAAAGGGTATTTGTCAAGTGAAGTGGGTGTTTGTGTGCAGGCCTAGTATCCAGGAGGCTTAGCAGTTAGCTACTATGCGGGGCTTGAAGGGGCAGTGGGTCGATGCACTCTGTGGAAATCAAACCCTGTGGCTTACTCTTCTCAATCGCCTTTATGGCTTAGCCAATAAATGGTTGTTTCTTCCTCACTGAGGCTATAAATAGCTCGAGACGTGCTGCTTTTTCCTTCCTTGTTTTCTGTCATCTCTTCCTCCTTTCTTAAAATGCTACTACCCAACATTGTCCTGATCCACTGGTTTGACATGAACTATACTTGTGTTCTATGATATGGACATAAACATATATCCTGATGACGATATACATCACGATATAGTAATTTTTTCTTATAAGTATACATATATACACATGCATCCATCCATCCATCCATCTTCTTCCGCTTATCCGAGGTCGGGTCGCAGGGGCAGCAGCTTAAGCAGGGAAGCCCAGACTTCCCTCTCCCCAGCCACTTCGTCCAGCTCCTCCCGGGGGATCCCGAGGCGTTCCCAGGCCAGCCGGGAGAGATAGTCTTCCCAGCGTGTCCTGGGTCTTCCCCGTGGCCTCCTACCGGTCGGACGTGCTTGAAACACCTTCCTAGGGAGGTGTTCGGGTGGCATCCTGACCAGATGCCCGAACCACCTCATCTGGCTCCTCTCGATGTGGAGGAGCAGCGGCTTTACTTTGAGCTCCCCCCGAATGACAGAGCTTCTCACCCTATCTCTAAGGGAGAGCCCCGCAACTCGGCGGAGGAAACTCATTTCGGCCGCTTGTACCCGTGATCTTGTCCTTTCGGTCATGACCCAAAGCTCATGACCATAGGTGAGGATGGGAACGTAGATCGACCGGTAAATCGAGAGCTTTGCCTTCCGGCTCAGCTCCTTCTTCACCACAACGGATCGATACAGCGTCATACACATGCAATGAATGCTAATTTCATTTATCTGTTCTCCTTTTATTTATAAAACACATGATGTATTAAAATGATATGCCAAATTAAAAAAGAATAAAAAAGTATTGCTAATACCAGCCCTTCTTATCGATGGTGTATACTAGACCAACATAAATTTAGAGATGACATCTGTAATTTCTCAGTGTCTTCGGGACTTCTTGTCATAAACTGTGCCTTTGGACAAAGACTCTGTTTTGCTTTTATGGTGTTTTCATCCCATTGTGGTTTTGAGGTAACATTTTAACACGGACTCTGTACTGTTCCTGACGTGTCTTCAAATGATAGAAAATAATAGATGTGTTCAAGTCACTAGCAACGACTCATTGTAGGCATGTTTCGCAAATTAGCTTACCATTATTTGGTTGGTGTCTGAGTTTTTTAATCCAAACAAAGCAGTTCCTTTTTCCTCTTTTTGGTATCAGTTCCTGTTTGGGTTTGTTAGTCTAGCTTCTGTTGTACTTTCCCTCTGTGCAATGTTGACATCCATGTTCCCGCAAAATAGCAGTTTTGCTGCAGTTACAGTTTCAGCCCAGACGTAAAAATTATGACAAATCAATCAATCAAAGTTCACTTATATAGCCCTTGTCTCAAAGGGCTGCACAAGCCACAATAACATCCTCAACTCAGATACCACACCAGGGCAAGAAAAAACTCAACCCACTGGGAACAACGGGAAACCTTGGAAGGGACCGCAGATGTTGGGACCCCTCTTGGGTGACCTGTGCAATGGATGACGAGTGAATAGAGTAAATAACATGAGAGTCGAGTCCATAGTGAGGCCAGCAGTGGATCCTCTTGTATGTAGACAAGTCAGCAGCACAGAGATGTCACTAACTGATGCATAGAACAGTGGTCCATCCATTTTTTTGGAGGATCTTCGAGATTAAGGGATGATGAGACACCGGCCGGTAGTTTACCATGTGGTTAGACTCGAGGTTAGGTCTTTGGAGGGTGAATAACCGCTGTTTTGAAATCTATGGGAGCAGTACCAGAGGAAAGTGATAAGTTAATAATATTCTGCACTAATGGTTCTAATATTACAAATCGCTCCTTCATAAGTTTCCCAGGAAGTGGGTCAAGTAAACATGTTGTTTTGTCCCATTTACGAGTTGAAGTAGTTTCTCTGTTATTTCTTCAAAAAGAGAGAGATTATTTTGGAGCTCAATATCTGTCGTACATACATTCGTATCTGCGTTAATAGAACCCAAATGGATGTGGGACGCGTTGTCTTTCATCTCCTTTTCTAATGAGTTCAATTTTCTTAGTAATGAAGTGCGTAAAGTCATCAGCCGAGTGGTTGGAGCTACCGTTGTAGAAGTCCTGTGTTGGGTTAGTGACGCTAATGTAATAAACAAATATTTAGGATCACTTTTATTGAGGCGGATTAGATTTGAGTATTAACTAGTTTTAGCTGTGGTAAGAGCGTATTTATAAGTTATTAAACTATCACTCCATACTTGATGCAAAACCTCAAGTTTAGTCGCACGCTATTTGCGTTTCACCTTTCTACATGATAGTTTAAGAGCTCTGGTTTCTTCTGTGAACCAGGGGGTACTTCTTTTCGGGGCCTTTTTTAGCTTTAGCGGTGCTATACTATCAATGACGTTGCGCAGGGCATCGTTAAAGTTGTTAGTGAGGTTATCGATAGAGCCCGCACAATTTGGGAATGGTGCCATCACCGAAGGCAGCAGTCCAGCAAGACTTATGATTGTGGCAGCATTAGTTTTGCGGCTGATAAAGCAGTGGTTATTAGTAGCTTGTTGACAAGGAGTCAGAACTTCGAATTTTATAAGGTAGTGATCGGACATTCCTATAGTGTACCGCAGTACCATAACTTTAGAGGTGGTGATACCCCGGAAAAGGAATAGATCTATTGTATTACCGTTGCGATGCGTGGGTTAATTTATTATTTGTACCACAGCTATCAATTATAGTCTGGAGCGCCACGCACGGAGGGTCTGATAGGGTATTCATATGGATATTAAAATTCCCCATTATAATTATATGATCTTTGTGCATCATTAGATCAGCAACAAGCTTTAAAGATATTTGCTGATACCCAAATAGGGCCCAGGGCGGGTGATCGATAACAGCTAGATGAAGATGTAGTGGTGTGACAGATCTCATAGTAAGCACCTCAAATGATTTATATTTAGAACTTAGGTTAAGGTTTTCATTGGATATCAGTGCGACCCCTCCACCCCTTTTAAGGGGATGGGTAATATGTGTACTCGTATAGTTAGGAAATGCCTCGTTAAGTGGAAAAAACTAATCTGTTTTTAGCCAAGTCTCACTGAGACCAATGGCGTTAAGATTGTTAACGCTATTATTTAATGACCTCATTAACTACTAGTGCTTTTGACAGGCAATGATCTGATGTTTAAAAGCCCATTATATTGGTTGTTTTGAGGCATTTTTGTCAATGGTATCTGTAATACTAATATTAATAATGTTAGTCTATTTTGCGTGGTGCGCCTTAAATAATTTTGATCACATTGATATGGTGGGGATCTTGAGATTATTTGCTTGGTGCTGCGATAGATTTAGCGCTTTACATATTGCCTCCTCAGTAGAATGCATGTATACCTCTGGCACAGTCGCTACAGAAAAAACATGTGAGTCATATATTATTCTACGAGAAATGCTGTGTGTTCAGGAATTTTTCAGCCTGGCACTGGTTAGTTCTAGCTTAACTGACTCCTCACCCGGGCTGACAGACACTGTAATTGCCTGTGTCCAAGCGTTCCCTAGTATAGTTAGTCAAGTGTGACTCAACGAGTAATCTATGTTTCTAGATAGAGTAATGGCGCCTTCCAGGTTAGAGTGAAGTCCGTCCCTCAGCAAGCTCGGTTTGCCCCAGAAAGAGGGCCAATTATCAATGAACATTAGTCCCTGTTCTTAACAAAAACTAGCCAGCCATTGTTAAGCAAGACTAAATTACTATACCTCTCATCATTGCCTCTCGCAGGCAGGGTGCCCGAGACAACTACTCAAGGCTGAGACATCTTTCTAGCGAGATTACAAGGCCTAGCTATGTTCCTCTTTGTAATATCTGATTGTCTCATTCTAGTGTCATTGGAGCCAACAAGTACAACTATGTTTGCGTAGCTAGTGGTGGGATTAGCCTGTTGTTTGTGTTTGCTAAGCCTGTTCCGAGTCAGCTCCCTAAGATTAGATTCAATGTCGGGTGCTCGGGCCCCGGAAATACACTTAATTATAACTGGTTTACTAAGTTGTATGTTACGGGTAATGGAGTCCCTTATGATTAAGGTGTGGTGTCCGGTAAACTGGGGTGTAGGACTAGCTGAAAGGCTAATTCTGTTGTGCGTTTCAACTGGTTCACAGTGGCTTTTAGGCCGCTTAGGGCTGCTACAAACTGGGCTAGTCAGCTTGCTAAAGTTACGACTTTGCTTTAACTGGGGGACACGGCCCTCTTGAAGAGCCAACCTGTCCATGAGTAAGGTGCACGGAGAAAAGAAAGCCATACTCACCTTCTTTCTTTCACCGAGTCAAGTTTGTCTTGTTTTTGGAGCACAGTAGCTTCGGACCGGGACGAGTTTAGATTCTCCAGCTCAGCAGCTAGCTAGCTGAAAGTGAGGTGATGAAACAGAAAGTGGGTGCTTTGTAAGTTTGATAAGACTGCAAAATATGTTTGAGAAGGAATAACAAAAGCTGTAAAACAATTAGAAGCACACAGATAGAAAGATAGCACTTACTGAGCGGTGAAACAGCGGCAGCGAAAGCTACATCATACAATAGACATTTTTATGTCGCACTTACTATGATATATATTGTGATATTGCACAGCACTAAACTATACCATTCAAGGTTTGTAAACCACATCACTCCACTTCACCACCCAGCCAGCTTCTCTACAGCCCTATTTAATGTGTGTCCCCAAGTTGAAACCCTGACTTTTCTTCCCTTGATTTGGAAAAGAAGACAGAGCTTAATTATGTGTTTGGGCCATCATCTAGCTTGTCCAGCTATGTTTAACGAGCTCGACTTCTTAGCAACGGTTTATGCTTTGACCTACGCCAACCACTCTAACCATGGCTGTAATGAATTGTCAGTGTTAGATTGGATTACCCTGAGCTGTCTGTTTGGATTGTCACTCTGGATTTTCTTGCCAGAGGGAGTTTTCGCAACTGCCTAGGTTTTTGTTATTTACACTTTTTTTCAACAGGCAGGTGTGTTCCTTTAGGACATTTGATATTTTCCACACTTCTTTTCCATGTCGCTGAGAACTATTGACTGTCCTTACAATACAAATGTGCAAAACCACTAAAAGGTGTTTGTTGTTTTAGAATGACAAGTCATCAACACCGAGCCTGAAATCCAACACACCTACGCCCAGGAATGAGGCGCCCACACCAGGAACGAGCACCACTCCTGGACTGAGGCCTCTGACAATGGGCAAACCTCCTGGAATGGAAGCATTAGGTAGTAGACACTCTCATACCCCTGAACTGTAAACATATTTTGCATAACGACAAAAAAGTCTGTGGTGTAGCTAGTTGACTAAGTTTTAAATAAACCAATGTCAGATTATTCAATCAATCAATCAATGTTTATTTATATAGCCCTAAATCACAAGTGTCTCAAAGGGCTGATTATTGAACCTTTCATGTTTACCATCGTATTTGGGAGTGTTCAATGTTTACAACTGGAATTTGAGCTATCTGTGGTGGTTGGTTGTGGCTGTTGGGGAAACAAAGACAAAGTCTGCACAACTATGCATTAACATGGAGAATTCTTAACAGGAAGTACCAAATCTATTTGTAGCAATTAGGGATGTCACAATAAATTATATTAGTTATGACTGCGATAAAAACAATTTTAATTAAAATGATCAAAAAAACGTGATTGATAGCCACACTTTTATAAACTCACAGACGGGCTGGCGCTAGCGTTCTAGCTTAAGTGCTAACATAAATACAAGATACAAAAATGTGTTTCTCTTGAAGAAACGACATACTCCAATCTAAACTTTTATGAACACATTGCTGTCTAAGCAACTAAGTTATTCAATTGTGCACAGTGATCGATATATATATATATATATAGATATATATTGGACAAGGGGGTGTTTTTACAGCCCATTCAAGGACCGCTGAACAGACACCACAACACCTGCCAAAACACTCTTATCAGTGAAGCAAAAGAAACACAAAACAAGCAAAATAGTGGGCTTTCTAAAAAATGTAAATATACCAGTGCGTGCATAAGTACTTTTTGAGCCCATTCAACAATACTGCGATAATAATGATAGTTTTGGTCATAATAACTGTGATATGAATTTTTTATATCATTACATCCGTAGTAGTGGTGTAAGTTTATCCAATTTGGGCCGCAACAAACTAATGTACAGTGAAACCTCAATTTACAAACTGTGGCCTGGTGGTTAGAGTGTCCGCCCTGAGATCGGTAGGTTGTGAGTTCAAACCCCGGTTGAGTCATACCAAAGACTATAAAAATGGGACCCATTACCTCCCTGCTTGGCACTCAGCATCAAGGGTTGGAATTGGGGGTTAAATCACCAAAAATTATTCCCGGGCGCGGCACCGCTGCTGCCCACTGCTCCCCTCACCTCTCAGGGGGTGAACAAGGGGATGGGTCAAATGCAGAGGACAAATTTCACCACACCTAGTGTGTGTGTGACAATCATTGGTACTTTAACTTAACTTATTTGGTTTTTAAAAGGGCTTCATAAATCAAAAAGTGTGTACAGTGAAGCAATTTTCTCCATAAGAAACAATGTAATTATGAATAATGGGTTGCAGCCTTGACAAAAGTCCATATTTTAGTGAAGGTTTGTACACTTTGAACATAATATAACGTGCTATACAGTACTGTATATCAAACACACATAAGGGGGTGATGGATCAACTTTAATATTTATTAACAAGCTGAACTGTGCTGTATGCACTGCTCTAGCAACACACGCTCACACACAAAAGTCACTATGGTGGTTTCACAATCAATCAGAAATGACAAAATCCTTAACTTTTAACAACAATATTTCTACAATAATCATTTAAAAAAGGAAAGGCCACCAACATTAACATTGACAATCAGCTGAGGAGAAAGCAGTAAAAAGGGACAGAGAAGGACGTCTGTGGGATCTGGGGCCGGGATCTGGGTTGTGTGCGGGAGAGGGGGTGTGCATGTGTGGGCTCTTGTGCCACGTGTAGTGTAGTGTCTTTTTCTCCACTGTGAAATAAGTCCGCTCTGGCATAATTTTTGAGAAAAGTCCGGTCTCATCACAATTAAAACTTACTGTAGTACAACGCCTGCCTCGTCAATTATTCCATACTTGTGACCACCATTAATGTACTCCTCGCAAATAGGTTTTTTTTTTAACTTCACAGCAATTTTCTCTTTCTTTCAACGCTGGTCTGTTGAGTTTTTGCGACTCAAAATGGACAAAACCTGTCAAAAAACGGCACACAGTAGTGAGTGATTGGTAATGTCATGCAATGTGCAGCAAGAAATGTGAAGGGCTCCGCCTCCTCACTTAAATACTGTGCCCAGCTTTTTGCTTGCAAGCGGAACACAAAATGAATTAATGAAGAATTCGTACAAAGAGACATGGTTCGCACATGAAGGCACATTTGGCTCGATCTAAAAGTTTGCAAATGGTTCCGCTATATGGGAAACTCACATTATTGGCTGTTTACTACATGACTTTTTTACAAAGTCCAGCTAAAGACAACACAACTGTCATTAAATGATGCACTCACGTAAATAAATCAAATAATGTAATATTTAAAGTGTTAAATTGTCTACAAGGTTTGTATGTAACTAACTGAAATGATCTTTTCTCCTCTGAAGCTGCCCCTGCCCTTCGCACACCGCTGTCTATTGCAGGTTCCTACGCCACCCCATTTGCGATGATGGGTCATCATGAAATGAATGGATCCCTGACCAATGCGGGTGTCTACCCTGGCCTTATTTCACCTCAGATGAGCGTGGCTGCTGCGGCTGCTGCTTATGGACGCTCACCAATTGTAAATATGTTATCTTCATGGTTCTAAATGTCCATTTCACACATGATATACTTGTAGCAAAACCCTTTTATGCAAGTAAATGATCCATCTTGGCTCATTATTGTACAATGTATTTACCAAATGACTTTGAGGCATTTAAATGTTCAGTCTGTATTTCCATAACTCGTTGTGAATATGTCTGCTCCTCTTCATTGTGTACTTAATGAAAAAGTGCAAAAACCGCTGTGCTCCCATGGCTTTGATGTTCCCTAGTTAGCATTCTAAAGGCTTAAAAAGGCTCTTTCCCAAAATGAATGTCATGTTTGAAAATCTCCCAGGTTTTGATTAGTATTAGCAAGTTGTATTATCTTGTAGAAAGCTTCTTTGTCTGCCATCGAGAAGAATCCACGGCTTTCAAGGGATTTATCTGAAAACATTACTATTTCTCAGGGTGCTAGCAGATGAAATGTGACATAATTTCTAACTTGACTATTGTACCATCTCATTTTATATCAGCACGGTATAATTTGTTTTTAATGCCACTCATTGCTTGTTTATGCAGGCGGGGTTTGACCCTCATCCCCACATGAGAGCTCCAGGCCTCCCAACCAGCCTCACTTCTATTTCAGGAGGAAAGCCGTGAGTATTTGAGCTCTTATGACATTATATTACAAAACAATTTTATCTTTTCAACAATCTGTGTCAAAATGACAGGAGACTAAAGTTAATCTCTCTCCTCTCCCCCCTGACTCCTTTGCAGGGCTTATTCTTTTCATGTGAGTGCAGACGGTCAGATGCAGCCTGTGCCCTTCCCTCCAGACGCACTTATAGGCCCAGGCATCCCACGCCACGCTCGTCAGATCAACACGCTGAGTCACGGGGAAGTTGTGTGCGCTGTCACCATCAGCAACCCCACACGTCACGTCTACACGGGCGGCAAGGGCTGTGTGAAGATCTGGGACATCAGCCAACCGGGCAGCAAGAGCCCTGTGTCCCAACTCGACTGTCTGGTAATTAGTTGTCTTTGTTTCTTGCAAGTCATGGCAGAATGCCCTATTTCACAGGGTTCCAGGCAGCAGTGATACATTATATACTCTCTGTATGACAGCTCATTGCTTCAGCCCGATTTCCCCATCCAACTGTAGCTTAACTCCAAATTCTAGTTGGACCGAATTGTGAGTAATTCAGCAGTGCCTGGCTGTGCTGTGCTGAAATAATCTTTTGCAGAGGAAAAAAGTCCTGCTGTGTAAATATGTTCTGATTGGCTGACCTTGTCTGCTGTTACCCAGCTCATTGTGTCCTCTCAACTGCCTCCCATTTCTCATTTTGATACTGTGGCTTCATACTGTTCATATGGCCTAAAACACCCGCAGATGCATTAAGAGTGCAATTCAGTCTTATAAAGCCATCAGGGTGCTGTTTTATCCGTAAAAAAATATTCACAGTATTGACTCCTTCCCTGTCTCCTGCCTGTATTTCTTGTTAAAGCTCATACTGTTTAACATCACTTTAACATGATAGGCACGCAGAGGCCTTTTAGAAAACCGCACAATTCAGGTTTACCAGAGAGGTACTGAACTCTTAATACAGTGATATTGTACCTCGGATTTAGTTAATAATCCATTATAAAATGTCAGCGGAAAGCAAATCGTATGAAAACAAAAGGACTTATTCCTATAAGAAATGGTGTTAAAAAAATTCTTCCGTCCAGGCAATGAAATTGATAATTGTAGCATTTTATTGTGAACAGCGATGAGTGACTAGGGAAAAGGGGAGAACCATACACACTACCTTCATACTATGCTACCAGCAGTTTTTTCTTGTATTCAATAGTGTTTCTCACATTCTTTATCAAAGCTTTCTTCGCCTCATCATTGCCTTATTTTACTATTGTACTCAATAAATCAAGCACAGATACTGATCACCAACACGTGATTCTTTTGTTTGGGCGCCTAATTCCACAGAATGAGAGCTACAGTGGTACTTCAACTTAAGAGTGCCCCAACTTAAGTGTTTTGAGATAACAGCGGTCTCTCTGCTATTTGTTACGCTTGAAGATGCTAGAAAAAAATTCACTATAAAAACATCCCTGCCATTAATTGGCATAGCAAATGCTACAGTGAATGCCGTAAGATCCGCCCAGAACATCTGGTCTTACTCGATAGTATTAGCTTATAGCTAGAGATGGACATAACTTTGTTTTCCAACTATGGGATGGAAGTGAGTGAGTGTGAAAGACTGTACTAAAAAGAAAAATGTGGATGATATTCATTGAAATAAAGAAATAAATCATCAAAAAATGACCGAGCATGTCGCCAACTTGGCGAAGCAATTCGAGCGTATCACTGCTAGTCTGCACCATACTGAAACAGAAGTCTGTTTTGTCTAAAATGTCAATATCTAATTGGCGGACATTTATCAATGAAAATAATCGAGAAAAGCTGCTGATGGTGTGATTGACGTGGAAGCAGTTTAAATGTATTTATTTCAATTAATTTCAATACGAGACATTTATTTGAGATACAAGTGTTTTGTGTTAAGAGCTGCCTCCCAGTTCGTAAATTGTGGTGCTACTGTAGTATGTCACGCCTAATGTTTGGTCAACCAATAATCAAGACTCTATACAAAAACCGGATAAAAAGGTAGCCGAAAATGTTTGTTTAAAACCAAATCAAGACAAGGAGTGGAATGTACAAAAACCGAGGTACCACCATATTATCTCTATGGATTTTCTGAACTGTTAGATTTTTTTAGATTGTGAAAATATTCTCAATTTATCTGGATGATGCTCACTACTTGTTTCTGCTCTAGAACCGGGACAATTACATCCGCTCTTGCAAGCTGTTGCCTGACGGCCGCACCCTGATCGTGGGTGGCGAGGCCAGCACGCTGACCATCTGGGACTTGGCATCACAGACGCCACGCATTAAGGCGGAGCTTACCTCCTCTGCCCCAGCCTGCTACGCACTGGCGATAAGTCCCGATGCCAAGGTCTGCTTCTCCTGCTGCTCCGATGGAAACATAGCTGTGTGGGACCTCCATAATCAGACCCTTGTTAGGTCAGTGCTCCCAACATGTCAATAAAAATGCCTTGCATATTACGGCGCTTAAAACCGCACCACTTACAGTATTTTAAGAATTGTGATTAAACCGGAGAGGCTTCCTCTTCTGCTCTGGGGACGGCGTGGCGAAGTTGGGAGAGTGGCCGTGCCAGCAATCTGAGGGTTACTGGTTCAATCCCCACCTTCTACCATCCTAGTCACATCCGTTGTGTCCTTGAGCAAGACACTTCACCCTTGCTCCTGATGGGTCCTGGTTAGTGCCTTACATGGCAGCTCCAGCCTTCAGTGTGTGAATGTGTGTGTGAATGGGTGAATGTGGAAATAGTGTCAAAGCGCTTTGAGTTCCTTAAAAAGGTAGTAAAGCGCTATACAAGTACAACCCATTTACCATTTACCATTTGCTCCTGTCTTATTCCAGGCAGTTCCAGGGCCACACAGATGGAGCCAGCTGTATCGACATTTCCCATGATGGGACCAAGCTCTGGACTGGAGGCTTGGACAACACAGTCCGCTCCTGGGATTTGAGAGAAGGACGGCAGCTCCAGCAACACGACTTTACCTCACAGGTACAGACAAGCTTAATCAAACATGTTCATCTCTCCTTTTCATTGTGTTCAACCTCCAAGGTTGAACACAATCCGTTATATACAAGTATAATGGGCATATTAATGAACTGTGGTCATTATAAAACCTGTAACTATCAGGGAACATTTTAAGTAGAATGTTAACATTCTTAATGTCGTGCGAGTGTTAACTTAACCCCTGTTCATTTTAATAATGAATGAGTAACGAAGGAACAGAACGTAATGCTAGGACAACTTCCTGACCTCCCACCCATGCATGGCTGCGGTTCAAACTTCAAAGTTGTGTCTTGCTTTTTTAACAAATTCCAAATTGATCATCCTTTAAAAATGAAGAGGTTTCACGGATTTAAAACAAATCTATTTTGTTTGTTCTTGTTCAGATCTTCTCTCTAGGCTACTGTCCCACTGGAGAATGGCTGGCTGTGGGCATGGAGAGCAGCAATGTGGAAGTGTTGCACCACACCAAGCCTGACAAGTACCAGTTACATCTGCACGAAAGCTGTGTCCTCTCGCTCAAGTTTGCCTACTGTGGTACGAAATATTATTTATTGCATTATTACCACACTAAAGGTTTGGTTGGCTGGGCAACATCTTAAATGGTTTGTCATGTACAGTGGTATCTCAGGTTTTGTACGCCCCAATTTTCGTATGATTCGGTTTTCAATTAAAAAAACATAGATTTTGCTCCTGTTTTCATATACCATCTCGACTATCATTCTGTCATCCAAATTACCTGCAGGATTTTGGAGCCTTTTTTCTGTGATTATTGCGGCCTAAAATGCATGAGTTTGGGCAGCTTTGTCCGAATTTTGCTGGAAAAGTCGAAATATTTTGAGGCTTTTTTTTTTTATTCATTGAATTTACTCAGGATTTTATTAGTTAGTTATCAATGCTATAAGTGTTTCTTCGAACTGTAACCCCAGAAATAGGGAAAAAAATATGCTACCTTTTTTATCACTTCCACGGGAACTCGCATTCTCATTGTCTCTCCTTCGACAAATGGACAAAGTTTTTTGCTAAGTAGAAACACAGCTAACCCAGCAGGACATTGGAACGTTCTCTTGCCGTCTGAGAAGTGTTGTATCCAAAATAGCTGCAATTGCTTTCTCTTAAGGTATTGATGTGGGATTTCCACAAGCGTCTGTACGTTTAGAGGAATGAGAAACACGGGCATGTCTGGATGACTCACCTTTATATTTGCAGTGGTTACCTACAAGTTATGAAACCGCTTTATTATGAAGCTGGCTGTGGCGCGTTCTTTCTGATGTCACTACCTGTGTGGGCATGGTCTTTCTGGCGTCACTTTCTCTCCAAACTCACTTTGTAAATGATCAATGAGTCCATACAAAGCTAAGTGCCGGAGATTCAAGAATTACACAGCTGACTTACCCGTGTAAAAATTTGTCCGAGGAGGGGGACTTTAAACGCTGATTTAGTGTGGCTGAAACGGGGCTTAGGCTAAATAATTATTAGTTTAAGGGGTTAAACGACTTAGTGTAGACATAGCCTTATTGTCCGCTGTCTGATCTGTCATCCACAAGTTGCAGACATTCTACGTGTATGTTTTACTCTTTAAAAGTGTTTGTCCATCTTAAACATTGATTTTTGGTCCAACACATTTACAAACAAAACGAGGTACCACTGTAGACCTCTGCCACTCACCTAAGTATTAGGGTCTTATTTTGGTTCAGGTGAATGGAAGCTGCAGGTCTCACAGTATTACAGCTGTGAACAAACGATGTAAACCATGGGCATGCTGCAGCTATCATGAGACTGAACTACTTATTAGAACCCATTACACAATATCAATTAACACTGCAGTGTTAAGAAGAAGGAACAAAAAAACTGACACGTGCGCGTGAAAGACACATCAACGACTTACATCACTTTGTCAGGGCCCATGGGGTTAACATGGAAGCTGTTATTTAACAGACATACCCATTGAGGAAAAATAATCCTCTCTTCAAACTGCTTTGCTCATGGGCACATAAGTTGCAAACTATAACTGCACACAAATGAACCGTTGTTTAACACCCACGACCAACCCCGAAAACTACTATAGCTGCTTTATTCAAATGATGCTTCTTCTGGGCTTTGCTACCATTAATTACACCGAAAGCCAACTAATCGTTTGGGTAATTAGAAGGTGATTTGAATAATTGTCTGACTGGGAAAAGTGTGAGCCCACATTATGTACTTTCTGATCACTTATGTCAGGCTATTGCCCCCAATTAGGGTTTCATGACCGTTGATATTTAGTCATTATGCAATAATGTTCTTCAACAAGAGTCTCTAAGAAGACTGTGTGCTTAGACTACAGATTGTATTCTGAAGACTTTCATTCTGTATTTTCAGGAAAATGGTTTGTGAGCACAGGGAAGGACAACCTGCTGAACGCATGGAGGACTCCCTATGGAGCCAGCATATTCCAGGTATCAAACAATGTCGAACAACAGCATACACTCGGGATGGGCAATATGGCCTAAAATCTACTTTGTGACCTATATTGCAGCCTCTTGTGATAACGATGTTACCAAAATTATTTGGCCACCCATCCAAATTATCAGAATCAGGTGTCCTAATCACTTGGCCCGGCCACAGGTGTATAAAATCTAGCACATAGGCATGGAGACTGTTTCTACAAACATTTGTGAAAGATTGGGCCGCTCTCAGGAGCACAGTGATTTCCAGCGTGGAACCGTCATAGGATGCCATGGATGACAGAGTCTGGTGTGGATGAACTTGACTGGCCTGCACAGAGTCCTGACCTGAACCCGATAGAACACCTTTGGGATGAATTAGAACGGAGACTGAGAGCCAGGCCTTCTCGACCTCACCAATGAGCTTTTGGAAGAATGGTCGAAAATTCCTATAAAGCAGTGGTTCTTAACCTGGGTTCGATCGAACCCTAGGGGTTCGGTGAGTCAGCCTCAGGGGTTCGGCCGGCGGAGCCTCCACCGCAGAGGTCAAGACACACCCAACTCATCGTGTAAATAAAACTTCTCCCTATCGGCGTATAATGGATGCTCCCAAACAATGTTCCCTCTAATTTTCCATATGCGTGAGCAAACGCAAAAACTCCTTGAGCATTCAGTGGAGCACATGTGAACGACGAGATGTGTCTGGAATCCGAGAAATTTCTGTACCCATGGAACTAAAGCAAACAATTGCCACGCACTTAGATGAGCTTGCAAAGTCTCTCGACGGATATTTCCCTACAAGAGAGTCATATCCAGCATGGGTGAGACAGCCGTTCACGTTTGCTGTTGAGACAGTAAATGTCAATGATGAATACCTCCACGAAATCATTGAAATTCAGGTTTCAACAGCAACTCTTCAGAACAACAACGCTTTCAACATTTTGGTGTCAACAAATGGAAAAGTACAGTATCCAGTTATTAGTTAAGCCCTGGAATTTTTTATACCATTTGTTACAACATATCTTTGCGAGCAATCCTTTTCGAGGATGCTGGACATAAAAACGAAGAAAAGGAACAGACTCTGCTGTGAAAATGACATGAGAGTGACACAGCAGAAGTCACACTGATTTGCAGGTGTGTATTTTGTTGTGAGTTCATGCACTGTGTTGGTTTTGTTCTTAGAACAAGGTGATGTTCATGCATGGTACATTTTGTGCACCAGTAAAAAAACATATAACTTTGTCTTGAATTTGAAAAAATATATATGTTTTATTTTTCACTAAAGAAGGGTTCGGTGAATGCGCATATGAAACTGGTGGGGTTCGGTACCCCCAAAAAGGTTAAGAACCACTGCTATAAAGACACTCAGCAACCTTGTGGACAGCGTTCCCAGAAGAGTTGAAGCTGTAATAGCTACAAATGGTGGACCGACATCATATAGAACCCTATGGTGGCAGGTGGCCAAATACTTTTGGCAATATAGTGTATATCACAATATATAATTTGGCTTCTAAATCATAATACATGTCAAACGAAGTTACGACTCCCAATTTAGCTGCTGACATATGTGGTTATATATTGCGCTACAACCTATTATTAATCTTGTTGCTAATTTACTTTCTGCTGTAACATGGTTCTGTCTGCATTTCTGTTAAAATGTAATAAGCACTTATTCTGTTGTTTGGATACTTAACATTATTTTTGGGCGATAATACAAATTTGGGAACCGATCCAAAACCAAGTAGTTAAAGGGGCACTATTGGTCATACATACTGATACTTAAACATTTTCAAAATCATTGAATGATTTCAATTTTAATCATAATTCTAATCCAACAACATCATAGGATGGCGATGTAACAATATATGGTACTCCAGTGATAACGATACCGCCTGGCAAGAATCAGTGTTTTAGAAGCAGCTTTGTACAGTGATGTGACATTAGCCGATAAATCGCTAGCGAGAACGCGTCCGTTCGCTTGTCACTGTCAAATTTGCGGGACACAGCTAGAATGTCTCGCCAACGTGGATTATCGCAATATAGCGATAGTATTAAAAGCTCAAAAGTCGGCATTAATGTAATTCATATCGTATGAAAATATCATAAAAGGGTAATAAAAAATAAAAAAAAGGATTCTACGCGATTTCGGGAATAACGCAATCGGTATTTCATAGACTCCAATGACAGCGTTCTATATCGAATTTTGAGTGTCCAGGCAATGTAAGTCTATATAGCAAAGGTAATAACTAACATACATTCAGGAGCTTGTAGAATAACCGCACTATACCCTGGTGGGATGTAATTGTGTTGCATTCCATTTATTAGCACAGCCTAAAACTGATGATTAAAAATCAATAAATAGGCGTGTGCAAATGTGTACGGGTATGGCAAATAAAACTCTTTGAGTCATAGAAATTTCCCCTGGAGGACCAATGAAGTACCTTTTAGTCCAAAATTAATAATACAATTATTATTTTTTTAAATGTTTTAACAATATTTTTGTTGATATTTATTGTTTTGTACTGTAGGGTTGTACGTTATACTAGTACTAATGAATTAAAAACGGTACTATACTGCCTCTGAAACATACCAGTACTATTTTTTATTGTTTTGTTTATTGCCATTACGGCACGCCGTTGTCACTGCTGGAGCAGAGGCACATGTTCGGCAACACACACGTACGGAGTACTTACAAGCAGACATTGTGTGGACACATAAGAGGCAGAATGTTTTTAAACCAAAATGCGTCCAAACGATAAATGTGACACTATAAACACCAAAGCGCCGCTCTACAGGAGGTGCTTTAAGACATAACTAGCAAGCGGCTAACATCCATCCGCAGTTAACTAATCATGCTTCACTCCACACCGTAGGAAGATACAATAGCGAACAGCAAGCGAGTGTTCCTGAATGTAAATAAATGGCTAGATCTATAGATACATCGACTGTAACGATACCAAGTACAAGAGCCATATCTCGTCGATACTACAATAATTACATTGATATTTTTTATCATTACAAAATCTATTGTCCTTTTTTATATTGTCTATAAAGTAAGGAAATA
This sequence comes from Nerophis lumbriciformis, assembly GCF_033978685.3. Classification (NCBI taxonomy): domain Eukaryota; kingdom Metazoa; phylum Chordata; class Actinopteri; order Syngnathiformes; family Syngnathidae; genus Nerophis; species Nerophis lumbriciformis. The sequence goes on from NC_084562.2 coordinate 46,707,550, forward strand.
TGTCTCTGCAGACAGAATAACTTTAAGTATGATGACCAATGTATGATCCTGTAACTACTTGGTATTGGATTGATACCAAAAAATTGTACTATCACCTAAAACTAATGTAAAGTATCCAAACAACAAAGGAATGAGTTATTATTACATTTTAACAGAAGTGTAGATGGAACTTGTTAAAACAGAAGATAACCAGGTATTAACAGTAAATTAACAACTATATTAATAAAGAGTAGGAAGAAGCTGAGTTTATTTAATCATACCCCTTTTCATACCTTATTCTCTGTAACAGAACAGTGAATAAATAAATACCATAGTAAGTAAACAAATATTAAATACATAAATAATCTTTATCTCAAAAAAAAAAAAGGGGGTTCAAGATGTCCATTATTATTCTTCTGTGTACTTTGTGAACACTTGTGGTTTGAACAGTCTCTTAAACTGAATCATATTGGTGCTTTGTTTGATATTTTTGGTTAATCCATTTTGACAAAATAATACAATCAGAATTTATGCGCTACGTTACTGCATACATCAGCAGCCAAATTAGGAGCCTTTGTTTGCTTACTGACTACTAAAAGAGTAGTTGTCTAGAATGTTCACTATCTTATTTAATGACAAAATTGTTCTTCAATTGCAAGAAGAAACATATGTTTAAGGTATCATTTCCCTTTTATTTTGAAATGTATCGAAAAGTACTGTTCCAATACCAAAATTTTGGTATTGGAACAACTTTACCCTACTGTTATTATGTTATTTCATAACTTATTTCCGTCAGTAATTAATAACACATCGATATCTCTAAGGAATATGTGATTTTATAAATGTGTTGTTGCAAAAAGAAGCAGTGCATGAATAATGTGATAATCATGAAACTGTGATTATTACTCAGACTAAATTCCTATATTAGTTGCATTACCTGGCATTCACCACTGCTGAACTTGTCTGTTAAGATGTTACCAGTCAAAGGAACATCAGTGTGTTTTCTCTTTCCTAAAGTGGGCGGTTGCTAAAACCTCCCGCAGGGCACTTGACTGCCTCGCACGTTGGCGTTCATACGTAGCTAACCATGACCCGGTGTTCTATTTCTTTGTGCAGTCCAAGGAGTCGTCCTCTGTCCTGAGCTGTGACATCTCAGCGGATGACAAATACATCGTGACAGGTTCTGGTGACAAGAAGGCCACAGTGTACGAGGTCATCTACTAGACCGTCCTCGTGTCCCCTCGCCCCGCCGTCCACCTGCAAGGTGGAACACATCAGGAAGTGACGATACGCCCTCGGATATGTCCACTGCAGGGGAGATGGTTTTTTTTACAGCGTGGGTTCACGTTTTTTGGCATTTTTCAAATGTTTTCTTTGTATTTTTGCCCAGTGAAGCAGCGCTTCACCACTGAGGACCGCCTGTCCACAGACGTCTTGTGAAAAGTGTACATATCGGATTAAATAGACATTTTCTATAAATATTATAAATATATATATTTTCATGTCCTGGGTGTACTTGTGGTAGGTTTGCTTTGGCTCCCGTTCTGTGAGAACATATCTGGGTGGGGTAGCAAATCATAGATGACAACTTTTGAACTGATTTTTCCTTGACGCACATTGTGTGGGCTGATTGTCTCAACACACTGCAAAGTGGGGGACATTGCGGAACATTTAAATGGCCTTTCATCTCGGTGATAATGTGGGCTTTTGATTGAGCCGGGCCAACCACTCATTTGTGCCACTGTGGGGACCCAGCAAGACACTGATACAATTTGTTGTAAATGTCATTCATATGTGTATATAAGATTTTTTTTAATTGTGTAATGCTCTGTCTGTGCTAGCTGTCTCCTTTTTTTTTTGCAAGACTTGTTTTTTTGGGAGACATTTAATGTTTAGCCCAACCCTTTGGACCTCAGTTGGCAGCAGAAGCACTGCAGCAGGCATGAACTTAATGACAATGTGCTTTTACGTAATGGGGGACACCGAAATGCACCATTGATTTCTTAACTACGGCCAAACGTCAGTCCATTCTAAACCATTGGAAACATTCTGCCCTTTCGTGTCTTATCGATATTCCTGGAATGTGTTGGGCCGCTCGTGGCTGGCAGGCCGGTGTGACGTGGAATGGCGTGGAATGACGTGTGCCTCTCCTCAGAAACCTGTGGGAGAAATGCAGACAAATACACAAGAGACTGAATCTAGTGTTGCTCATGTTGAAGACTGGAGTGAGTCATCCTGTTTTTGTTTTTTTGTTTTTTTACATGACAAAGTTAGCCTTTTTCCACAGAAAACAAAAAGGGGTTCGCATCCCACTGTGTTACACCAAAGTATGTAGCAAAAACTGTCAGCACTGGGAAGAATTGTACAATTGTTAATAAATCAAGAACTGTTTTTTGTATTTGTTTATTTAAGCACAATGATGAAACAAATGTGAGCCAATCCGTTTTTTTACGCTGCCAACACCAATCATCTGTGAGATCGACCGATGCCAATACCGATTAACTGTACATTTTTAATTGTGATGAGTGCTACTGACAGTTAAGCATTTCTACAACTCTATTTTTTTTTTGTGATAGAGTGATAGGAGCATTCATGAAGTTTGGTTCTTTTATGAATGTATTATGGGTCTACTGAAAATGTGACCAAATCTGCAAAAGTATACATACAGCAACATACATTATCAATTTTGGTGATGTAGAAAAGTTACAATCAAATCAAATTAGCTTCAAGGCATGGCCTCTTAACTTCATGTGAGTGATTATGATTGACGACACCTGTTGACTTTTCTGAGCCCATTTCAATAGGGCAGTCATTAGACTCGGTTGCAAACGCGACAATGGGAAAGATAAAGGAACTCAGCACAGATCTGAAAAAACAAATCGTTGACTTGAACAAGTCAGGAAAGTCACTTAGAGCCTTTTCAAAGAAGTGCAGGATCCAAAGAGAAACTGTGCAGACAATCGGCCGTAAGTATAAAGTGCATGGCACAGTTTTGTCACTGCCACGATCAGGAAGAAAAGGCAAGCTGCTGAGAAAAAATTGGTCAGGGTGATCAAGAGTCAACCGAGAACCACCAAAAAGCAGGTCTGCAATGAATTGGAAGCTGCTGTAACACCGGTGTCAGTGTCCACAGTCAAGCGTGTTATGCATCGCCATGGACTGAGAGGCTACCATGCAAGAAGGAAGCCCTTACTCCAGAAGCGACACCTTAAGGCTCGTCTAAAGTATGCTGCTGATCACATGGACAAAGATAAGACCTCCTGGATGAAAGTTATGTGTTTAGATGAAACACTTGTTGAGCTGTTTGGCCACAATACCCAGCAATATATTTGGAGGAGAAAAGGTGAGGCCTTTAATCCCAGGAACACTTTTCCTACCGTCAAGCATGGTGGTGGTAGTGTTATGTTCTGGGCCTGTTTTGCTGCCAATGGAACTGGTGCTTTACAGAGAGTAAATGGGACAATGAAAAAGGATGATTACTTCCAAATTCTTCAGGACAACCTAAAACCATCAGCTGGAGGTTGGGTGTTGGGCACAGTTGGGTGTTCCAACAGGACAATGACCCCAAACACACGTCAAAAGTGGTAAAGGAATGGCTAAATCAGGCTAGAATTTAAGTTTTAGAATGGCTTTCCCAAAGTTCTGACTTAAACCCCATTGAGAACATGTGGACAATGCTGAAGAAACAAGCCCATGTCAGAAAACCAACAAATTTAGCTGAACTGCACCAATTTTGTCAAGAGGAATGGTCAAAAAGTCAACCAGAAGCTTGTGGATGGCTACCAAAAGTGCTTTATTGCAGTGAAACTCTCCAAAGGACATGTAACCAAATATTAACATTGCTGTATGTATACTTTTGACCCAGCAGATTTGGTCACATCTAGAGCCATAATAAATTCATAAAAGAACCAAACTTCATGAATGTTTTTTGTGACCAACAAGTATGTGCTCCAATCACTCTAGCACACTGGTTCTTAACCTGGGTTCGATCGAACTCTAGGGGTTCGGTGAGTCGGCCTCAGGGGTTCGACGGAGCCTCTGCCGCGGAGGTCAAGACACACCCGACTCATCATGTAAATAAAAACTTCTCTCTATCGGCGTATTATGGATACCCTCAAACAATGTTCCTTCTAATTTTCCATATGCTTGAGCAAACGCAAAAACTCCTTGAGCATTCAGTGGACGTGCACATGCACTGTGGCCACACCAGCAGCCAGAGGTGGGACCAAGTCATTGTTTTGCAAGTCACAAGTAAGTCTCAAGTCTTTGCCCTCAAGTCCGAGTCAAGTCCCGAGTCAAGACAGGCAAACCCCGAGTCAAGTCCAAAGTCAGGACTGGAAAGTCTCAAGTCAAGTCCTAAGTCCTGCATTTTGAGTTTCGAGTCCTTTCAAGTCCTTTTAACCACAGACTAATATATTAACACAGATTGTGTATGCTTTTCAAACGCTGTATTTATTTATTAAAACAAGTGCATTTTAAATTGCAGGAAAGAAAATTGTGCTGACATTGCACTTTATAATAGCACTATTAACCAGTCATTTTAAACATTAACTCATTCCTTTACAGAACAAACACATTGAAAAATAAAGTGCAAATGTACTTATTTGTACAAAAGTGTTAACATTGAAAAAACATGACATATACGTGAACATAACAAAACCGGTGGTTGGGGACCACTGAGGTAAACAACCAACAGTATGTCAGAAAGCTAGCTAAAACAGTACACATATTCATAATATAGTATACATTTTAACTGACCTTTATTTTACTATTTTTGTCTTTTTTTTTAGGTGGCTAAAATACGCGGTGCTGCTGACCGCCGTCTAACGTTACGTGTGATATATTGACTAACGTAACCCTGCTTAAAAAAAATCACTGAACAAAAAGTATGAATAAGGTAGTGAACTGCAACAGATTCCCGTGTTTGCAATAACGTTATAACGTTAGCAGTGAGTTTACAGCCTCACTGATTTAACTACACAGCAAATAAAAGTCACGTTACTTAGCCAATAAACGTTATCTTACATTCAAAACTTACCGTTCTTTGTGCAACTTCAAATGCCGGACGAAGTTGGAAGTTGTTTCCTCTCCATCAGTAATTTTGGAACCGCATGTGTTGCATACTGCAAACCGTTTTGTGTTGACCACCTCGTAATTTTTATACCCAAACAAAATTATTTTAGGTATCATTTTTTGTTCACTGGCGTGTGGTTTGGACATGTCTTCTTCGTTGGTTGTCCTGCAATTTGATTGGATGAATGCTGTGTGATGAAAACAAAGTAGATCTAATTTGATTGGCTGTTGTACTGAGACCACACCAGCTGACACACGCAACGCTGATAGACAAGTACACAATGAAAAATACGGAGCGCTCCCGAATAACTTTTTCATCTTTGGGTTTTGGGGAAAGTAGCAAGTCGTGTCAAGTCATGTCAATTCAAAAGGCTCAAGTCCAAGTGAAGTCACAAGTCATTGATGTTAAAGTCTAAGTCGAGTTGCAAGTCTTTTTACATTTTGTCAAGTCGAGTCTAAAGTCATCAAATTCATGACTCGAGTCTGACTCGAGTCCAAGTCATGTGACTCGAGTCCACACCTCTGCCAGCAGCACACCAGTCCCAAACCTGACTAAATAAGTTAAATGTTTTATTATTATAATCAAATGACCGCAGTCATTTCCATGAAGATTATTTTCTAATATAAGTGTTTTGGCCCACTTACAATGACAATAACAAAATATATTGTTTTTCATGAGCTGTGTACTAGGTAGGGGGTCCTGCTTTGGAATAACTTGTACCCTTTTCAAATATCACATTTAGGTCCCACTAAAACATTCACATGTTGCACAATGAGATGTAAACATGGGATCATGTGTACATTCCTGTAACTTTGTTTGTAAAATATATATTTATTAGTATGTCTTTAATATAATAACATAATTTCATGATTAATATATATAAAGTAAGATTAAATTAAGAAAAAACTTTTTATTTTTCACTAAAGAAGAGTTCGGTGAATGCACATATGAAACTGGTGGGGTTCGGTACCTCCAACAAGGTTAAGAACCACTGCTCTAGCACAAAAAAATAAGAGTTGTAGAAATTATTGTAAACTCAAGACAGCCATGACATTATGTTCTTTACAAATGTATGTAAACTTTTGACCACAACTGTAAATCTTTTGGTTTTCGTACTCAGTCGTCCTGTGTCAGCTAAACAGACTCAATAACTACGCTATGACGTTTTGGTGAATTTACTGAGGATTTTGTGAAACTGAAACAATACGAAAATAATGCCATTGTACTTTAATGATACTAACACAGACACCTGTAAATGCGTTAGCTTATTAGCTCATGCTAGCGACGCTAGTGTCATTACATTATGATAGCACGTAGAAGCAAAACATTCCTGCAGACATCACATCCAGAGTTTGCAAACATTGACAAAAATAATTTTGAGAAAATGAAAATATTGACCTATCACTCTTGGTATCGACGCCACCAATTGATGGATGGATCTGTCCTCCTCTTACATGTTGCTTCCTAACTGTGACAATGCTGACACGGCAACAGTTGCTGTTATATTATCTTTCTCTCTCACTTTTATGAATCTACTTGTTCATTTTCTTTGGGTCCAGCTACACTTTTTTAAAAGTACTAAGAACTTCTTTCTTGGTGTTGTTTAAAGCTAGCTTGGCGGCTAGTTTAGCTATTAGCATGCCTGCTCCTGGCTTGCTTATGTAACACGTTTAGCCTTGTCATCCAGTAATAATTTACTCGAAAATGATGCTAACAAAAAAATATATATTTGTTTGCCTTATAGGAGTTGCTTGTTGAAAAAGGGGAACTGCCCTTTTTTTGTAATTTTGCCTGTCATTCACAACCATGACAGACAACAACACGTTTGTATTATTTTTTTTGCATTCTAATTTGTAATCGGCTAGCAATGGTGCTAATGGGAGTAATCATTTTGCCTATAAATCTCTAAAAAGTTAATTATAGATTATAAATCATGCCTCTCAACTGGATAGTAGAACGTTGTTGCCATAAACTGAGAAATTGGTTCACTTTTACATTCAGCTTAGACTCCGAGATGGCGAGAAAGACAAGAAGACGCTTGATTGTTGTTCTTTTTTTAACCCTTCATGTGGATTTTGAATAATTTATTCATCTAAACTGGAAAATATGAAAATCCCATCAGTCGACATCCAAGTGAGAGCAGACATTGTACAGTAAGCGATCATTGTATTATGGTTGTCTCTCATGAAGTTGAAAGAAATAGCAAACATTGTGATGGGTCTGTGGAAATCTGCCGATGTCTGCTTAAAATAACTAAAATATGTAAATTATTACATGTTATGACTGTGCATGTTAGTACATGACATATATTGATGTGTTGATGGAGGTTTGGATGGTTTTTAGAGTGCTTTATAGACTCCCAGTCAATTGTTCGCTGACCTATTTATGAGTTAGAATGCATAAAAAAAAAGAGATCTATGTGTGCTTATCTCATATAAGGATTGAAAATGATAGGTAAATGGGTTAATGGGTTATACTTGTATAGCGCTTTTCTACCTTAAAGATACTCAAAGCGCTTTGACACTATTTCCACATTCACCCATTCACACACACATTCACACACTGATGGCAGGAGCTGCCAGGCAAGGCCCTAACCAAGACCCATCAGGAGCAAGGTTGAAGTGTCACAACGGACATGACGAGGTTGGTAGAAGGTGGGGATCGAACCAGGAACCCTCAGGTTGCTGGCACGGCCACTCTCCCAACCGCGCCACGCCGTCCCAAAAGGACAATGTGGCAAAATTCCACCAAAAAAGTGGCATTTTGTGCAGCCGCTCTTTAAAGGGGAACATTATCACAATTTCAGAAGGGTTAAAACCATTAAAAATCAGTTCCCAGTGGCTTATTTTATTTTTCGAAGTTTTTTTCAAAATTTTACCCATCACGCAATATCCCTAAGAAAAGCTTCAAAGTGCCTGATTTTAACCATCGTTATATACACCCGTCCATTTTCCTGTGACGTCACACAGTGATGCCAATACAAACAAACATGGCGGATAGAACAGCAAGGTATAGCGACATTAACTCGGATTCAGACTCGGATTTCAGCGGCTTAAGCGATTCAACAGATTACGCATGTATTGAAACGGATGGTTGTAGTGTGGAGGCAGGTAGCGAAAACGAAATTGAAGAAGAAACTGAAGCTAATGAGCCATATCGGTTTGAACCGTATGCAAGCGAAACCGACGAAAACGACACGACAGCCAGCGACACGGGAGAAAGCGAGGACGAATTCGGCGATCGCCTTCTAACCAACGATTGGTATGTGTTTGTTTGGCATTAAAGGAAACTAACAACTATGAACTAGGTTTACAGCATATGAAATACATTTGGCAACAACATGCACTTTGAGAGTGCAGACAGCCCAATTTTCATCAATTAATATATTCTGTAGACATACCCTCATCCGCTCTCTTTTCCTGAAAGCTGATCTGTCCAGTTTTGGAGTTGATGTCAGCATCTGCTTTGAGTGTCGCAGGATATCCACACATTCTTGCCATCTCTGTCGTAGCATAGCTTTCATCGGTAAAGTGTGCGGAACAAACGACTGACCATTTCGTCGGCTTTCCCCACAGCCTCGTATTTTGAACAAATTTCCTCCAATTTCTTGCCACTTTCGCATCTTTGGGCCACTGGTGCAACTTGAATCCGTCCCTGTTCGTGTTGTTACACCCTCCGACTACACACCGACGAAAGTGAGAAAATGGCGGATTGCTTCCCGATATTTTAACTATCATTTTAGCCATAGTCAGCCTGCTAAACTACACCAATTCATGTACTTTTTAAAGCAGCGTCAATTTCCAAAAAAGGCCCAATGACAAACGCACACAGACAGACAGGCAACAATGCAGAAGTATTTTAAGATTAAAATAGCCAACATTTTAAGAATTAATCAAACATAGAATTCAACACATTGTGTCTATTAGAGTGCTAAAACTGTCAGGAGTTAACCCAGGGGTCGGCAACACAAAATGTTGAAAGAGCCATATTAGACCAAAAATACAAAACAAAAATCTGTCTGAAGCCGCAAATAATTAAAAGCCTTATATATGTATTATAATGAAGGCAACACATGATGTCAGTGTCTATATTAGCTATATTAGCTTACTATGAAAGGCTGAAGCTGACAGAAATGTTGTACTTTAATTTTTATTCTACCCATTTTTGCAACATTGGAAATCATTAGTAAAATGGAGGCTTCTCACAGGATGAGATAACTTCTGGAAATGACTGGCTCAGAATGGCCAAAGGTGTGTGTCCAAGTAAAAGGAAACTTCTTCTAATGGATTTATTACAATCTTTGCAATCTGGGTAACATTTGCTGTGGTCTGGAACAAAATGTGACACACAAACAACTATGAGAAATGCAGCCAATATTACATACAGATAATGTGTCATGAGACATGCAAATATAAATTAAATACACGTAGTAAATAATTAAAGGAAATTAAATGAGCTCAAATATACCTACAAACGAGACATAATGATGCAATATGTACATACAGCTAGCCTAAATAGCATGTTAGCCTCGATTAGCTTGCAGTCATGTATTGACCAAATATGCCTGTTAAGCACTCCAGTAAATCAATAAAATCAACAAAGCTCACCTTTGTGCATTAACGCACAGCATAAAATGTTTGGTGGACAAAATGAGACAAAGGAGTGGCATAAAAAACGTCTTTCTGTGGCAGCATCGGAGACATTTGTACATGTAAACAAACTACGATGAGTTCAAGGATCGCTGAAATTAGTAGGACAAAACGGTGCTTGCCAAATACTCTCATCAGTGAAGCATGGATGACACAAACAGTGGGATTTCTAACAATTAGGAAAGTTTGTGTCATGTTTGTGCTCTAAAAGAGGTCCAGGGAGCCACTAGGGCGGCGCTAAAGAGCCGCGGGTTGCTGACCCCCGAGTTAACCAATAGTCAATATACCAATGTGCAGCTTTTTAAACATCACAAAATGCTTTGTTTCTTTGCGAGGAAGTTAGATTTTTAGTTTTGTTGTTTTCATTGCTGCTATTTTAACTGTTTTCTTTTTTATAATACATAAATCAGGTCAATTGTTGGTCTGTGCACCTTCCGTTCATTCTATTTCGAATTCTTAAATGCAACTCAAAAAACACATTTCCGGCATTTTTTTCCAGTGTCATTTCTGAAACAAAAAGTTGGACAACTATTTAATGACACTTTTTTAAAACGACTATAGGACTCCTGCTGAACAAAGGTGTTACCGTTATGCTAAAAACATGCTAAACGCGAAGGAAACGCTAAAATACTGCTTCCGGTTCAATTTGTCATCACACACATAAACACGCATTTTTGCAATTTGGATGAACATGAATTTGATTTTTGTGTTTGCCTGGAAAAATAAAAATCCATAAATAGAAAACAGCACAAAATCCAATTTTATGGCAATATTTTAATGAAAATCCACCCGTTTTTTTTTTTGTTTTAAAATCTGTCATAAATTAAAAAAAAGAAAAACGGCCCTATCTTTGTTTTTTGATTTGTGTTTCAAAATTAAAGCTAGAATGAACAAAAGGTACACGGACCATTGTTTGCTGTTCCTTTCTTTCAAATGGACAACATTTTAAAGGCCTACTGAAATGCGATTTTCTTATTTAAAGGGGAAAGCAGGTCAATTCTATGTGTCATACTTGATCATTTCGCGATATTGCCATATTTTTGCTGAAAGGATTTAGTAGAGAACATCGACGATAAAGTTTGCAACTTTTGGTCGCTGATAAAAAAGCCTTGCCTGTACCGGAAGTAGCAGACAATATGCGCGTGACGTCACAGGTTGTGGAGCTCCTCACATCTGCACATTGTTTACAATCATGGCCACCAGCAGTGAGAGCGATTCGGACCGAGAAAGCGACGATTTCCCCATTAATTTGAGCGAGGATGAAAGATTTGTGAATGAGGAAAGTGAGAGTGAAGGACTAGAGGGCAGTGGGAGCGATTCAGATAGGGAAGATGCTGTTAGAGGCGGGTGGGACCTGATATTCAGCTGGGAATGACTAAAACAGTATATAAACACAAGACATATATATACTCTATTAGCCACAACACAACCAGGCTTATATTTAATATGCCACAAATGAATCCCGCATAACAAACACCTCCCCCCTCCCGTCCATATAACCCGCCAGTACAACTCGAACACCTGCACAACACCCTCAATCCCACAGCCCAAAGTACTGTTCACCTCCCCAAAGTTCATACAGCACATATATTTCCCCAAAGTCCCCAAAGTTACGTACGTGACATGCACGTAGCGGCACGCACGTACGGGCAAGCGATCAAATGTTTGGAAGCCGCAGCTGCATGCGTACCCACGGTACCGCGTCTGCGTATCCAACTCAAAGTCCTCCTGGTAAGAGTCTCTGTTGTCCCAGTTCTCCACAGGCCAATGGTAAAGCTTCACTGTCATCTTTCAGGAATGTAAACAATGAAACACCGGCTGTGTTATCTGGCACAACAGTCAGGGGGTGCATTCTACGACGGGGGTGCGTTATCCGGCACAACACCTGCCGCAATACACCTCTTCCCACCTACAGCTTTCTTCTTTGCTGTCTCCATTGTTCATTGAACAAATTGCAAAAGATTCACCAACACAGATGTCCAGAATACTGTGGAATTTTGCGATGAAAACAGACGACTTAATAGCTGGCCACCATGCTGTCCCAAAATGTCCTCTACAATCCGTGACGTCACGCGCAGGCGTCATCATACCGAGACGTTTTCAGCAGGATATTTCGCGCGAAATTTAAAATTGCACTTTAGTAAGCTAACCCGGCCGTATTGGCATGTGTTGCAATGTTAAGATTTCATCATTGATATATAAACTATCAGACTGCGTGGTCGGTAGTAGTGGGTTTCAGTAGGCCTTTAATAGTTATTTACATTTTTGTAACATCTGAATTAGCAGCACAGTTACAGTATAAATAAATATTTATGAATGAATTAGTGATTTTTGTTGCTTGTAAGCACATGCCTAAAAGAAATTAAGATACATTTAAAAGTCGGTGAAAAAATTAGAGCCCTTGAATATGTGCACGCTTTAGTATCCGATTAGTCGACTAATCGTTTGGATAGTCGATTAGTCGACTATCTAAATTGGCGTTAGTTGCAGCCCTAGTGTATGGAGATACATAATCCTAATTCAGACGGGGGACTAAAAAAAGATAATGGACAATGGCGATCACATACTTTTTCATAAAAATTCACAAAACAAAAAGAAAACAAAACAAAATAGATGATTAATCAATAAATAATTGCAACAAACAAACACAAATATGGCCAAAACACAAATTCTCTTAAGTGAGAACTACTGCACCATATCAGTCTTAAACATTCTGCACTTGGGTAAAAGTTTAAAGGACGTGTCTGAGGAATTCCTATGTAGGGGACCACAGACTTTAATACAACATGTATGACTGGATGAACGACAAATAAATAAATTACAATTATTCTGACTTATTCCTGCATAGGAATGGCCAGCTGATAACAAACATAACTTTTGAAAAATGTGTGCATGCAACATCTTTTTTTTTTTTAGGATGAATGTACTTCAACATGTTTAAAGCATATTACTGGAACCAATTCCGTGCAGATTATGCTTGAGTAGTACGTTTTAAGTCATTCTCAAAAATATTTTCCTCAAGTATGAGGAATATAAAAATCAAATATGGCTTTCTTGAGTTGCAATACAGCGTCATGAGACAGGGTTTTAACTGAGAAACCTTTTCGAAAAATACCATGTGATTTCATAATTTTTTGCTTAGATACTCAATGTGTTATCCTCGGGAAAATGTTGTTAATTATTTGATATACCAAGAAATTGTGAACAAGGGACTTGTTTCATTTTGATGTTGTTAGAGTCTAAAAAGACTCTTCTAAAAAGTACAGTTTTATTTGTTTGTATTCATCCATCCATCCATTTTCTACCGCTTGTCCCTTGCATTCGGGCGGAAGGCGGGGTACACCCTGGACAAGTCGCCACCTCATCAAAGGGCCAACACAGATAGACAGACAACATTCACACTCACATTCACACACTAGGGCCAATTTAGTGGATTCAAGGAAAGTTTATTCATCTGAAACCATCTTCAGGCGTATTCCAGTGTGGAATTGGCGCTTCTGATTAGACTTTCAAGGTCCGACTTATCATGGAAATATTTACTGTATGTCATCCATAGACAGGACTGAGATATAGCAGCAAAATCAAATTGAAAACAAAAGGGGCCCAAGAATAGAACCCTGCGGCACCCCTGACTATACTTGAGCTTTTATTGATAAAAGATCATTAATACAAACATATATGTGATTGATAACAATTTTAAAAAACTTAGTCAGGTGATACTGCTCATTCACTGGAGGAGCACGCTAGTGCTAGCTCATTAGCTAGTTTAAATGCTAACATAAATATTTACATCTTTCCCATTTAGAAACAACATACCCCAATATAAACTGATACAAACACATTACTGTCTGAGCAACTATACTACTATAATTGTGTACGTTGACCCTAAAGCAGGGTTGTCAAACTCATTTTAGATTGGGTGCCACATGGAGAAAAATCTACTCCCGAGTGGGCCGCACAGGTAAAATCACGGCACGATAACTTAAAAATAAAGACAACTTCAGATTGTTTTCTTTGTTTAAAAATAGAACAAGCACATTCTGAAAAGTTACAAATCATAATGTTGTTGTTCTTTTTTTACAACAGTATTCTATCTTTATTTGTCATTATTCATATTTTCTGAATAAATGATGTGATAATGTTCATCAGTCAACTCATTGGTGTTAACTTTCAATCTATCCAGATAACAAACATATATCAAAATTAAATTACAGGATGCTATTTATAGATCATAGTCTAAGTCTTTCCAGTTACTTGTGTTTTCTGTTACGACCGGGTCGCATGGTGCTGTGAGGTTCGTTCTCCCGGGATGCAAACGGACGACTCCGGACAGGACTTGCAGGTAGGAACATGATTTATTCTCATAAATCATAAAACGAAGACGGGAACAAACCAAACGAAGCGTGCCTAACACAAGGAAAGCTAGCGGAATAGCTCACAAGGAAAACACTAAGACGGGACTTAGCGTAAGACACGCACAGGGAACTAGAAAACATTGAACGTAGCAGTTGCGTAAAGCGAACAAAGAAGCCAGACCGACTGACTGGCAAAGGCAGGCTTAAATACTGTCTCTGATTACAAACAGGTGCGCGTCCCGAACACAAGAGGCAGGTGAAAATAATAAGTAGCTATGGTAACCAACTCGGAGGTGCACAAACAGGAACTAAAGGAGTCCAAGACAGGCGGTATAGCTTGGTTGGTAGAGTGGCCGTGGCAGCAACTTGAGGGTTCCAGGTTCGATTCCCGCTTCCGCCATCCTAGTCACTACCGTTGTGTCCTTGGGCAAGACACTTTACCCACATGCTCCCAGTGCCACCCACATTGGTTTAAATGTAACTTCGATATTGGGTTTTCACTATGTAAAGCGCTTTGAGTCACTAGAGAAAAGCGCTATATAAAATATAATTCACTTCACTTCACAAGACTAACAGAAAACACAAGTGACTCGAAAAACTTAAACAGACTATGATCCGGGCAGCGGATCATAACATATGTAATTTGATCATTTTCCTCGAATGATGTACTAACATCATGTGGTTTATTTTGTACATATGTAGCATCATCTACAAAGATACAAGGAATTACTATTGCGACATCTAGTGGACACATTTAGAACAGCAGTTTATTTCATTCAAAAATTTCAGGTTAATTTTTATATTTAGCAAACTCATCCGGCGGGCCGGATAAAACCTGTTTGCGATCCTGATCCGGCCCTCGGGCCGTACGTTTGACACCCCTACCCTACAGACTGTGACTATCTAAAAAAATAAAGTGATCTATTTCTACTCAAAGGTATAATGACAACAGGAAGTGAACTCGCGTGACGTCACATAAACCGGAAGTGATGCACCTAAATCCCAATTTTTTTAATTTATCATTAAAAAAACACTTTAAAACTTTTATGTATAAAAACGGAACAAAAAAAACATATTTAAACACTCAAATACATGTAATATGCCTGAAAAATATTAAATGTTTCTTCCGCCAATGAAAGTTTATTGTGTGTCAATCTACGTTTTTTGAATAAAACCCGGTTCAAAGATTTTAGTGTGTGTACTTTTGGAAGATATTCAACAATACTGTGATAATAATGATAACTGTGATAATTTTATTAAAAACAACAAAATAACATCCTTGTTTTCTTCCAAGAGTTTTTGCATTAATACAGCAGGTTGCTTCACTTCACACTGAATTCCACTCACATTTCACACGCGCCCACTTGCTCTCAGAACAATGACAAACTAGTTCAGCAGTCATCAGTGATTGTGCGTGTCAAAAATGACCAGTTGCAACACAACGTCACAACTATGTTGTGTTCCAATAGGCAATGAAACTGATTTATCCGTGCGTGTTGCACGCTGATAAGAGTCCTTGCATCCTGACTTACTCACTCGCCGATCAATTCCCCTTCTCTTTTTCCTTCTCTCCTTTCCTTCCTCTCCCACGTCCTTTCCCACTCTCCGGTTCTGCTCCCACCACAGGTGGCGAAAGCGTTCATTTTCACTTTTGTGGGGGTGCTGGGTGTGAGGCTGTGATTTCTGACTGTGCAAGTGAGAGAGAGAGAGACGGGAAGGATGGATATGCAATATGGGGACGTTTTTTTTTATTGTTCTGCCTTTCCCTACTGTGTGGGTTGAAGACACTACATATGTAGCATGTATTGCCACTTTTTTCTCTTACTTGGTATTTTTCCTGGCCTATACTTCGGCTTACGTGCCTAATTGGTTCTGTGACAGAGCTTGTAACCCAAAATACTTGTATCTTAAATTAATGTTCCCCATTGAAATTACAAACCCCGTTTCCATATGAGTTGGGAAATTGTGTTAGATGTAAATATAAACGGAATACAATGATTTGCAAATCATTTTCAACCCATATTCAATTGAATGCACTACAAAGACAACATATTTGATGTTCAAACTCAAAAACTTTATTTTGTTTTTTTGCAAATAATAATTAACTTAGAATTTCATGGCTGCAACACGTGCCAAAGTAGTTGGGAAAGGGCATGTTCATGGCCTTTCCTTTTTACAACACTCAGTAAACGTTTGGGAACTGAGGAGACACATTTTTTAAGCTTCTCAGGTGGAAATTATTTTCCATTCTTGCTTGATGTACAGCTTAAGTTGTTCAACAGTCCGGGGGTCTCCGTTGTGGTATTTTAGGCTTCATAATGCGTCACACATTTTCAATGGGGGACAGGTCTGGACTACAGGCAGGCCAGTCTAGTACCCGCACTCTTTTACTATGAAGCCATGTTGATGTAACACGTGGCTTGGTATTGTCTTGCTGAAATAAACAGGGGCGTCCATGGTAACATTGCTTGGATGGCAACATATGTTGCTCCAAAACCTGTATGTACCTTTCAGCATTAATGACACCTTCACAGATGTGTAAGTTACCTATGTCTTGGGCACTAATACACCCGCATTCCATCACAGATGCTGGCTTTTCAACTTTGCGCCTATTACAATCCGGATGGTTCTTTTCCTCTTTAGTTCGGAGGACACGACGTCCACAGTTTCCAAAAACAATTTGAAATGTGGACTCGTCAGACCACAGAACACTTTTCCACTTTGTATCAGTCCATCTTAGATGAGCTCAGGCCCAGCGAAGCCGACGGCGTTTCTGGGTGTTGTTGATAAACGCTTTTCGCCTTGCATAGGAGAGTTTTAACTTGCACTTACAGATGTAGCGACCAACTGTAGTTACTGACAGTGGGTTTCTGAAGTGTTCCTGAGCCCATGTGGTGATATCCTTTACACACTGATGTCGCTTGTTGATGCAGTACAGCCTGAGGGATCGAAGGTCACGGGCTTAGCTGCTTACGTGCAGTGATTTCTCCAGATTCTCTGAACCCTTTGATGATATTACGGACCGTAGATGGTGAAATCCCTAACTTCCTTGCAATAGCTGGTTGAGAAAGGTTTTTCTTGAACTGTTCAACAATTTGCTCACGCATTTGTTGACAAAGTGGTGAGCCTCACCCCATCCTTGTTTGTGAATGACTGAGCATTTCATGGAATCTACTTTTATACTCAATCATGGCACCCACCTGTTCCCAATTTGCCTGTTAACCTGTGGGATGTTCCAAATAAGTGTTTGATGAGCATTCCTCAACTTTATCAGTATTTATTGCCACTTTTCCCAACTTCTTTGTCACGTGTTGCTGGCATCAAATTCCAAAGTTAATGATTATTTGCACAAAAAAAAATGTTTATCAGTTTGAACATCAAATATGTTGTCTTTGTAACATATTCAACTGAATATGGGTTGAAAATGATTTGCAAATCATTGTATTCCGTTTATATTTACATCTAACACAATTTCCCAACTCATTTGGAAACAGGGTTTGTAATTGAAATGTTATTATTCTATTCTGCCCCCTTGCCCCCAAAAAAACAAAACACCACTATTTGAACACATAACTTGCTTTTAAATTAGAAAAACTAACTTTTAGTTAAAAAAAATATTGTATGTAAAATGACTACAGTAGTTTTATGAAGTAAAGTCATAATAATGTACAGAATATGCTTTGGAAAGCTGATTCCTACAGTATCTCTTGAACTGCTAAAACGTCAAACACACCATATTTTTTATGGTTACACTCATACGGCTTTACCACACTCACTTTCTTTGTTCCAAGGTTAAGTCAGTCTTGATCTGTCAGCTACTGTTTTTGTCACGGCGCATGCGCAATCCCACATGTCATCTGCTGCAAGCGCAGCCAGCCGGCAGCTCCGCTAGAAGAGCGCCGGGACACGCCCCTGCTCGCTCTTCTCGCATCGCGGCCACGTGCTTGCACGGCTGCAAGCAATCTGCATTCATGGCACCTGGGTCTGTTAAGGGCAGACGGCATAAAGACCAGCATACCCGAAGATCCAGTGCCGGAACGTAGTTCACTCTCTGTAGTAAGCATCCCGTCTCTGGCTTCCCTCCGCGTACTTGCTCTCTCTGTGCTTTCCCTGTGCCTGTGTCTTATGTCCTCTGTGTTCCCCGCAGTGTTCCCTCTGTTTCCCGTGATCGAGCTGTGTGCCTCGACTTCCCACCTGATTCTGGACTGCCTCCCTCGATCCTCGACCCCTGCTCGGACACGGACTTTGTCGCCTCTCTCCAGCCCCCGACCTCTCGCTTGCCCACGGACTGTCTTCTGGCCTTGCCCCTCTGGCCTGACAAAGGATTCATCCAACAGGCACATACAACAACCTCTGGTAACATTTACATTGTTAATTCTACACATTGTCTTGCACCACTCACACAGAGTAGCATACCATACCATACTATATCTACTTTATTTATAAAGCCCTTTAAGAACAACCACAGTTGAAGCACAAAGGGCTGTACACCACAAAGAAATAGAGGCAAAGGACAGACTAAAAATTAACATTTAAAACAGAAGTAAAGAACACATTGAAAAGCAAATACAAATTACCCTAAGAAAAATTTGTTAGATAAAAAGCAGTTAAAAAGTTAAAAACAGTTAAAAAAGTTAAAAACAGTTTAAAGTCTCATGCTGGGTTAAAAGCCAGTGAATAAAAATGGGGTTTAAGAAGGGTCTTAACAAATAGCCAAAGAAGGGGACTGTCTCACATGGAAAGGGAGATCGTTCCAGAGTTTGGAACACACACCCCAACGCATCATCAGTATCAATGAACCTATTGAACTGATCCCTGCCGTTGTGTCGTCTCCTTCCCCCGCTGTACGTAACAGTTTTTGTCGGATCTTAAGGATTCCGCTGTGACATTCACTACCCATAGACTTGTAACGCACATTTTTATTCGCAACCTGCATGGCTCTTATACCCAAAACTTGTGAGCTGGAACACTCGTGAACTGAGGTACAACTGTATTCCCGTTCTTTGGTCTTTAGGCCAAACTCCTACGCGATAAAATACACAAGGACCTCGGTTTTCCAACAGTATGACTCTAACTTTAACAAAAAAGTGACCTGGTTTTTCTGTAACGTCTCATACAGCCATACTCTAAATTGGGTGTAACAAACCAGTCAATTTGCTCAGGTATCATTCCGCAAATTCGAGTGCCCAAACAAAGAATCTCACGCAATGGTGGCCTATCAATGTGCTCTATTTTAGTATGATTGTAAACACATAACATTTTGAAAGATTTAAATAATTATATTTCATGTTAAAGTCTCATTTTACAAACAAGAAATTAGATTTTTCCAGTGTTTAAAGTCAGTTTAAATTAGTCTTTTACAATGTGTTTATGAAATATGCAATCAAATCAATGTGCAGGATTATTTGCTTGAATGAAAATATGTACTGTAATTTTGTGATTATAGCCAGCTCCTTTCCCCCCATGCGTTGAACCCTGCGAGCCATACAATGATGTTTCCGAATTCTCCAGCTTCACATGCCGCTGATAAATCCAGCCTCGTCACATCGGACCAGTGAAATTGTTCACACACTCACGCAATCATTCCGTCGGCCATTTAGCGTGTTATGGACTCACCATTATCAAGGAGAAGAAACAACGCTATGCACAAGACACAGCCCCGAAGCCGAAGACAAACGACCCGGCCATTGAAAAAGTAAATATGCCTGAAAGGCTTGATTGCTGCGCGCCGAAGAAGATGACTTCAGCGGTTTGAGCAGGAGTACAAGAAGGACAAAGACCCCGCTCAATGACTTCTCCGGTAGGCTATTTTATGTTGTGTTACAGTTACTGTTCTTTGTTACATTTGTGAACAAAAGCTTGCACCTAAATATTTCATGTTTGTTTGTGCAGCAAATATATGTAGGAGAAAATGTTTTGCTTTGATTGATTGATTGATTGAGACTTTTATTAGTAGGTTGCACAGTGAAGTACATATTCCGTACAATTGACCACTAAATGTAACACCCGAATAAGTTTTTCAACTTGTTTAAGTCGGGGTCCACTTAAATTGATTCATGATACAGAGATATACTATCATCATAATACAGTTATCACACAAGATAATCATCAGGGTGTATACCATACTTGCCAACCCTCCCGGATTTTCCGGGAGACTCCCGAAATTCAGCTCCTCTCCCGAAAACCTCCCGGGACAAATTTTCTCCCGAAAATCTCCCAAAATTCAGGCGGAGCTGGAGGCCACGCCCCCTCCAGCTCCATGCAGACCTGAGTGACGTGTTTTCCTCTACCGTAAAGCAGTTCGTCTGCCGTAAACAGCAATGTTGTGACACTCTTAAACAGGACAATACTGCCATCTAGTGCATTTGATGAAGGCACTTTTGTGCGTGCCACACAGCAATGCATCATCAGTTCGAAAAATAGTGACAGAGAATAGAACAAGGATGGACAATTCAACCCTTAACTCAACAATGAGTAGATGAGTGTTATGTGTGTGTATATGTGTAAATAAATGAACACTGAAATTCAAGTATCTCTCTCTCTCTCTCTCTCTCTCTCTCTCTCTCTCTCTCTCTCTCTCTCTCTCTCTCTCTCTCTCTCTCTCTCTATACATATATATATATATATATATATAAATATATATATATATATCTAAACAAATATATATATATATATATATATGTGTGAATGTGAGTGTGAATGTTGTCCGTCTATCTGTGTTGGCCCTGCAATGAGGTGGTGACTTGTCCAGGGTGTACCCCGCCTTCCGCCCGATTGTAGCTGAGATAGGCTCCAGCGCCCCCGCGACCCCAAAGGGAATAAGCGGTAGAAAATGTATATATATATATATATATATATATATATATATATATATCCATCCATCCATTTTCTACCAGGGGGGGGGGGTGTAGGGTTGGTTGTTATCATCAGTCATCAGGCTCACAAACTAGTCAGGTGCATGTTATATTTAAAAGCGTTCTATAGTCCGGAAATTACTGTATTTTACAGTTGATTGTATGGTGCTTTATATATATTTTATTTCCAGGGGGCGTAAATGGCACACATTACAAATTCACTGCGGTGTAAATAAGGGAAAAATCATAAAAACACCGATGCCAAACACTTGTGTACCTGACTGTCTATAAAAAAGAGATGTTTCAGAGCATTGCAATCCCCATGAAAGCTTGTACTAAAAGCTCCAGAAGGCCTGTTAGCACGCTGGCGTACCAAACATTGAGGTGGGTCGCTATTGTTCTTTTGACAGCCAACAGCTTTTTCAGTGAAGGAAAAATGATGTTCGTCATTCTCCTCCTGTCCTGGTTCCATTACAAGAGGCAGGTAAAGGTTCTTTTTTTTCCCCCTCACCTGACAGCCCTCTGATTCCATCTTTCTTTTATAGCACGACGGAAAGAAAAACTGATGAGCCTTTCCCATCTCTCTTTTCTCATCGAGACAGCTTTTTTTTTCATTTTCATCATGCGCCTCTCACTTCTTTTTTTTTTCTCCCCTTGCCATCTATCCAGCCGTGTTAGCCCAACCCCCTCATGCTTTGTTCGGTACCTCCAGCTCCTCTGAGCACTCAGACCGGAGCCCAACTAATAAAAACATGGTCTCTGCAGTGCAGTCATTTCTTAAAAAGAGGGCAGAGAATAGATTAGACAAATCTATTTTTTGTTCCCTCATGGGATATCACCAGGAGCTTGCAGGGAGCAGTGAGAGATTAAAGGTTTGCTGTGTATGGCTAAAGAACATTTGGCGTTCCAGCTCCCTGAAGTAATTGGACTGCCTTTGATAGCTTCTCCTCGCTCGCCTCCTCTGCTGACCGTCCTTCAGATGTAAAGCTTTCATCAGCCTCCGTCTGGACATGCAAGCACACTCAGGTTGCGGGCCTAAATTTTCACATTGTTAGCTGCTGTATAATTGAATGCTTTCAGACCTTAAAAACTATTCCTATTGATCTTTGATCACACAAACTGGTGAGCACGACCTTTAAACTTGATTTGTCGAGTTAAAAATATATATCTGTTCAGCCATACCAACTGCAAAGCTTTTGGCTATGGAATCAATTCCAGTTTATACAATATAGCAGTGTTTTTCAACCTTTTTTTTTTTGCGTTGAAAAAATCCGGAGGCACACCACCAGCAGAAATCATTAAAAAACGAAACTCAGTTGACAGTGAAAAGTCGTTGCCGCAATTGTTGGATATGAATTTAAACCATAACCAACCACGCATCACTATAGCTCTTATCTCAAAGTAGGTCTACTGTCACGACCTGTCACATCACGCCGTTACTTATTTTGAGTTTTTTTCTGTTTTCCCGTGTGTAGTGTTTTAGTTCTTGTCTTGCGCTCCTATCTTTTTTTGGTATTTTCCTGTAGCAGTTTCATGTCTTCCTTTCAGCGATATTCTCCACTTTGTTTTAGCAATCAAGAATATGTCAGTTGTTTTTATCCTTCTTTGTGGGGACATTGTTGATTGTCATGTCATGTTCGGATGTACATTGTGGACGCTGTCTTTGCTCAAAAATAAGTCTTTGCTGTCGTCCAGCATTCTGTTTTTGTTTACTTTGTAGCCAGTTCAGTTTTAGTTTCCTTCTGCATAGCCTTCCCTAAGCTTCAATGGCTTTTCTTAGGGGCACTCACCTTTGTTTATTTTTGGTTTAAGCATTAGATACCTTTTTACCTGCACGCTGCCTCCCGCTGTTTCCGACATCTACAAAGCAATTAGCTACCTGCTGCCACCTACTGATATGGAAGAGTATTACACAGCTACTCTGCCAAGCTTGAGACAGCACCGACCACTCAACAACAACACATCATTTGCAGACTATAATTACTGGCACCGTGGTTAAAAAACACTGCATTGATTGGTGTATTGTGATGACCAGGGGCATAGCACAAAATTATTGTATATATATATATATATATATATATATATATATATATATATATATATATATATATATATATATATATACACCGTAATTTCCGGACTATAAGCCGCACCAGCTAAATTTAGTGGAAAATACAGATTGCTCCATATATAAGACGCACCCGACTATAAGCCGCAGGCGTTTTGATGTGTACGGTAATTACCGTAGTATATAGGGGTTCCTTCTACCACGGAGGGGATTGTCGGGACAGAGATGACTGTTTGGGAACGCAAAGCGTCCCATTTATTAACAATACATTTTTCAATCATTCAATCAAACATCTTTGACATGGCGAACAGCATTCGTGCAGAGTACAAATAATACAACGGTGCAAAGTAATACAAAGTACTCGCCTGTAACACGGCAGTAAAAGTGCAGTCCCGCGGCCAGTCAGTCTTTAATCATTGTGTCATCGTCTTCCTCCTGCGTACTAAAACCACCGAAATCCTCTTCGTCGGTGTCGGAGAAGAACAGGTCCAAAATGGCGTCGTCAGCCACTCTCTCTCCTTTGTTCTCGCTCTCAAAACCTTCCTCTTCGTCAGTACAATCAACGGCTCCGGCTTTGTCAGCCGTTACGCCGTCCTCTTCATCATCACGACGCAGCAGTCCAGCTTTTCGAAAGCCAAAGTCAAGGGTACGTGCAGCAGCTCTATTTCCTTCTTTGACAGCCAGATCGATTGCCTTTAACTTAAAAGCAGCATCATATGCACTTCTCCGTTTGTTTTCCATATTGAGGGTGTTTGCATGAACACTTCCTTCGCGCAAACTGTCGCTGACGCTCTCCTACTCTTTGTTTTGCTCTCTCTCTTACCTGGCACCAGATGTCTGCCTCGGTCTCGCGCATCCTCGGTAGTGCGCCGCAGGGACCAGAACGAGGGAAAAAAGTAGCGGCTTATAGTCCGGAAATTACAGTATATATATATATGTATATGTATATATATATATATAGTCGAGGTTACTGTGGTTTATCCGTTATACAGTACTCAATATCGGGGTAGAGTGGAATATACGTTAGGTCAGGAAAAAACACAGATGCTATTTCATCCCTACAAGTCTGTTTCGCAGGTTTCCCTGCTCTTCAGGGGATTTTTTGGGGGTTTAGAGAGGTATGGGGAGAATTGTACATTTGCATATTGGGATCCCAGAGTTTTGTGCTACACCCCATGTCATCACAATACACCAAAAATCCCCCGAAGAGCAGGGAAACCTGCAAAACAGGCTTGTAGGGATGACATAGCCTTTGTGTTTTTTCCTAAACTATCGTAAATATATATATATATATATATATATATATATATATATATATATATATATATATATATATATATATATATAGTCATTATTCATTTCAAAATTATAAATGTTCCTCTATTTCAGAGTGTAAAGTAGATATTAGCTGATGCACATAGGCTTATCATCTGTGGATAATGTGAATCATATTGATACAAAATATTATGATTGTATTATTATCAGTGCAATTCCTGGGAGTTAACTCTGTCCCTGGCTTTAAAACCAAGTGACGCCTCAGTTTCTAACTTTAATCAAGGGTTCTTGAACGCACCACTTTTATGAGCAAATAAGCGCAAAAGTGGAACTTATGCATAACTTTCTTCTATGATGCCACAGATACATGTATTCTTTTTTTTTACCTTTCTTCTATTGCGAACCATTTTTGATAGAAGGGTGTAGGTGCTTTCAGACATTCTTAATTTGATTTAAGCAACCTAATTATTCAACATTTATGGCTATGTTAATGTTCTATTGACATTTAAGTAGTTTTTTTGGTGACTTACATATGGCTGTTTTTGTTTTTGCAGACAACACCTTATGTATGCGCAAGTCGGCAAATCTCAGCGTTAAAATAAACGGGTTACAATTTAAAGTCTTTTACATTTAAAAAGAAATATAATTATGTCATATTGTTTTTCTTTAAAAAAATAAAGGGTGATATTGTTTTATTTTTATTACTACATATTGACGACATATTAATTGCTGTATTGCGCTCAGCATTTTGGATGTGTGTATCAAATTGACAACCACGTAATGTGATTATACAAAGTGTTCACAATAACGGGGTTACAAAATAACAACATTACTAATGCTGTTACTTATACTCGTAACAAACAATCTACTTAATTAGTTTTATGTTCGCCATTACCAAAACATTTGATGTAACATGGCACGCTACTTTTGATGTGGCTTTATGTCAACAAAGAAGCACAGAAAATGCGTTTTTATTCATGAAAGCAACAACCAGCACCACACTAAAATTTATTTTATATCAAATAGAAGGAGGCTACACCACACAGCAAACAACATACAACATATAACTATACACACTACTGCGTGGGAATAATGAACAGCAAATCAATGATTGACGTGACAAGACTACAATGCACAGTTTGTAGACTGGCTCATTATTACATTTCATCTTTATTAAACAGAGGTAACACATTCCAGTGAAAAGATTCAACAGTTTAATAAAAATGAACTGTAATAACGAGCAAGTCTTATGAATGGCTCTTTGAAAGGAACGGCTCCTCAAGATACAGCTCCCTTCAAAGAGCCATGAATCCCATCTCTTTGAGCTAACGCTGTCTGGCTTTCTCGCTGACGTCACACTTGGCAACGTGCACCGCCTTTTTAACGGCACACACTCTGCTTTCATGAAACGTCTTTGAAATGCATATGTTAGATATTTTAAGTTTCTGACCTAAGAACACCTTTGTGTCTTCCCGGTAGAACTGGAAGAAGTGGCATACGACCTGGGAGTCTGGGCAGACCCAAATAAGTGGAGGAAAATGGATGGCTGTGGGGCTGACAGGTAACGCTCGATACTCAGTCGCTACAGGAAGACACGCTTTGATTTCATTGGATGTGTGAAGTGAAGCACTCCGAGCAACAACTTTAACTGCCAATGTAAACACTTGGCTCAGCAAAGCAAATCATTTGTACAAACAAGTAATTAGCAGCGTAGGAGTTCATATAAGAAGTAAAGGAGCTTCTATTGAACAAGACGGTTAATGCTCGTCCTTTTTGGATTTATTTAGAACATTCTGACGGCCTGGATGATATTGACTAAGCAATGATATAAACAGTGCATATATAGTCATAGTGCATATGTTTATGTTTACGTTCATCACATTTTTGCTGCAAGCATTGCTGCTTCCTCCCACGAGCCAAAAACACAAACAGTATGTCAGATTAATTGGAAGGGATGGAAGTAATCTGCATCACGGTGGCAGAAGGGTTAGTGCATCTGCCTCACAATACGAAGGTCCTGAGTAGTCTTGGGTTCAATCCCGGGCTCGGGATCTTTCTGTGTGGAGTTTGCATGTTCTCCCCGTGACTGCGTGGGTTCCCTCCGGGTACTCTGGCTTCTTCCCACCTCCAAAGACATGCACCTGGGGATAAGTTGATTGGCAACACTAAATTGGCCCTAGTGTGTGAATGTGAGTGTGATTGTTGTCTGTCTATCTGTGTTGGCCCTGTGATGAGGTGGCGACTTGTCCAGGGTGTACCCCGCCTTCCGCCCGATTGTAGCTGAAATAGGCTCCAGCGCCCCCCGCGACCCCAAAAGGGATAAGCGGTAGAAAATGGATGGATGGAAGTAATCTGGCTGAGAGAAGGGCAATAAGCAGTAGAAATTGTTTGTATTTTCATGTACATTATCATGCACTGACAGTAATATTGAGCTAAACCCAGCAAACAGAAATATATATTTTTGTTTTCCAATCTCGTACGTAAAAAATTCTATCACACATTTCTAGCTGATATATTTAAAATATTGAGCTCGCTTCTCTCCCATCAACTGTATATTACTTTTTCACATTCAGCTCATTTCATGTAAAAAAGTAAAAATGTAATCTAAATGTTGAATCCAAAAGTTTAATCTAAAAGTTATATAGAAATGTTAAATCTAAATATAGAATATTTAGATTTAACATTTGTATTTATATTTAATATTTAGATTTAACATTAGTATTTATATTTATCATTCAGATTTGTATTTAACATTTATATTCAGATTTAACACGTATATTCAATATTTATATTTATATTTAACATATAACATGTACATTCAGATTCAACGCTTAGATTTAACATGTGTATTTAACATTTAGATTTAGATTTAACATGTATATTTAACATTTAGATGTAACATTAGTATTTATATTTAACATCTAGATGTGTATTTAACATTTATATTCAGGTTTAACATGTGTATTCAATATTTAGATTTAGATTTAACATTTGATATGCATGTTTAGATTAAACGCTTAGATTTAACATGTGTATTTAACATTTAGATTTAGATTTAACATTTAGATTTAACATGTATATTGAACATTTAGATTTACCATTAGTATTTAACATTTAGAATTACCATTATTATTTATATTTAACATTTAGATTCAACATGTATATTTAACATTTAGATTTACCACTAGTATTTAACATTTAGAATTACCATTATTATTTATATTTAACATTTAGATTTAACATGTATATTGAACATTTAGATTTACCATTAGTATTTAACATTTAGAATTACCATTATTATTTATATTTAACATTTAGATTCAACATGTATATTTAACATTTAGATTTACCATTAGTATTTATATTTGACATCTAGATTTGTATTTAACATTTGTATTCAGGTTTAACATGTATATTCAACATTTAGATTTAGATTTAACATTTAATATGTATATTTAGATTCAACACTTAGATTCAACATGTGTATTTAACATTTAGATTTCGATTCAAGTGGTAGGAAATGGATGGATGGATGGATGGATTTCGATTCCACATCCAACCTTTAGATTTAGTTTAGTCTTCATTTGAAGGGACAGTGCAATTCTTATCAGTGATGAGGCAGGAAGTGGCTAGGCAGTAAATTCCATATGAAGCACTCTGTCATTCTTTCATTTACAGTTTAAATATGCTAATTTACACAAAACTGGGCCCCCCGTTGATCATGGGTCCCCACGCACAGCGCATGATCTGCATATAAGGTTCTGCTAGCCCCCTTTTTCATTACCATTTGCACATCTTGGAAAGGGACAAGCGGTAGAAAATGGATGGATGGATGGATGGATGGATTAAAATCAAAACAAATATTTCCAGTTAATTATAGCTGAACATGCCACAACTAAGTAAAGTGAATGTGTGTATGGTATGAAGTCGCCTCTATGTTTGATACCAATGACCTAATAAAGCTTTTGATTCATCTTGAGAGCTCCTTTTATTTCAAAAGGCAGGCGTCTCCGCCGCCACACAAACATCCGCTGTGGGCAATTTTACACTTTTCATGGAAGCCCATTGAAATCACTCTCATGAGCCTGTCACATTACCTTGGCATTTCACCTCCAGCAACCATGACCCGCTCCCCCAAACAAATGACCCTTTCATCCAATGCAAAACCCCCTGTCACTGTTTCCTCCCCGCAATGACCTCTTTTGACCCCCTCCTTCCTCTTCTTTGTGTCACACTTAAGCTACCATTTATTCTCCAAGCTATATCATTGTTAGCATCAAGTCATTGAAAAAAAATCAGATGCATTGTAAACCTCGGTTTCTGTTAGTAAAAAACAAAAAACAAATCTGAATTATGTCTGTGTAATAATAACACAACAAGACGATTTACTAAAGGTTTGTGTGTATTAAAATACTTGCAAACTTGAAAGCACACGCAAAGATGATCTACAGAGTTCGTGTGCAAAGGATTGCGTCTTTTAAATGTGGAAAATAGAGAATGTAATACATTTAGTGTGTCTGTCTTCATGGATATGGAAAATATGTGCTGATAGCCACAATACTGGAAGCAAATATAATGATTTTGCACTTGCAATGTGATTCATCAAGATTGAAACTGTTCTACGGCCGCTGTTAGACTTAGACTTAAGCTATATCTACACTAAGCCGGATAACCCTTCGTGGAGGGGGGGCGTGGCCTGCGGGCCTGCCGCGGAACTGGGTGTTGCCAGGGCCGGCCTCAAAGACAGCGACAGGTGCGTAGATGGCCAACGTCGGCCTTGTTATCTAATCACCTGTCGCCTTTATTAGCAGCAGCCGTGATGAGACGAGTAGTTAGAGTTGGCGGTGCTGCTGGGCAGACGCAGCTGGGAAGCAAAAGGCTCGCACCTTGAGAACAAAATAGAACAGTGTTATACCCTGAATTCCTGGCAGTGTGTACTTTTACCATCATATTTGTACATGTCGTATTTGCTGATGTTGCTCTATTGTTGTTGCTGTTGTTGTTGTTGTTGTTGTTGTTGTTGTGTTTGCTGTTGTTGTTTTTGTCTCTCTGTCTAATCCCCCTCTTGTCCCCACAATTTCCCCCTCTGTCTTCTTTTTTTTTTCTCTTTCTATCCCCTCCTGCTCCGGCCCGGCTGCACCAAATGATAATATAAATACATTTAATAAAGTCAAATACAAATAAGGCAACAAGAGAAGTATCCTACACTTCTCTTTTGTAAAGTAAATCTGAACAGCCGATATGGGCATCTACATCAACTATATGATTTTGCCTGAGAAGCTGGACAGGACAAAAAAAGAAGAAAAAAAAGATAGGATGGAGTTAGACCGTGTAGTATTTTATACGTAAGTAGTAAAACCTTAAAGTCACATCTTAAGTGCACAGGAAGCCAGTGCAGGTGAGCCAGTATAGGCGTAATATGATCAAACTTTCTTGTTCTTGTCAAAAGTCTAGCAGCCGCATTTTGTACCAACTGTAATCTTTTAATGCTAGACTTAGGGAGACCCGAAAATAATACGTTACAGTAATCGAGTCTGTTTAGCAGATTGGAGAGCTAGCTTCCGCAGCTAGTGGGTCCATGACAACGACTTCTGTTTTGTTTGAGCAACCGTTTTACTGCCGTGTTATAGGCACCGTTTGGAAACAATTGAGGTATGAAAATAAGCATTTACATTATCTTTCTGTGTAAATAACTAATTTCACAACGTAGATATCTGCAACTGCTGCGTGGCTAATATGTGGAAACTAGAGATGTCCGATAATATCGGCCTGATAAATGCGTTAAAATGTAATATCGGAAATTATCGGTATTGTTTTTTTATTATCAGTATCGCTTTTTTTTGTTTTTTGTTTTTTATTAAATCAACATAAAAAACACAAGATGCCCTTACAATTAGTGCACCAACCCAAAAAACCTCCCTCCCCCATTTAAACTCATTCACACTCATTCACACAAAAGGGTTGTTTCTTTCTGTTATTAATATTCTGGTTCCTACATTATATATCAATATATATCAATACAGTCTGCAAGGGATACAGTCCGTAAGCACACATGATTGTGCGTGCTGCTGGTCCACTAATAGTACTAACCTTTAACAGTTAATTTTACTCATTTTCATTAATTACTAGTTTCTATGTAACTGTTT
The DNA here is from genome assembly GCF_033978685.3 of Nerophis lumbriciformis. NCBI lineage: Eukaryota > Metazoa > Chordata > Actinopteri > Syngnathiformes > Syngnathidae > Nerophis > Nerophis lumbriciformis. Next base: position 46,737,950 of record NC_084562.2, read on the forward strand.
TTATATTGTTTTACTATCTTTTTTATTCAAGAAAATGTTTTTAATTTATTTATCTTATTTTATTTTATTAATTTTTAAAAGAAGTACCTTATCTTCACCATACCTGGTTGTCCAAATTAGGTATAATACTGTGTTAATTCCACGACTGCATATATCGGTTGATATCGGTATCGGTAATTAAAGAGTTGGACAATATCGGAATATCGGATATCGGCAAAAAGCCATTATCGGACATCCCTAGTGGAAACATATTTTTTCTTCTAAAATTTAGTAGGTGCTGCTCTATAGTCCATAAAATATGGTAT